>NW_024348304.1:4193419-4632817 GCF_902729225.1 Pteropus medius
TGATAGAAATGCTTTTCTTTCTCACCAACTCCCAAATTTAATTGAGTTTATTTGTTGCGAAGCATATAACAGAATGTTTTTCTTTTCATCTTCTATTATAAAGTGGAGAATTTTATAGATTAAAAATCTCCAAGTTACTTTCGGGTATTATTCTTTGTCCCTAAGTATCAGTTTTCAAGGTGTTGCTCCACTCTAAAATGAAGGTTTTATTATTGTTCGGGCCTGGTGAAGCTGGAGCAGGAAGGGACGGCCACCAAAACGACAGGTCACCATCACAGTTCCTAAGGGGAGGAAGGAAACGGCCAAACAGGCCACCGGATTTGCTCACAAAATGGAAGGTCAAATGAGAGTTCAGGGAGATTTAAAAGATGAATACAATATCATGTGACTGACAATTCCCTGCTTCCCTGGAGAAGCAGGAGCGTGCCCTCGGGAGGCAGAGGGAGCCAGGGGAAAGCTGGTGGGTTTTAGGGAGGGAACTAGGGAGGCAAGGCAAGCGGGGCCAGGCCTAGTCCAGATGGTCTCGGCAGACTCTGGGGTCTGGGCTCTGTCCTTGGTTGCCTGGCCTCTGACCCTAAAGTGATGAGAGCAGGGGAACATTGGAACATGACCCAGAATGACAAGAGCCCTGTGGAAGAGGCGTGAGTGGGGTGGAGTGGGGGGCGTGAGCTCTGAAACGCTTAGTCTGCACACACGTGGTGCCGTCCCGGTCCAGGCCATCGCTGTCTCCAGGGACTGCCTACCCCTGGGAGGCGAATCTCTTCAGGGTCCACAAGACTCAGATATAAAAACATTAGAATAAAAAGACATGCTTCAATGCATTCTTTTTGCTTTCTTTACTTCAAAATGTGCGCCTGAATGCTTTCACTCTAAAGCCACGTGGCTGACGTATTAAATGCCCCCATCCCCGGGAGAGAGCACGGATGGGCCTCAGCTCTCAGGTAAGTTCAACACACGCAACAGAGGCCGCTCACCACCTGGGAGGGGGCCGCACGTTCTGTGTCTCCGACTAGGAGGGCAGCGGACACGACGTGAAGCACACTGCAAAGATCGCCCTGTTGTGTTACTTGTTCATGACTCTTCCTTGCTACAGTTAAACGGCCTCGTAAATGAGAATCTAAGCCACAGTCAAACCTGTGTTCTCAAATAAATATGCAAACAATAACATGAGTTTTACCATTGCTAGGCAACCACCAAGCAAATGTTCGAAGCTCTCTCGGTGATATCAGCCAAACAAAAAACTTTAGAGAACCAAAAAAATCTCCCGAGGCTTCTGACCCTTCTCGCTTTTCTTTTAAAATGTTTGTTATCTTTGCCTTTTTCTTGGGAATGCATTTTAAAAACTTTCCCCTAGACTCTTTGTAAGAACTTATAGCTATAGAGATCCTACTAAAATTTTTCTGCCTACTATTTCCATGTTCATTATAGTTAAATTTAAAGAAACTAATCAAAAACAGACTCACGAATATAGAGGACAATCTGGTGATGGCCAGAGGAGAGGGGGGTTGGGGAGCTGAGAGAATGGGGTGAAGGGTTAAAGAAGTACTAATTAGTAGTTGATAGATGGTCACAGGGATGGGGAGCACGGCATAGGGAATGCAGTTAGCACTAATATATTGCTAAGTGGAGGGCCAGGGGAGAGAAAGAGCAATTAGGGGGATCATTTTATAAACTATATAAATGTCTAACCAATGTACTGTATACTTGAAACTAATAAAATAAAATTTTAAAAAAATAAAAAAATAATCAACCCAGTAAAATGTGGCATACTGTATCATAGCATAATTGAAAAAACAAAGCAGATTTGCTTATAGAATTCAAGCCAGATGAGACTTTAAGAAGATTTAAAGGTCAAATAAAAATTACCGTTTAAATATAAGACTAAACTTTCCCCCCGTTCAAAATAAAAAATTCCCATTTATATATATATATATAAATACGCACCATGGTAAAACTGTGCATTCTTGTCTAGCCACTGTTTTAATTCTAAAATATAAGATTTTTCTTTTTAATTGTCCACTCATAAAGTTTTAATCAGCCAAATTTCTAAAGCATGACAATCATGCTGCTGAAAATCAGCCACAGTTTTGATTTACAGGTCTGCAAAGAATTACTTGGTAGCAATCAGAATGAATTGCACAGCTTATGTCCAAAGCTTTCTCATATGGCATAAACATAAGCAAATGGTATGGTAATTCTTCTTGATTGCACTAGTTGGGGGAATTTAGCAGAAGCAGCCAAAAGCTAGCTAAAGGTCTGCTATCTACTGGGCTACATGTCATAAATGGCTAAGCATTTATACTGTGAGATATACATACACACACCCACACCCACACCCACACACACACACACACACACATTCTATTAAATGTAGAGTTTATTTCTCAGTTATGTCACTGAGAAACAAGTGCTATTATGAATAGATAACCATCTGGTACACAGATACTGCTTTTTGGGATATGTCTGAACTAAGGTGGAATCCAGCACATTTCACAAAGCTTTCCAATTCTCCCATGGTGCTATTCTTCATGTGATTTTTTGTTGTTAATAAATATTGTAGATATTTAAGGACAATAGAGGAATATTTTATTTAGGTAATCTGATTTCCTTATTTTAAAAATAAAAATCTTGCTCCATTTTAAATATCAACATGTTTTTGTAGCCACATTTTATGATTTTTGCAGTAAATCAAACTTCCAAAGAGAATCTCAAGGTGCCGGCAGATCAGTCACTATGTAAAAAATTAGTATCTCTAATAATACCAGCACTAATTTTCTTACTTGAAGCATAAACTGCATATACACAATGCTGTGTTGCTTAGGTTCGAAGTAGAATTTAAACTTTAAAAACATCTCGTATTCATCAGCTAGAGTCTAAAGGATCAGGTCATTGATTCCAAGATGTCCTTAAGAGTGTAAAAAATAATTTGTAAGTATGAGGATTTTAATATTAGGTCAAAAAAAGAGTGTGATATGTCATAAATTATGACACATATATGACAAAAAAAGACTTCAGATGAAGTTTCCATCTCTTGCTGGAACGGAGGCCGCCCCGTGGATTCTATAATGCAGGGGGTGCCGGAGTCTCATTCGAGTAGGAAAAAGCTCCTCCAGAGAGTGAGGGAAGAGTGCCGACGAATTCCACACTCCCATAAAAGATTAAAAACAATGCCAACAATAACAAAATGCAAGATTGCTCTCAAATGGGTAGCATAAGAAAAAAAGTAATAACTTTAAATAATTAGCATTTTAATTAAAATTGGCATTTTAATGCTGAAAATCACCTACTTATATATTTTTAGCCCTCATGTTGGAGAGAAAAGATGATACCCCAAATTCTTAATATTTAATGCACACGTATAATGTACCAGGCTTTGTGCTAAGAATTATAAACATTATTTCGTTATCCCTAGAACAACCCTAAACCATAAAAACTATTAATGACCGCTTTTTGCAAATGAAGAAATGAAATCTTAGAAGTGGGAGTGACTCTCCCACCTACAACCTGCTCAGTGACTGAGTCGGAAAGTAAAGGGCTAAAAATTGTTACCCAAGGGTGATATTTAAAAACATTCTAATGTCCTTTCTAATTAACAGTTTACTAAGAATAAATTGTAGAGTGTGTCTGAAAGGCCTTTTTATATTATAAATTTTACCAAAAAAATAAATAAATAAAAAGACTACCAGTAGAATTTAATTTCATCAAATGGTATGTCAATAACCATGGTGAGACAAACCCTCATCACACAGCTAACACTGTAAGAAGGCATCTTCGATAGTTTTTTTTTTTTTTAAGAGGTGGTTCATTTATGATCAGCAGCTCCTGAGTCAGTTCACATCCGAAAGCTGTAGGAGTGACTAGTGGATTGTTTTTCCAGCGGGAGAGGTTGCAGCCGGGAAAGGAAACAATAGAAGCTGGAAAGGTTTAACCATGATGCTGGTTAATGCCTTATATGGAAAATCTCTCTTTACAGTGATGAATGTTGACCAGGGTCAGTGGAAAATAACTCTGAATCTTCAGAAAATTGCAGGGTTTATCTTACACTCTTGGAAGGCACATCTTTCAGGACACTCAATCAAGCCATCATGTTATTGCTATTTCTTTAAAAATGCCAAATAAATAATTATACAGAGGTTACATCAAGCAGAAGTTGCTATCCAAAAGCTCAATACAGGATGAAAACCGTGTGGAACTTTCCATGAGGCAGACGTGGGGTTTCTGCTCTGATGACCGACTCGACAATGGAAGGGAAGAGATAAAGGGAAGGTGGGAGGAAGGTAAACTTTAGCTATCTCAGTGATGCTTAAGTATGAGCCCTTAAGCGGGATCTTATCTAATCTGTCTGCATGTTAGTGTCCTCATCTATAAAAAAAGGGTACATGATATTTACAATTATATTAAAAACTATATATATATTAAAATTACACACGTTAACAATGTCCTTAAATGGGGGTCTACTGACATGAGGATAAATAAACATCCCCCAAATGACTTTAATTATGGTATCTTTTTCATTTTTTCTTGTAGGGAATTAATTGAACCCTGAGAAGATACCATTTGTAATGAGCATATGTTACTTTTTCCCAGTTGTCTTTCTGCGATAATCAGCAGAACGATCAGAAATTGAATCGATGCCTCAGTGCACACTGGCGGAAAGTAGGGAATTATACAGGCACAATCAGTTGGAAGACTTAAATTGATACAGAAGACCCCTAGTAGTCTTTGAGAATGAAACTGGGTTAAGCTTTCAAACTTTTGAATTTCGTAATAAAGAAAAAGCTTAGGAAATTGTCCTTTTCTTTCCATTAATTCATATAGTCACTTCTGACAGATATTCAAATAACAGAAGTGCGAAAAGCCACATTTCTTCCTCATGAGCTTGAAGAGATTTCAGAGTTAAATAAAGGATAAAATCCCAAGGATAAAAGGGCAGAAAAGCTCATTATCTCCATCCTGTTTATTCACCTGTAAGAACATCCTTTGATATCAGCAAACTCTATCCCCAGGGCAGGGGGAGGGGAGAAAGAAAAAGCTGGCTATTTTATTTCTGTAATGGGTAATTACTACATAAACTATATTAAAGAAGAAAATAAAACTTCTAGAAGATTGGGGGAAGAGCATGTAATCTAAAGCATATATTCATTCTTTTAACAAAATCTGAGTGCCCGGTATTATTCTAGGAGCTAGATATAGAACAGTCATAAAAACTGAAGCTTTTTTACATGCCTTAACATCTGCTTATTTTCCTTAGAAATCGAAGGTGTAAGAGGAAATGAATAGAAAGATAATACTTGAGAGGAGAAAGTAGAAAGGAAAGGGTCCTGAGTTGTCAATCACTTATGTGGTCCTTCACTCATAGGTGCTTTGCAAGGTGTCCGCTGTCGCTGAGAACGTAAGGGGAAGAATGATACATGTGAAAATACCGAGAACAGCATTTCGTGGTGTGGTGGCCCAGAGACCATTATGCAGAGGGTTGAAAAACAAGTGTTAGATGAAGAGATGGACACGCTAATTACCAACATTTCATTTGAGGGGTCTGGCTCTGAAGGCAAAAAGAAACTAGGCCAGTCACTGGTGTGTGTTTATTTTATTTTATTTTATTTTATTTGGAAAAATGAGAGTGTTTGATAGAGAAATTTGAGACTTAAAAAGTAAGCGCAGAGAACTGTAGCTGAGAGAGAAACTGAATACAGTGAGAAGCGAAGGAATAATTTCAGAGTACATTTCTGAGAAATTAGGAGAAGAAAAAAGACTCATGCCTTAAACAGGCAAAGGAACTGCTTTTCAGAAGCTTCTTCGCTTCGATGTGTCTCAAATACACGCGAAAATCAACCAGGGGATGTGCTGAGTGCAGATTCCTAGCACACGGCCAGGTGATGCCCATGGCGTTGGTGAGCAGAGCACGTGGGGAGTAAGTAGCAAGACTGTGTTTCTGCGCTTGGTGCCGACACATGATGAGCTCCCAGCATCTGGCTATAATTTTCTATTAATTAGAAACGGTCATCAAACAACTGAAGGGAGAAGAGCAAGGGTAGTCAGAGCGACCGTGGTTAGAGTGCTGACATAACTTTTCAGAGAATGAGTGAGCTGATCGGACCTGAGGAACACGGTGAAGATTATAGGCAGTATATCGAGTTAGTGGTCACCAATTTATAATAGAACTTGTCTCTGCTGCTGTGCCTCTTCTCAGATGCGCCGTGTCAGGTCCAGAGAAAATGCGTGTTCGGGATCACCCAGGACTAGGGTTGTGTGGGAAGCTATGATTTGGAAATGACAGACAGGTATTATTACTGAAATGGTGTTCTCTCCAAACGAAGCTGGTTAAAGAGGGACGTTAAGAATAGACACTAATGTGCTGAGGTCAGTCCAGGGATCAGCGTACATGGGCATCACTAACGTCAGAGAATCTTTTTCTTTTTTGGTTTCATATTTCACTCTTGACATGTAATTATACATTTCTACTTAAGATAAGCTGAATAGAGGCTGATTCAATCAGCAGACATTAATTAAGAAGCATAATGCTGGGAAATCCCCATTTTTGTCATGCTCACTTAGTGAAGATCTCTAAGCTAAGGACCCAGATTCTGATGTTATTCTGCTCCTGTTCAGGATGTATGCGGTCACGCCCCACATGAAGGTCGGTGAGTTTAGCATTCTGATCAGAGATCTAAGGTATTGGCTAAATGACTACAAATATAATACTGGGAAAAAGAAGAAACTGGTAATAAAAAACAATTGTTGTCAGAACCACGTAAGAGTGTTTACCAAATATTAATCAGCTAAGCAGGCCTCAGAGTAAAGAAAAGGTTCATCACCTGGAGGAGATTTAAACTGCGTTTAGTGTTACAGCCGGGATCACAGATCAGGCTACAGGTCAGCAGACCAAGTGCAAAGGTCTCTAAAGACCACCAAGGAAGCCTTTGGCCTTCTCTTCTGAGAAGCACTGACCCATGAAGATCACGTGTGAGTCAGGCCAGACTGGCTAGCAAACAAAACTGCACATCTGAGGAAAAAGAGTAACACTCGAAACATTCTCAAACAGAAGTCCTCTTAGTGATGATCTACTGCTAATATCTGAAAGCCAAGATCCTCTTTGTGGATGGTGAGCCATCTGGGATTTACTGATCTCTTTTCTCTTCTTTGAAGAACGCTTTCTCTAAAATAGGCACAGTTCATCTATCGCAGAAGAGTAGACACAATTGAACATTAAAATATTTTGCTAATTCATTGAAATTTCAAAATATCACAAAATAATTAGGTAGCCAAAAGGTGGAACGTTTGTATTCTTAAATTAGGTTGATTTGAAAGAGAATGTTTTCTCTTGAAATTATGAATATTTACCTCACGGATTTGAAAAATATAATTTATGAGAACCTTGGCAGAAGATAGGAGCCATTCCTGCTCTGAGTCAAAGAGTCTTAAGACCCTATCCTCAGGATCTGTGTTCACCACTGTAATTTAAATAAAACTCTGTCTTCAAAGCCACACGAATACCAATTCTGCCCTAATAGCACTAGACCTTTCATCGAGAAACACTTTAAACCATGCTGTATCCCAACACCCCACACAGGTGTCTCGATTCGTCTCCACTGTTTTTATTCTCTTGATTCTGCATCAACCCTTATGAACCTCGGACTCATGTGAATGACGGTTGTGGACTGGTTTAGGAGAAGAGACAGCGGAGCTGGACACTCTGGGTTCGAACCTCGGCTCTGCTCCTTCCTGGCGAGGTTAACCTTGAACAACTAGCTGACTCACTCTGGGTCCAGTAACTTTTCCATCAAAAGTGAAGTCCAAAACATTGCCTGTTTTCTCCAGTTCTGGTTTTCACAGACTTGGCAAGCTGTGAATGCTATGTAAGGTTTGTCAAAACAACAACCCCAAAAAATGTATTAGATAAGGTTAAACAACTAAATTGAAAGTGAGAGGGTTTTTAAGTGCTGAGGTGACCTACTGAAAACGTAGCGGAGGACTGTAGTGGGGAGATCGGCGACAGGGCTGAGGAGTTACCCTGCATTTGTACTTTTCCCTCTGTGACTGGGCCACCTTTACTTGCTAATCGAAGTTTGCCTGCCACCTTCCCACCTGGAGCCTGAGCTCCAGAGGCTCTGCCTTCCTCCATGGTTACGTTTGAATGGCATGGCTCCTCAGTCCTTGAAGATGACATTCCTGGGTAGTTAAACTGGCAAGAGGCATTTGAGAAGATTCATGTTTCAAACGAGTAAAGAAAGAATTTAAAATTACAAGTTTTCTATGGTAAAGGGAGTCAGGGCCTGGCTGGAGTCAGGAAGAAGCTCATTTAGAGTTCATTCAGACTGAGGGCAACTCCAAGGCCATCGTGGCCAGTTCCTGTTGCTGCTTTAATTATGATCCTTTTTGTCCATTGAAAGTTTAAACCTTCTCCACCTGGTCTATGGCCATGCCATCCTGAACAAGCCCGAGCCTGTCTAATCTCGGAAGCTAAGCAGGGTCGGGCCTGGCTAGTACTTGGATGGGAGACCACCTAGGAAGACCAGGTGCCGCAGGCATAAAAAATACAAAATAAGGGATTGTAAGCTGACAAGGTCTTTGCAGTCTGTGAAGTCAACCAAGGGTTGCCTCGGCTAAACAAACAAACAAACAAACAAACAAAACCTTCTCTACCTGGTTAGTGAATGCACAAAAACAGATTTTAAAAATATCCCTGGGATGCTATCAAATTAATTAAGATAATATTTTTTTCAGCAAGCCCAGAAATGTCTAAATTTAGCCTAAAACACTTATCTTTGCTCTAATTTCCCAAAATATGACATAGGCATGAGATTCAATGGCAAACAGAAAACAACGTGTCACAAATCTGGGACAAACAAACATCCCAGTGAAGAAAACTGATAAAGCAGATGAGGTGCTGCAGAGAGGCCCCGTTTCCTAAACAGTTAAACCTACACAGAACCTCATCAGGCAGACTACGCAACCTGAGCACCACTCTGCCCTTTTCAGCTAAATCTCATTTACCTTTGTTAAAAATAAATAAATAAATAAATAAATAAATAAGTAGTTTAACATTTTACCACCTATTGGTCACCACGGCGGGGGGAGTATAAGTTATAGAGAAAGGGTGGCCTTTTTAAAACTTCTGCTATAATAAGAGAGGAAGTGAAGACAAACCCATGTGTCTGGCTTTTTAATACTCAGTGCTCCCAAGAATAAAAACACTCTTCGGCATTTCACCTTCTTGGGGGAGGGTATCAGACAGAAGGGGGACGGGTAGAGGGCAGGAAGAAGGAAACACCTCGTCTTTGAAAGGCGTGCCCCGCTTAGCCCTCATTACTTCTCTTCTTCACCCCATTGCACTCGGGCCCACTGGCGGTCGGTAGGCCAATGTTTAACTAAAGAAGACATGGGTATCTCTGCTTGTGCCTCAGAAAGGACTGGCCTTGCTTCTAGGCCCTCAGCACCTTGCCTGAGTCTCTTCAGTATCACAACTCATTAGTTTGTCATCTTCCATTATTCTTTCTCTCAAATGTTCTCATGTAGAATTCCCAAGTTCTCTATTTTGTTAAGACTGAAATAACTGCTCAAATGACCACTTTGTGAACAGTTCTTATCCCTCCTAAGATTACCAGTAGTGCTTAAGGGCTTATGTTTCTCCTCTGCTACCTGATAATGCTTTCATGTTCCTACTAAATGATTAAGCTCTTTTCTTAAAGTAATCACAATTAATGACCCGAAAGTTTGAAGAGGATCACTCTCCCGGAAGACACAGACGATGGTATAAAAGTAAAAACTGCCGATGGAAATCCAAGCGTCCTTTATTAAAAGATGACTCGCTTCTTGCTGTCAGTGAAGTACGATGGAGCAAACCATTTTCCTAAACTAGTCAGACATAAAGACTTAGTCCCAACATCGGATCCCTTTATTGGGTTAAAACATACGAGGCAATTAGATGGACGAGAGATGGAACATGTAAATGAAAAATAAAACTGGCAGAGATCTGGTCAAACTAATATCTAACTAAAAGATTAGGAAGTTTTCAAGGCCGTACATTTGTAATTTTCTGGAATCAGATGCGGGTGGGACAATCGGGAAGGAAAGGGCCATGGTATTTATTTTTGGTGACTATGCTGTACCAGGGGAATTGTAAAGGGAGCTGTGTGTAATTTAATCGAGTTAGTCAGAAACTACGGTCTGTATCAATAAGTAACAAATGGTTCTGCATAATTCTGTCATCCTATTAATGTTTTATAATGTTTATTATGACAATATAATAATGTTAGGTTTAGATCATCAGTAGGGCATGGACACTTGGAGTTTACACTTATCCTGGAGGACAGAAAGGCTGAGTGCATAGTAGGCAGGGCGCCCTTACCCGACGTGGAATACCAGATGAAAATACGGGGAAGCAGAGAAAAGTGAGACCGGAACTACAGCAGGAGGCTTCACCTGTGTCGTGTGGGGAACGGACCACTTCGCCGAGAGAAAGCATCAAGGGTGGAAGCCAACGCGAGTCAGCTGGAGTCAAATAAGAGGTAGGAATCTGAGTCACATCCAAGTAAAGGCAGACGTTTTCCATGGACAGGAGGATGGGGATGGTTTGCAGAAACACAAGGCTATATACTAAGAACAAGGCTTAAAAACAGATAAAGATAGAAATAGATGTGAGAAATGAGAGAAGGATTTGAGAGAGGCAACAGATAGGATTTTACTCATTTTCGAAAATCCACGTGAAAGTGGAACTCCAAACTTATCGTGAGACAAATCCGGCAGCCATGGGGTTCTCTCCACGTGGGTGATGGATCCCGGCGGGCGTCTCCCCAGTAAGTGCAGAGGACGCCCGGGGCACGGGACGGGCGAGGGGGGGCAGGAAGGGGTAAGGAATCTGACGGTGTTGGCAGGAGAGAGTGAGAGAAGACATGGCACAGTCTGCGCAGATGAGAACGTGAACGATAACGGGGCAAAGGTAAAAGAGAGGCCGATGGCCGATGGCATTAGAGGAGAAACGAGCAAGAGACGCGGTTGCCGTGGTCGGAGGTGGGGTGACGGCAGCTGAGATTTTAGCAGTGGTTTCGCACTGGGGATCTGCATCTTTTTCTTGAGCTTGTGTCTCTCTTCCTACAGATCTCTTCTCAACTCCTTTCTCTGTTCTCTCCTTAGCTCGCATCCCCTCTGCTGATAGTCTTACTGTAGAGACAGATGATGCATTCAGTCCCTTTATCCGTCAAGAAGCGCTTCTTTCTTGGAATATGAGCTGCTACTGAAATGTTAATGGACACTTTTTATACAGAACCACTAAATATCCAATAGCTGGAGTATCTCATGAGCATAGTATTGACAACAGTGCTAGTCACGTTTCTAGTTTGGGTTTAAGGAGGGATGAAGATGAACTGGAGCTTTAAGCAAACATCGTCAGCTGGGAAGGTCTATGGGAGGAGTTAGAGCTTCTGGAAGTTCTTGCGCTCTGAGTAATCATGAGAACCCTACACGTGAAAACCCTGCAGGAAGAACTCTGTGTTTATAATAAAGCTCCATGGTTCTAACTCCCCCTCCATGAGCTTCCTTTTCTCTTAGACAAATACCCCTTCATCTCGGCCCGCAGGCCAGCGTGTGCACATGACGTGCCATGTCTGCACGCTCTGGGTTGCAGCCTTTTCTCCTTCCCTGAATAAACCCTTTTGGTGATGAAACAACTAGTCGATATTATTTTTCAGCTCACAGTAGAGATACCACTGCTGAAAATAATTAAAATATAGCAGAAAATGTACAAAGGCCTTTAAAACAAATCGACTGGCGAGGAGACTAAGAGGCAAGAAAGCAAATGCGACTGAGACATGGACAGAGCATCAGAGGTGGCTCGGCCTTCGGGAGATTTGCAGACCCTGGTAAAGGTCTTTGCAGAGCACGGTGGGGCAGAAAGGAGAACCCTTCGGGCCCGAAGTTGCAGGAAACCCCTGTATCACCCTCCTCAGGGTAGAAATAAACCTGGATCCCACCAAAAAGGCTGCAAGTCTTAGGTCCTGCCAGAGAGAATTTGTGCCCATAAATGGCATTTGGGTGTGTCTACAGCTGAACTGCCCACTACTCTGATATTTCGAGCTGATAGGTTAGTTTAGAAAGGTCTCAGGTGGGTTCTCCCAGAAGCAGAGTAAAAGCCCCTCTCGAGACAGCCACGGCGACTGTTAGCTCCAAAGAAGGCCCAAGGACCAAGTTCCAGGAACACAAGTAATAACACACAACACACATGACACACAAGGAAATGTGTGCCCATTAGACAACCAGTGGAAACAACACGCAGCTGAATTTTTGAAACATGAATTTAAAAAGTTAATGATTCATTTTGTTGTCACTTATAAGATCATCCTCACAGCCGACCCTATAGCTTCTTTGGATCCTTAAAAGTGGGATCCTTACATACGTTAGCAGTTGCAGAATGTTATAATGCTAGGTTTAGATCATTAGCAGGGTATGAACACACCGTGTCCAGGGCACTGACCGAACCTGGTCCTGAGGACACAGTGACACTGATTTATGAGGACTTTGTTGAGGAGCCTGTCCCCATGGAGCTGTCACGCAGTTGGGAAGAAAAACACGCATAGTGAAAGCGGAGAGAATTGAGCATTTCAAATAAGAAATGCGGGTTATTTAAATGTGGAAACATGTAACCACATCTTCACTTCTCTGACCACGCAGGAAAGCTAGCCTACGCTCTCCTACAACCGCTGGGTAAGGAGCAGGCTTTAGACAGAACGCTGACTGGCCCGTCCGCTGACGCTCCCCTCCGTCAGTACGGGGGCAGGATTCCAGTTCTTCAGAATATTTTAAGGAGCTGAACTGCCCACCGTGGTTCCTGCCCTGCATCGCTGACGTCCCTCCTTTACTGGGGCACCGCCTGATCGGTCAGGGCTACCTCACACTCAGCCCTGGCAGTTTTTTTGCTTTGTCTCTTTTTCTTTATCTCTTCCCCCAGATCCTGTGCTAAACAACATCCAGTGGCAAACCATAGCTTATCGCTGGCATCGGGCTTTAGCCTGACAAATGACAAGATCCTTATTCAGTATTCTTGGAAGCAATGAAAGCATCTTCAATAATCTTTTAAAATTATAGTTAACGTTTACATAAGCTAGACTTATGGCAGACACTTATCATATCATTGGACAAACTGAAGTGCATTGCAGTACGATTGTCCTCAGCAAGAGGCTCCAGTACTATTATTCTATTATTTCCCCAAATTAGACCCCTGTTGTACAGGAAAATATGTAACAGGTTAGAATGTTCTTGATTCTCCCAGTGACGCTGCTCAGAGAAGAATGAGAACGGTTCCTTAAATTTTAGGAGGAAAACAGTCTTGCGTTAGGTCATACATATGGCAAGTGTATTGTTTCATTAAGAATCCATTTAACAAACTCATTTCCATTCGCGAATAAGGTTAAGAGGATGGCGTTTATTTTGTGAATTTTGGTTCCTGTGACTAAAAAAGAGGAAGGTAACGCAGACACCAATAGGATCGCTCTGTGGCAAACGGGACTGCTCTCTTAAAGTTACAGGGCCAGGTATGTCTTAGCTTCTAAGGATGACATGTCCATATGATAATCCAAGCACAAAAGCTAGAATTCAAATTCTCAGTGTTCCCAGCTAGCCTTAGTGCCTCTATATAGTGAGTAAAGTGTAAAAGCTAAACCCTACTTTCTGTTAGCAAACAATGTACCGTGTCACTTCCTCGGTGATGTCACTTTCTGATTTTGGTTTGTGAGCTAGCTGTCCCCAAGCTGAAATTTAGCTCATTCTCATTAAGGAGGGTAAGTACTGCCTCATGGCCTGACTTGTAGTGGCTAGCTCAGTGTCTATTTACTAAAACACGCAATAGCCACCTCGACATAGGTCTCAAGCAGAAGATGGTGTTAATTAATCCTTGGAGAGAGATTTCCTGTGCCTGAATGCCAACGAGTAACCTTCATCAAGTATTGTGTCATTACGGTAATGACCCAGTTTACTGTTTGAAAGTTAGTCTAACACAGGAAAAGAGAAATTTTTCTTTTTCTTCCATCCTGGGCATCAGTAGTTTTCAGAATATTGCACACAGCCCAAAAGTGATTAAAAGATGCCTCAGGGGCTGCTGTGAAAATAAAACAGCCATCAAAGAGGTGAAGTTTCCACCTTCTCCATCCCACACACTTCAATCCCAAAACCTTTTTACTATCTGCTTCATCTGTGCAGATTTGTCTGAATAGAAGATTTCATTGATTACTAAAGAAAAAGTGAAAATCACTGTTCTGTTTAATCAACTAAAATTATATTTTGTTATAAATTATTTGGATGATTACAATTGTGCAGACCTCATTTTACGCATAAATGATGGGTTTGGAAAGGTTTATCTGAAACCATAACAACAAAACAAAACAGCATTGTTGTTGTCCCTAAGTTGCCAAAGATGACAGACTATGCCTGTTGGGAACATGCTGTATGCATATGTGTGAATGCCTCATACTTTACAACTGTGATAATAAGAGTCTGCACGTAAAATAATGCATAATAGCAAATTATGCGCTAACGTTTCTAAAAGTGTCAGCAGAGCCAGTAGGGTCTGATGAAGCTTAACAGTTGCTGTCTTCTGGGAAGTATGATGGAGATCGGTGATGACACATAGATTTTGTAATTTTCACTTTTTAGTTCTAACAAAGATATTTTTAGGGAGCCTCTGAGTGAGTTTAACATGTGAGCACAATCTCTTGCAATTGAGAACGAGGCATATTGTATAAGAACTTTTCTGAACCTTTCCCAAGTTGTTGTCCAGATTTTGTGGGGTCTTGGAAGACGTACGCTCCGAAATCAATTTGAAGCTGATCGCTAGTGTTTGCTTTACAGCCTTAACACTAAACATGTGTATGCACATATGGCCACTTAACAGCCTCAGGTCTTCACATTTGTGCAGGCTGGAGAACCACACTTAATTCACCTAAGAGATCATTTCTATGACATGGCTGTTTCATCTTCACAAATTTGAGATGATGGAATTTGAGTAAGCTGTATGATTGGATTTAAGAGACCCCT
This sequence comes from Pteropus medius, assembly GCF_902729225.1. Lineage (NCBI taxonomy): Eukaryota > Metazoa > Chordata > Mammalia > Chiroptera > Pteropodidae > Pteropus > Pteropus medius. Next base: position 4,208,444 of record NW_024348304.1, read on the forward strand.
CTTCGAAGTGTTCATTTGGAAAATCTTTTGAGGACAGGATGAATTCAGTCTTCAGTGTGCACTGATACGTGTTAGTGAAGAAAGTCTGTCAAAGGCTACATGACCTGTCTCACATCTGATTATTTACATTGGTTATTTACTCAGATAAGACTTTATCAATAGTGATAAATGCGTTGTGCTACACCCCAGAGTAAACATCTTAAACTAAAATGGCATCACCTTATAAAACTGCTTCACATTTTAAAAGAAGGTTGCATTTTTAGAGTGTTTAATTTAAAACAGTCAAATAATACTTGCATATATCTTCCACATTTTCCTCTTCTCTCATTTCTCTTTTGGCCAATAATACTAAGGGCTTTTTTTTATGAAGACGGTATATAGATATTGGCCTGCATATGATCAATTACGGTTTTTTTTTTTCCTTACAGTTTTTAGAACTAATATGAGTTGTTCTACCACAGGATTAGAAATAAAGGTAAACTGCCTTACATTGAATCATCTGTGGTATTCTGGATTTTCATTCCCATTAGGTGGGCTATAATTATACCTGCCCAAACAGACATTTTCCATACACCAGAAATAGAAATCATGCAAAAAGCATGAAGAGAATCAAAGTTAGTAATTGATTATTTTTGCAAATTGTTATTTAGGATTACGTACAACTAAATCAGAAAATTCAATCTAGAACTTGACGTCTGTATAATTCAAAGATAAAATGTTTATTTTTAAAACTTCACATTAAGATAAGGTCTACGAAGAAATATAAAGGAAGAGAAACTTCTTTTTTTTGGTCATCAATATTCACATGAATAAAATAAAATTAATCATATGGCTATTACAGTCCCTAAGCATTTATAAAATTTTGTGAAATACTTTTTTATCTAATGTAAACTTTTTTCCAACTAGAGTAAGACACTCTTTTCAAAAATGTTTATTACATTGGCTAAAGTTCCAAATAATTTAAAATTTAGTGCAGTTGGATAAAGACAAGTCCAAAATACAGCTTCTAAAATGCATGCTTCAAATGCATATTTTCCAAAATGCATGGTTCTGTTCTCTAATTTTTCAGTTCTATCAGCCCCAAACTCCTTTGGCTAATAATTTTTTTTTTCATTTTCCCCTTTACTATCTTGAAATGAAATTTGGAGCTAAAATAAGCCTTTATAAATCCTATGGTATGACTATTGTAGGATATGTAACAAAATAGTCAACTGCTTTCACCAATTTATACTGGATATGTTTTTATTTAAGTGACAAAGCCCACAAGGTATTCTACATATGAAATAATAGAAATAAAAAGCAAAGTTAGGTGGGCATTAAATATAAACTTTTATTAAGACAAATAATGATAATCTAATCTTACTTATATATGATGAGAGGAAAATTAAAAATATATATATATATATGTCAAGTCAAAATGCCATGATTCTGACTTCACTAGGACTGTAAAAAATTTTAATATTTATATACTAATTATATACCTGAAAAATATATCTATAAAGAAAAAGATACAAAAATTACATATCACAGAAATAACATTTCTTAGAGTGACAGAAAAGTTCCTCCAAAGATTACCACTCTGTCCTGGTACTAGACTCTTCCTTTCCTTTGTCCAAGAGTTTGATTTCATACCAGCCTTCCTTCACCCAGTTTCTTTTCCTCGGCACTTTCTAGTCTTTTCTTTAACCAGGGCTTCTCTGCCAAAGACCAGACCATGTGCATGGCTACCTCCTAACAGTCCGTCAGCTGCCATCTTACATTCACCTCTTCATGGAGGGCTATCCGCTTTCAGGAGCCATCCCGGCTCATCCATGTCACCTCCCCCACCAGCCAACAGTCACGCTCTGCCTCGTCACCGTTCTGTTTCTGTTGCAGCATCTGCAACACCTTGTTCTTCCCTCACTAGAATATGAGGAGGGTGGTGACCGGTCCTTTGTTGTTCAAAACTGTGCCCTGGGCACCCGGAATAATGCCTGGCAATGGTACAGCGATAGGAATCTATGGGAATGAGCCCATCTCTTATCCTCACCCCCAGGATACATAATCACCAAGCACCCTAACCCCAGATCTCCACTTGTCTGTAAGGTCTAGGATGGATGCTTTCCTTTCACACAGATCTGACAGCTACAATGTAGGGAAGGAGGTCTTGTCACAACCTCCAAATCTATTTTAAAGAATAATGTTGACATTCATTTCCAATGCAGTCCCTGTACCCTCCTCCAAATATTTGTCTTATATCTCACTAAAATATACAGCTTTTAATTATTTGAAGTTTCTCCTAGAAAATTGTATATGTCTGAAGCCATTCAAAATATGCTGATGTGACTTATTCCCATTTTTTCACTTAATATTGGTTCTCTTAAATCTCATTTTAGTATTAAATAATTTCCCCAAATAAAATAGAAATGTAGACATTCCTGGTAGTTTAGTGATTTTATCACATTAGTTTTCCTTTCCAGATGCCACGGTTTTACGTAGTGTAAATGATCCCCTCGTTACCAGCTGGTAAGAGAAAGGGGGTGCTTCGGCAGGGTGTGCGGTACACAAGCCTGTACATTAAGTAGCTATAAAACAGTGAAGCTTTGTAAACTAGCCAGTAAAGTATCTGAACTCGGCAGTGTGGACTGGGGAATGCAAACACTGAACTTCCCATCTGGCCAGATGTGGACACTCCTAATGGATGCTCAGTTCGGTCAACCAATAAAATGTTTTCAACTTAAAGTGGTGATTATAACGCTAATGTTCTTTGCCTAGAAAGTACAACTGAAGCAGAGAGAGATACAAAAAAGAAAAGCAAGTTTCTGCAAACCAAATACAGTATTTACCAGACTAACTCTTCATTTAGCCTATTTTTAGAATTCCACAATGTACAATACGCAAGATATAAAAGGATAACATAAAAATGAAGATAACCACTGATTATATTTTTTTATCATCCCCAAACTAATTGTAATCACTAGGTTAATTACGGTAATTCTAAATATGATTGTTGTACAGGCATTTATCACATAACTACTTATCAAGATGATGACCCAAATATTTACTCCCCCCTGATTTGAGATATTTATACTGAATTTTCAACTATTAACACTGACTTAACATCTCTCCAAATAGATCTTCTTGCTGATTCCTCTGTTCATTCAACTATGACCACAAAAGAGTGTCCCTCTTTGACTCCCACACTCCCAGCCTATGTCTTACTTGTCATCAGTGGGTTCATTATTCTTTTCCTTTTGCCAGTCTCACTGTTTTGTGTGTTTGTCTCCTTTTCTATTCCCACTCACCTGGGGGCAACCTCATCAGTAAATCTCTGAACTACAGAACGGACTTCAGATTTTCAACTTTCCAATGAAGCACATGGTTAACCTGCCCCTGAAGGCAGTGCGATCGTATTATTCTCTTCAAGAACAGCAGTGTCTCGCTTTTCCCTGCCGGACTGAGTCCAACTCACTGAAATGGTCGGGATTCACCGCGACCCCTGATCCAGCTCTACCCATTCAACCTTGTTTTCAATAAACGTCAGTGTGGATTTTCTTCTTCCCTGAGAAATCAGCTCATTTCCTCCATCACAAGGAGAGCAGTGTAATATCACAGTTCCCCCTCTGCCTTGACTTCTAGTTATCTGAAAGCTTATCCATAGCAAGTCTATTTTGATAACGAGCTTTAATGGGATACATGGGTTACTATTGGTGTTTATCCTGAGGAAGCTTCCACAAACCCATTTGGGAGCGTGGCAGAAACAAAGTACAAAACAAACAAACCTGCAAACAAATTAACTGTGTGTGTGTGTGTGTGTGTGTGTGTGTGTGTGTGTGTGTGTGTGTGTGTATGGAGCAGCACACGTTGTACAGTAAATGCCTTTTTATTACACATGGAGGCTATGTGAAAATGATGCTACTTGACTGACTGTATTCACCATAAAGCGAACAAGTTACTGATTTTTTTTTTTTCTTCGCACAGGCTTTTAGTTCTTGCTTTATTAACAATGAAGCTGCATTTCGAGATAACTTAATATCATTAAGTTAGTTTGTGGATTAAGAGACAGAGCAGGGAAGTCACGTGCTCTGTTCAAGATCCCTGCCAGGAAAAGGCAGGCCAGGTGCAGGGGCCTCCCAGCTCAGCGTTAAGTCCTCTCTGATGGAGGATTTTTATTGCATTCTTCACTTAGGATTTTGTTATAACAATTTAAAAGTTTTAGCGAAACCTTTAAATGAAACTTTTAAATGAAAACAAAATTATCACTCTATAGCCAACTGTCATTTATAAAGCAACTTCAAAATTAAATTTAGTTTATTGTCATAGTATACTTTCAAAATGATACTCCAAGTGCTACATCTACAAAAATTTAGGTTTTATTTTTAATATATCGTATATGTTACTTTACATTTCACATACAAACATACAAAACTGTTCAAACCTTTAAACATTTCCCTTGAATCTAAAGATGGCATATGTTCTTAAAGCTCATTTGCATATAAGCTTTATTATTATTTTTTTTATTCTAGGGGGAATATAGCCAATTAGCTTTCTATCAGAAATTAAAATTCTCTTTGCACAGAAAATTTTAAGTAAATATATTTATAAATAAACTAGTCATATTTTCCTTAGAGTTTTACTGCATACCCTTTAATCAGTATTTCTTTTGTACTCATAATTTTTAAGATACTTTTTTCTAAATTCACAAAATCTCTATTAACCTTATGTGAAAGGTTAATTAAGAGAAGACTATCTGTTCATAATAATATTCACTTGAGTTAAGAAGTTTGAAAGAAGAAAATGACATAATGAGTAATGTGCTTTGAAGCAAAATACTTCATAAAGTCTATGTTGCATTTGATCGCAATTGGATTAATAGGGACTCAGCGGTGATTTCCTGAGTTCAAGTATAGCTCAAAATCCGAAGGAGTCTGCTGCTTGACTAATATAGCATATATATATATATATAAAAAAAAAAAATTGTCAGTTTTCAGGAATGGAGGGAAGAAAGAACAAGGAAGCCTAAAGGAAAATTCCAATTTAGAGAGCTCAGACATGAGGTCTGGCTGAGCACACATGGGTGCACAAATATCTTGTAATTGAAGATTTAGGTTTACACACATTTTGAAGACCAATTAGTTGACATCTAACGTTTACATAAAGTGTTTGTAAGAATTTGACTATTTGCTATATGATGCAACCTTGCCCCAATAGCACAGAGCACCCATACACAACTGCTGCAATTGTTTAGGTAGGTTTATTTTTCATTTAGAACCTAATATTTAAAAGTTTTCTTCCCTTCCTCCTTTTCTCCCTCCCTCCCTCTCCCTCTCTCTCCTCTTTCTCTCTTGCGTGCATTTTTAAAATGGTCTGAGCAAATGTTAAGTAGATGACACGATGCAAATTTTAAAGCATAGAAACATAGAACCAAGGCAAGGAGAAGAACCCAGTATTACACGTGGTATATATGTTGCCGTCAGAAGATAATTAATTTTTTAAAATATTCAACACACATAATCAACTAAAGATCTACTAAAGATTTGCCAATTTATTCTTTTCAGTTATTTCCAAATAGTCCAAATGTTTCCAACTATTTTTAAAACACTGAATTTTTTTAAATACAATAATAATTACTCTTGACTGAGTATGTGCAATGTATTAGACTTTAAGTAAATCACATACATTCACTTATTTGACTCAAAACAAATCTAAAACACAGGTAATTTTAGGGTTCCATTTTAAAGATGAGTAAACTGCAATACACAGAAAACTACATACTTTTCTCAAGGACACACGGCTAGTAAAAGATCGGATCTACATACAAATCCTTGAAATCTGGATAAAATCTTGTTCTTTTCACTTGTCCATATAGCTTTCTTGATTGCCAGGAGTTTCTGCCTCACTCGATAGTTTACTTTATTGATACCAGTCTTCAAACCTCATCCTGAGATGAAGAGCTAAAAGAGCTAAAATTCTGAGATGCTTTTATCTACCCGAGTGATCGTCATCCTATGTAGAGTTAGAATAACATTGTTGCTATTGTGTAAAATGTGTTCAAATGATAGTCTAAAATACATTTTTAAAAAATCAGGCAACAAAAAGAAGAGTTTATAAGATTGTGTGTGTGTGTGTGTGTGTGTGTGTGTGACTTCTATAGAAAAATAAAGATCCTAAATTAATGATATGTGAGAATAATATTTAAATTGAGGTAGGGCTGATCAAAATTACATGCATGCAGCAGTAGATAGATCCCGGAAAGTGAGACATGGGATGCTCTCACACAATAAAGGACAGCTCAGAAGGAAAAATAAAACCACTGGTTCTTAAAAAAGCAAACGAATGTAAAAGGAAGAAAAGAATAATACAAATGTCAACTCCATCTTGTTTAGGATGTGTCTGAGAATCCCTGATTGTAATATGTATTTTCCTCTGATAGTTCTACAAATATTTTCTATATCCTTGCTTATTTATTACAGGTATTACAGAAAGGTGAGAGCAATCCTGAAGCAAAAGGACCACCAGAAGAATTTATAAAAGATTTCAAAAATGTGTATAAACTTGGAACCATATGAGTAAGGTGTTTTTCAAGCCAGAAATCAAGGCACAGCCTGACATAAAATGAAATGATGCTACGAATTCTAAGAGCTATAAAGAAATTGTTTATAACACTGATGAAAAAAGAATGCCACCTCCCCTCCAGCACAAACAACCAGAGACACAAAAAAACTTTGCTAAGAAAGAAGGAAACAGAAGAGGAATACACAGAGATATGAATTTGTATCATGGTTTTCAGTTCCAGATCACTCTCCCACTGAAGAATGAACTTGAGGTATCATCTACATTCATGGTGGGACAGAATTAAGAAATTCTCTCCAGGAATTATGTGTCTTAGGAGTATATGTGTGGGGGTAGGGGGACATGAGGGATTAGCCTTTTCAAAAGAATGTCTAAACACAGGAAAAGCATGAAAACCAATGGTAATTCAGGTATTTTATTGGACATGGCCCTGGGAACCAATAAATGCATAAACACACAACACCAGAGTTATGTACTAAGGGTTTCTTAGAAGTTATGTAAGAGATAATCTTGACATCTGTTCCACATCCCATTTCCACACATACTTAGTTTTCCAACCAAGTAAATAAAGCAAATAAAGCTTGGGAGAACTGTCTGCGATCACACAAATGATCAGCTGCACATCGGCCCTCGAAGCCACTTCTCCTGCCCAGGCAGTTCCTTAGAGGATAGCCGATCTCTGAAAAGCCCTATTAGAATTCTGTTCATTTGGGGATTTTTTCAGACCCTGAAATCAACCCAGATCTGAACTGTCTTCAAAGTGATCAACAATCAGCAGATTCCCCTGCAGTCTGCAAAGCACCCAAGAGATCCAGAGTGTCACACAATCACATACGCGATTTGGAAACGTGTTTTAATGAGGTGCCTGTCCTAAGGGAGAAAGAAATGCTTGCCTCTAATTAAAGTTGAATCCAAGGTATTTTTTTGCAGTTTCATTTAAAGACGATTTGGGAAGGGCTTTCCCATTATAAAAGCTGTGTGACTCCACATGTAGACAAACTAGGCAGAATTTGCAGTATCGCTAATAGCGACCCACACATATGTTAAGGAAATTTATATTTCACTTAGTGAGGAGAGTGTTCTCAAACAAAAAGTTTTAGTGTTGGCAGAAACATGGATTCCAAATTTATCAAATTACTAGAATTTGAGTTTTAATAATCCAAGCCGCTGAGTTTCTGTAATCGCTGAGAAGCGACAGCTAAAGAGCTCATCTTAGGATATCTCCTCCACAGAAGTGTAAGCTTGAGCTGTGCAAATGTACAAAAATATTTATTTGAATCTCTTGCCCTGCTTCTAAATTTACCCAAGAAATGGCTCTCAGAAAGTTATATTATGCCAGGGCTAAAGGCGATTTTGAGATAATGACTTCAAAAGTTTTAAGCTCATTTCTAACTTTAGAAGCTGTTATGCTTATACTGTTAGTAAAATATTTTTCTCTGGAACAAGCAGTCCTGCTTTCATAGTCATTAACTTTAGTAATCACTGAAATGTATTCTATTCTAGCAAATGTGGGTCTTCGGTTGTATCTCCCTTACATCATGACATACATTTTCAATTTTATTACTGAAACAAAAAAGAAGAAAGAAGAAAAAGCTCAAGAGAATAACTAATTATCATACAGGTAGTTTTACTAGATTAATGTCAGTCCCATGCCAATTCTGTGATTCTTAACTCCATATAAGTATCTAGGACAATTTTAACACTTCTCTAGGTACCACTATTAACTATCCAACAAAAATGGACAGATGTGTATTTGTAAAGATTTAATGAAATGATCGAGTCTCTCAATATGTAATTCTTGAGTGCTATTGACCGCATATTTACCAAGCACTAAGCAGCCACCTCTGTGCCAGCCACTGGAGAGTTAAAAGTTTCTATGACTCAGTTCCTCTCCTCAAAAAGTTTACAGCCTTGTGAGGGATAGAGGCTTATATACAAATAATTCCAATATTTTATTAAATTAGTTATTATAATCCTAGAAGGTCCCAACAAGATATTTACAAACAATAATAATGGGTATTAGGGAAATCTTCTTGGAAGCAATGCTGTCTTAACCAAAAAATGAGCAGGATTTTCCAGGAAGAGGAAAACAGAAAAGCAAGTTCACAGACTGGCAGGTGAGAAAAAGTAAGACGCAGTAAGGCAGGTACCTGCTTATGGCTTTCTAATTCAATAGGTATGAAGGAGCACGCTATGACAATGGATTAAAGTTTAAGGTGGTGAGGGACAAATCATACTAATAAATGTGTACTTTATTCTCTGAGTAGCAGGAAGACATTTAAAGATGACAGGACAAAGATTTGCCTCTGTAGGAAGATCAGCACTGGAAAGAGATCGCTTCTGGTGTTTTGTGAAAATGTGGGGGAAGAGAACTAATGTGGAGGCCACTGAGGTGAAAGGGATGAGACCTGAGCTTGACTTTCTCTGTTTGGCTTCCCAAGTTTCGGTTCAACACAGTATGGTAGAAGTATGAAAGATTTAAAATGTCTTTCAATAACCGCTACAAATTTTTGTTAACCCACCTTGCTGGGTAGAAGGATAATGAAGTTTACCAAGCAATGACATCTCGGTCTGCTCCAATAACTTTTCAGTGAATTCTAGCTTAAGTCTTTGTTTAAGACAATTCAAAGTGTCCTCTCAAAGAGCCCATGTGGAATCACCTGCAGATATGAACTGTTACTTGCAGGAAGACCTGTGGTGAGGAATATTTCTTGGGACCTTCAAGGCTGACTTTCTGAGAGCCATTCTTTGATGGATCTATTAGAAGGCAACTGGGTACATACTGATGACTGTAGATAATAGGATTTTCAGATACAGAATAAAAAATATATGCATTTAGCTGTGGCCAGAGTGATATCAAATGTGGATTGTTGAAGTTTGAAAATCATGGCTATGGATTCTAATGTTCCGGTAACATGCTGTTATCTTTTTTAAAGACATTTTAATGACTCAAAGGTACACTATACATTTACCATTATTTACACCATAGCTAATGTTAAATTTATTTATTTCAAGTTTGTCATATGGTATTTATATTTCCCGTCTGACTTATTTCAGCATAATAACCTCTAGGTCCATCCATGTCATTGCAAATAGTAGAATTTCATTTTTCTAATGGCTAAGTAATATTCCATTGTATATATGAACCATAACTTTTTTATCCAGTTGTTTGTTGATGGGCATTTAGGTCGCTTCCATATCTTGGCTATTGTAAATTGTGCTGCCATGTACATAGGGGTGCATAAATGTTTACGGATTATTGTTTTGGTTTTCTTTGGATAAATACCCAGGAGTGCAGTTGCTGGGTCAATTTTTTGAGGAACCTCCAGACTGTTTTCCTAGTGGCTGGACCAGTTCGCAATCCCACCACCGGTGTACGAGAGCTCCCTTTTCTCCACATCCTCGCCCACACTTGCTGTTCTTTGATTTATTGTTGACAGCCATTCTGACAGGTATGAGGTGGTATCTCACTGTGGTTTTAATTTGCATTTCTCTGATGATTAGTGACTTTGAGCATCTTTTCATATGTCTATTAGCCATCTATATTTCCTCTTTAGAAAAATATCTGTTCAGGTCTTCTGCTCATTTTTTAATTGGAGTGCTTGTTTTTTGTTGTTGAGTTGCATGAGTTCTTTATATATTTTGGATATCACTCTCTTATCACATTTTAAATGTAGTAGTGCTTATTTTAAAGGTACAATTAAATATGTAAATGTTTACATTACAATATTTATATTCATTTAAAATAAATTCAAAAAAATTAAGTCATTATTATTAAGAAATAATAAAATAATAAAATTTTAAAGACTAGGCTGATTTCTATAAATGAAGGAAAATTAACTAGAAATTTTTAAACAGTGATGTCACTGAATATATTAGTTAAGTTTTAATCAGTAGAGGGACTTCACCTAATGGTAAATAGAAACTGATTATAGGAAATACATCTTGTACAAATATGGGAGGTATTAGGGAAGCGAAAGTCTGAAAGTTGATGTACACTGAGAGAAGTAATTGTCGATCTAGCTGCCTGAAGCACGAGCACAGGTGGAGAAGCAGGAGATTACAGGTGAACTAAACCCACTAAGCACATCCAGGCACTAAAACGAAGAGGGAGACTGGAAGATCACAGAGAGCCTATAAGTCCGCAGTCAAGCGTCTGGTGGTGGCCCTTGGGCCAGTACTGGTAGGGCCAGCGTTTGGCAAAACAGACTGGACCGTGCACCGAAGGCGTACTGAGACCCACTGACAACCTACAAGTCTGTCTGAGATTCAGATGATCTCACAACCTTTTGAGAACTCACTGCTTTACTTCCACCTTCCAATGTCCATGCACGTTTCTCTTTTGGCCATCAATCCACACATCCCACAATCTAGCTATGCCAACTTGGCATTTTTATAATCATCGTTTAAGCATTCACCAAAAAGAGGTATCGAAATTATGCTTTCACTTTTCTTTGTGCAACTCTTACGAACAAGAATATGCTAATACTCAGGCAAAAGACACTCCATAGAGTCTTTTATCTATCTGTGCGTAAGGCCACTTTTCTTCCAGCTGAGTTACACTCCTTTGACATTCTATAACTCAAATACTAAGATCTGAGGTTAACTGCTCTTAACACATCTTACATAGATAGTGGAGGAATGAGAGAGAAAAAAAAGAAAAAGGACTGGGTAATACATACCCACACCCACACACGTGCATTCACATCAAAGTAAAGAATTAATATAACTACTAACGTCTTTTTTCCTACAACTGGCCACACGCCCATAGCTGCTTTTTAAAACATCCTTCTTCCCTTTGCCCTCAGCAAGCACCTCGTCTGCTCACGATTCTTTGCGTGGAGCATTTGTCCAAACCTTCATTCCTGAAGAGTCTGTGCCAGAAACGGTCTTGTCTATCTAGGTGTTTTACTTTCCTATTGAAACTAATAACATGACATAGATGTACGAGGAAGCCCCCTGTTAACAACTAATTGGTGCAGTGGCATGATAAACCCAAAGTGGCCGGGTGACAGTTTCAGCTTTTAATTTAGTAGAACCATTGCTTGATCCCTCTGTAAGCACAGTCTTCTTTTGCAAACTAAGACCTATAAACCAGCAGAGACCAAAGGCACAGACTCAGAAAGCAAAATGTTTTTAGAAAATCTTTTGGAGTAACTTGGGAGAAGCCCTTCCTGTGCCTGATATTATAAGTATGCTCATAAATAAGCAGCAGGAGTTTAAAATAACTGTACAAACACATAAAAAATTACAATATAGGCTCATTACAATGGGATAAGTTATAGGTGATATTAGGATAGGTATAAATTATTACCTTCACTGAAAAAAAGAAAAAACCCAAACTTGAGAGAGTTTAAATTTTAGAGAAAAACAACACCAAAATTTTAATTGTTTCACATATGTTGTACATAGTCCATAGGGAAAGCAGCAGAGAATCTTTCATGTGTATTCTAATTATTTTACTCTGTATGCTTTTCATAAAGATTCTGTTTTGTGTTATTTATGTTGTAATATTAGGCAGATTAGGTAATTCCAAAGCCATTGACAGCTCTGAGGATGATTTGCTATAACTTCTACAAAACTGTACAATGTATTTGTGGGAATATCAAAAAAAATCAATTATTTCTTCATTTCTACATGATATAAAATAACATTCCATACATATTGGTACTGGAAAGCATGTCATTAACGATACTCCAATGCTGAAACCACTCTGCTATTTCTTACTTTGACTCATTCTAAGTATTAAGTTTCAGCAACCTCAAGGAGTTTACAGCCTCATTTTAAACTCAGTCGTTAAACCCAGCATATTAATACTATGGCATTCAGAAAATAATTCCTTCAGAAGTATCACTCATAACAAAAAGATTAACAAGATAAATTCAAACAAAAAACTAAATGAATAATAAAATAGGTTAAAAGGATAAATGGATATTTGATAAATAAAGCTAAATATATAGTATTCACTAGCAATTGCCATAGGAAAACTATTGAAAAAAATTTCATTAGCAATAGCAAGCAGTAATCTTCTATTGAGATATAAACTTCATGAGAACTGGAGTAGGACAAATAAAGTTACAAATTCTCATAGAACAATTTAAAATAAAATGTCAATAAGTGGATTGACATACTCTGTTCTTAGCTAGAAATACTAATTGTTATAGAAATATCCATTCTTGCCAATTTATGAATTTAACGTATTTCAAATTAAAATCTCAATAGAATTTTAAAGGAATTACATAAAATATTCCTGAAATTCACAAGGAGATATAAACAGGCAAGAATATTGAGTTTTATTCTGAAGACAAATGAAACTTAGGTTGGAGGTAGAAAGAGTGACGAACTGAATAAGGTCTACCTCATGCGATGGTCCACTGGAGATATTTAAAACCAAGCCAAACCAAGTCAACAGAGAAATAGAGACAAACGGAGGACGATTGTGAGTTTATGAACAGACTCAATTTTTTGGCAATTTTTTATGAAGTCATGATTAAATTTGAAAAAATAACAAAGGAGAAGTAAATTGTGAAGAGTCGAAATTAATAAATCCCATTAGAAAATCCAAATAGTGATATGAGAAGGAAAACACACATATTAAACTATAAATACTTGTAAAAAGGTGATGGATTTTTTTAAATATTTAAAAACTCAAATGATAGTAGTAAAGAAGTTATAATATTTCTTACCTTACTGAAGAAACAAAATTTCTCTTCATGAAGCCAAGTAAAATAATAATAACTGATTGAAGAACATCCGATGTATATTTTTGAACTTCCTTAAAATAAAAAAGAGTATATCAGCCTGACCACAGCCTTGGGAGTATATATTTATACATGTTAATATATATATGGAATATATAATTATATGTTATATAGTATATTAATAAACCACTCAGGAAGAAGAAAATAACAGTAAATGTCACCTCACAAATTTTCAAACACAAATAAAACATTAAATATTAAAATAATAAAAAGCTTATTTAAAGAGCATTTTTGTTTTAAATAACCATTAGACCACTTTCCAATGTCTAAAAACTTTTCGAGGGAAACATAGCTCTGGCAAAGTCCTTCATGAGCCATTGTACTGAAATAATAATGAACAGATGGCTTGATAAAGCTAGCGAAAGCCAAGTCTAAGATAAATGCTGTCTGTGGGTGAAATTTTATGTAATGATTAGATGAACGATAAGAGGTCAATATTGGGATGCCAGTGGAAAAGCATGTCTAACTCAGGAACGCGATATGTGAGAACCAGGCAGCTGTACGACCATGAGTACAATATGTCTCAATATTTCCATCCTTTATTTTATAAAGCATAATCATTGTGAAATTGTGAAACGTGTAAAATGTTGTGTACTACACAATACATCTTTAATGGTACAAATGTACACACACTGGATAAACAGTTCTCCGTTAAGGAACCTGTGATGGATGTTTTTATTTCTACGTCTTCCGAACACAGATGAACTGACGTTTCTATGGGCGTCCGAACTTGGGCATTTCCCGGCTTTTGCATGCTTACTTTCTCAACACTCATGTTCCAGTACCAGATCTGAATAACTACGTATCATGCATATTTCTATCTGCTCACGCTGTTTCTAGAATGTAAGCGTTAACCTTTTCAAAAATATATTTGAGAGGAAAGAGGCAAAAAAGCAGAAACGATGAAAGTCTGTTCTGTTGATTAGCAGCAGATCTCTTTATTAGCACTTGGATGAGAATGTGAAAAGGAATAAACAGTAGTGACAGCAGGTGGAGAAATGACAGAAAATTAATGATTATATGTGTAAAATACGTAGGGAAAAAACCTCAGATTGTGGGAGAAATGTCCAAATGACCGAGCTTTATAATCTGTATCTAGATAAAAATACAGAATGTCACATTAATAACATTTCACTGACTTAAAGTGGAAAAAAAAAAAATCCCTTTAGAGATCATTTATTGCAGCCAGAGATAACTGCCGGGGTGAAGTGTGATGCTGATGACTGGTACCTAGGACCTTTTGGACCACCACTGCACCCACTTCACGAAGTATCTGGAGTAAGTAACTACGCATGAAGGTGCTTCCGTGCGGACAGACTGCCTATGCTCTGCCTAATTGTGTAAAGCAAGAAAGTGGCAGAGGGGGCTGCGTCATTATGGTTTGTCATGTTTATGAGTCACAGGAGACAGCAGTGACTCATCAGAAACAACGTATTTTTTAATGAGCTCCTGAGAGTCCACCTTGACCCTCATCAAGCCCTTGGAGGGATTCTAGAACAAACCTGCCTGAGATTGGCACCATTTACGTAGTTTAATGATGCCGGCAGGGGCTCCCTGAGTCTCGCGTGGCATACTGCTGGTCTTACGACTGGACACCAGCCCCCTGCGCTCCGGCCCTGCATGTTCAACAGGCACACGCTTTTCTCGCTTCTGATCGTCGTGCAAGTGGCTGGGAAAAGCTGAATAGGCTCTCAACGCAAGGAACATATGTGCTAGGATCAGTTTCCAAAAGTTGTTGATGTGGCAGGAAAACAGTTACTCTTAAAAATTATTCATAATATTTTTTACTTTTTTTTTTTACTTTTCCTTCAGCCTCTTTCCCGACTTTAATGAATTTTTAATGAAAGTGTGTGTGTGCCCTGCATTCCAGTGCGTTAAATGAAGTTTTAAGTGCTGAAAACTTTTGACAATAAATTCTAATGAGGAACTTTAGAATCTGATTTGTCACGTGGAATAAAGAATTGCTGAGTTTTATCACCAAAACTGGCCCAGGCACCAAAAGAAAAGTGTCGATTTAAAAATATCTTATTTTAGTCACTGCCACCATAGAAGTATTTATTGAAGAGCCACTGGACTCACAAAACATAAACAGAAATACACGCCGACATCCTTTGTCACTATAGACCTAAATCGCCGAAGGAAAAACTATGAATGCATTCACGTATTGGTAATCGATTGTCTGTTTATTCTGCCCAAACAAAATAGTGAAGCAGGTTTTTTGTGTGTCCTCCCCACTCCCTCCAGATGTCACTTTTCCCAACAGACACGACAGACGCCTGGTCGCCTCGTGCGCTGCTCTTTCCCCCAACTCCGAGCCTTCCCTGTTTGCTTCTGTGGCTCCGCGGTACCTGCTTCAGACTTTGTACCGCTCCCTTCTCCTCTAATTACATTCAAACCATCAAATATTAATCAAATCGTCTACTCTTTACTGCGATTACTGAGAAAGAATTGAAAACAAACAAAAAAAAAACATGAGAAGAACAGCACAGAAGAAAAGGAAGGCAACTTCGTTTTGCCTGCATCATTTTACCCCTCGCTGGCATTGTTCAGCACCCAGAAGAAACTTGTCAGCTGGAAAGAGTTCCTGTCACCAGGAAAAGAGCATGATGAGCAACCAGCTTCTCCACCCTTCGTGGGACACTGAAATAAGGTCCCACCTTGAACTGCTCTGCAGACAAACTCAGCGGATTCCGCCACTAATGAAGCCAACGACTAGCCCCTGGTGCCTGGACACTGTAAGCCGGCCAGCTTTTACCCCACAGGTATTCACCATCCCTGACACCCGCTGCCTGAGCCCCTGTCCACCCCTGCCACACGTGGGGAGCCACCCTCGCGGCTGGCTCAGGATTCTGCAGCTGCACAAGTGCGAGGCATCAGCCTGGGCCACCCCCGCTGACCCACGCCAGCATGCCCACACTTGGGGCCAGCTCCTCCAGCTGTGCAACTGCACGCCGCTGGTCTGACGCCTGTCATCAACCTTCCCTGTAGCACACATGCACAGGGAAGAGTGCAGCCATGGGCACGTGCATCGATAGCTAGGGCCCTGTAACTACTTGCAGACCAGATCAGACTACGCCTGTCACTGTCCAGCACCATCACACCAACCCATAGCTAGTCCCTCCAACTGTGTACTACCTGCCTGGCCCAGCCTAACCCTCTGCAGTGTGAACACCAGGAGAGAGTGTGCAGCCAGAGGAGAGCACACTGACAGCCAGGGCCTCTGCAGCTGCCAGCGAGCCCGCAGCTGGCCCTGGCCCTTGTCCCCATCACTATAAGTGTCTCTAATCCTTTTGAGTGGGGACCTGATTCAATCAAAAGGATCAAAAAGAAACAACAATGAAGGAATGAAGAAAGCCTACAGGACTTATGAGATGCTATCAAAAAATATAATGACCGTATCATTAGAGTCCGAGAAGCTAAAGAAAGGGGTAAAGAGGTAGAAAGCTTATTTAAAGAAACAAATGGCTGAAAACATCCCAAACCTGGAAAGAGATTTCAATTTTAGCTAGCTCAACTAAGAAAAAAAAAAGATCGAAGACTCAAATAAATAAAAGCAGAAAAACAAAGGATCATGAGAGACTACTATGAATTATATGCCGATAAATTGAATAATCTAGAAGAAATGGATAAATTCCTAGAAATATACAACCTACTCAGCCTGAATCATGAAGAAACAGAAAATCTGAACTGACGATAGTGAGGAGACTGAATCAGTAATCCCAGCGCAGAAGAATGCAGGACCTGAGTGTTTCACTCGTGAATTCTACCAAACATTTAAAAAATAATTAATACTAATTCTTCTCAAACCCTTCCAAAAAATTTAAGAGAAGGGAATATTCTTAAACTCATTTTATATGGCCAGCATTACCCCGAAACCATGTGCAACATGGTGATTATAGCTAATAATATGTACTATATACTTAAAAGTTGCTAAGAGAGTAGATCTTAAATATTATTACCATGTAAAAGAAATGTTGATATGTGATAGGGTGGAGGTCTTAGCTGATGCTATGATAGTAATCATTTTCAATATATAAATTTATTAAATCAACATGTTTTACACCTTAAACTTATGACAATGTTATATGTCAATTATATCTCAATAAAGTGGGAAGAAGGGAATATATCTTTCCAGTTAGTAATCTTAAGATATTTTTCTTTCCATTTTTTCTGGTTTTATGATGAATTTCCCCGACAATTTTTAGTAAGATATTGAGTAAAATCTACCACTGTTAAAAAAAAGAAAGAAAGGGGGAAAAAAAAAACCAATTTTTTTTGCTTGATCTTTTATTACCTGGCAAACCAACATTAAAAAAAAAAGTCATAGCATATTTTACAATCTGGTGGACTTGACAAAATAATGGCTACTCACTGGTGCCTGCACAGAGTTCAGATTATGTCAGTCCATCAGAACACAGTGGAGTAGCTCGTCAAACCTCAGCAGATGTTCACCTCCCCAAAGCTACTACCCTCACGTAGTGGGAGCTGCGATTTCAGTGTCTGTGCCTCTGCACCTCCATCCATATAACCATTCACTCACTCATCATGTGTCAGGCACAGCAGGTGCTGAGGACACGTTAAACAGAGCAGGATCTCTGCCTTCAAAGGGTTTAGAGTCCAAATCAAGGTAGCTTCCCCAAAGGTTTTCCCAAGTGACTTTGAACACTACAGGGCACACAGTTCACAGTCAATATGATTTCCAAATTTCTCACAGCAAGTTTTATTAAATCAAAAATGCAGGCTCTGAGACTAGCCCATACTAAATAGAACACCTGATTCCACAGGTATTCTATTCCACACAAGTTCTGCTACCTTCTGGAACTACACAGATGAAAGCAACATTTTAAAAGGTTAATAAATCTCAGCAAATAAAAAAGAGCAAACAAATGGAAATGATCTGATATTCCTTTAGCAAAATTCCAGAACTGAAATGACATTTGGTCCCTTATGGAGAATTAAAAATAAAATTATATAGTACAAGAGATATTCAAATGCTAGTAGATTCACAGCTTGTCTCTTGGAAACAAGCTGTTTTAAACTGACAAGGAAATTTTAAATTTGTATACCTTATAAAATTATTGAATAGTCTCAATAATCATCATTAACTAAAAGATACACAATACATACTATAGGTTTATGTGTTATATAATACATAATAGATGTTTTATATATTTTTTATATATTAGAAAAATATGTATATCAAGAAAGAGTGTCCTGAGCAACATAAGAAATAACATATATTAAATCTAGTGTACATTTTCCATAAGTAAATTGTGAGGAATTTTGCTCTGCTGATAGTTTGCCTCGCAATGTTTCTGGACTTTCTCAAAAGAAGCCTTAGAAAACCCTAAATATTGTTGACGTGCAGTGCAGCAATTGCATGGATTTTTATTTGTTGTTGCTCCCAAGACACAAACTGACAAGTGCCTTACTCAGGAAGATACCTAGTATCTCTCTGCATAACCATCTTCAGATGTGCAGGAAGCACCGACTCTAGGAAAAGATGACAGCAGAAGACATCCAGAGATGCAAACAGGCGAAGCTTCTAATAGAGTCTGAAGTCCCATGAAAGACAGAATTCGCATCGACTTTAACCACTGCCCAGTCCTTTTAAACACTCGTCCTCGCAACCCGATCTACAAACGGCAACCTGCACTCTTTTGCCTATTACATCACTCTGCAGTCGTGGTTTATGTCTGCGTTTACTAAAAGAGATGACTCAATTTACCTTGGAAGTTAGAAAACGTCCTGGGCCCTATAGATTATTTGCTGGAATGTGGCAAAGGTCTGGAATATTTGTATTTCTCCAGTATTATGAGACATTTAATCACCCGACTCCCACTCGCTTTGTGGCCCCAAGTGTAATTTCTGGTTTTCTGGTATTGCACCACACACATCACTAGCTACTGGCAATCTGGTTTCCTTTTTCCTTAGAATTTCCCCTGCACTTCAGCACTTGGTTTGTTTGCGATCCCCAGGCTGGCTCATCTCCACATGTCAGCGGATACACCGATGTCCCATTCAGGAAGAAGATTTAAATTGGGGTAGTCAGGACTGACAAGGGGATGGAGCAAAGCATTTCCGATGGCCTATACTTCTCTAGCTAGGAAAACCTGTAGCCACATCTTAAATCATGGGTGGAAAAGGGTGGTTTTCTGCAAGATGTTTACTTGGCAGTCAGAGGAAATATAATTTCAAAAAAAAAAAAAATTAAGTAAATGTTTCAGATATTTAAAAGATTTGAATTTTGATTTAACCTTTCTAACACACTCTCTAAAGGCAAAACTTTGTTGAACTTGACTTGTTTTATGCACATTTCAAGTCATAAAAAAAAACCAACTGAAAACTACTAGTTTCATATTAAGAATATGAAAATAAACCTATGAAAATGAAACGCTTAACTAAGTTTGGACCGAGTTTGATGAAAGCTTTCCAAACATTAGGGAAACTTTTTACAATCTTCCTCACATGTGGGATCGGTAGTAAATCCAGATACCAGGGACAGCTTCTCAAACAGATTTCAAAAATAACAAGACCCATCAGCGTTGCATTTGAATCATTAACCGTGCATAGCCCCTTTCCACGTTTACCCAGGGCTTCCTCGCACGCTTGCCGTCACTCCATCACCTCCGGCTGCTAAACGCATGCCCACCCCAACATGCCCATCTGCCTATCGTAAAATACTTTGAGCTCGCTGAGAAATGAATTTAAAGAACTTAAAGTAGATTAAGAACATTTTTTCCTGTTGATAACATATTATGTTTGTTCACATGTAATTATTTTTTTCCAGGTATAAGAATAGAATTTTCTGGGTACAAAAATAGAAAGAATACTGAATTCAGAGTCAGAAAGCCTGTAGACTATAAAAAAAAATAAATCACTTATACATAATAATGACTATAAATAACTTTGTGAAATGGAAAGTGTCAAATAAGAGCCTCAAATTTTCAATATTATGTTTTGTAAATAGAAAGAGATCAACGGAAACTCAGGGATAAAAATAAGTTTCATTTTGAGCAGCAACTTTAATCAATGGATTGTACATGTCTGAGGCTCTGGTACAAGACAGATTCTGAAAACAAATACATCTGGGCTCAGGAGCAGAGTCCCGAACTCACTATGAATCAATGTCATGGGCATGGGCTTGTGATGCCCATGGCAACGGGGCCATGTCGTGGCCATCTCTGCCCAAGATAATAATTTATAAATTTGTTTCTAGCTCTAAGAGCCTATGATTCACTTACTCCTCTATCCTAAATTACTTGTATCACCCAAGGAAACAAGTCTCTTCTTATTTTCACAGCTGGAGAAATTACTGTTAAAGTATATTTTGAAAGTTATAAAGTACCCTTTGTATCCCTTCTTAAATGGACTTTTAGTGATTACGTTTTTACTCAAAAGTAAAAGAGCAAACTGATTATAAAAAGGTTATAACAGAGGAAAGCCTTCACCTAGTACAAGTGCTCAGATATTACTTACAATTTCCATAATAAAAGGTAAGTTTTTCCCACAACAATTTAAACATGGCTCTGCCAAACAAAACTACATTCATCTTGCTATAGCAGGTAGCTTTGCCTAAGCAACAAAAATAGAAAAGTTTGCTGAAAATAACTCATTCTGAAAACTTCTGCATCTTTTACAAAAGTCTTGACTAATATGTGGATATTTATTACAGGAAAATAATTTTGGCGGACTCCTAATAATATGGAGTCCTCAAACCCCACTTGAGAAAAGACTGATATAAGCAAAAATGTGTTCCATGAAAATCATTTTAATCCCAACATTCATTCTGGTACTAATAGTAACACTAGTAAGAGCTCATTTTTGCCACTTTGCGCTACTGTGCTAACAGGTTTGTATATATGAATTCATTTAATCTTCACAATAGCATTAATGTTTTATTATCATAATTTGAGATGGAGAGGGAGTAAATAATTTATCTAAGATCATTCAACTGAATTCATGATTCAAATACAGGAATCTGACCCTATGATATCTTTAACTGGAAAGACGAAGAGAAGTCACAGCAAAAGAAAGGTATATTTATATCTGGAAAGATATTTATTATTAGAATAAATTGCAAAATTGTGAAACTTGTGGATCTTAGTTTACTCCTTCTTTCAAGAATTTTCTTCTGAGTGCCTATATAGGCTAGACACGAAAATAGTTGCTAAAATACAACGTGGGAAAAGATGCAAGATTCCACATTGCACAGAATCTAGCTTCTTATCTATTTCTGAAATAAATGTTAAAATGAGGCCTGCGCTATGCAGATAAGGAGCATTATATGTGCTAAAATATGACAGTGTACAGTGAAGTAAGTCGACATATAGTAAATGAAACACAGGCATATCTAAACGACACAAAATTACAGTTTAATGACTTTACGTTAATGGAGAAAAGAATGCGCAAAAGTCACAAGAGCTTTTACTCGCACAGCTGACTAACGTTTTCCAATTGCAAGCCGTGTCAGGGGACTAAGAAGAAGGAACCGGGATTCTGTTTAACAAAGCGTAAGTGAAAGGCAACCAGAGATGTAGACAGCAGAAAAAGAGTCCAGGCTGTTGGTTCCCCTCAGTCAAACACCTGCAGTAAGGGCTGATCCTCTTGTAAAAGCTGAGAATGTGACAGAGCCGGTGAGTTCTTAATCTTTCACTTCATTAGATTCCGTTGTAAATAACAATGGTAAAACTACCGCATCGCAATACCTGGTTTACTTCACTCTCCTAAACCCCCTCCAGGTATGCAGTTTTCTATACACACACAATTTGATCACGAATTGCACTTACTAAAGAGAAGAAAATGGGACTTCTGCTCTTGCAGCTTAAATAACATGGTTTGGGGAGCACTGCACAGCCATTCCTCCATGGAGGGATTACATATTCTAATTAGTTGTAATGCTGTGGTATTACTAACACGTAGCAAATATTGACTTTACCAATGTCACTCATGTTGAAGTAAAAATGTGCACGCAATTTCCCAAGTGCCGTAAATTCTCCTAGTTTTCATTAAAGAATACATTCTCACAGGACAGGCCCCCAAATGGTGGCAATAAAAATGTGCTTCGATGCCTATCTATCATTCTCTTTCAAAAAGATTTTAAGTTAGAAGATTATATATAGCAAGGATTAGACACAGTTTTTTTTTCCTTTGATACACACTGATTGGACTATCAATTAGTTTTCCTTTTTAGCTCGTCCATAATCACTCGTGACATGTCATTCGCTGGCACTGTGGTACTCTGTCGTTGTCAATGACCCACAACTAACTCTTCCCAGAGAGGCTCTTTTCCCTTTGGGAAAACTGTATAAGTCAGCTGAGAGGCTGCTTTGGGAGAAAGTTGAACCTCCACCAGCTTAATCTCCTGAGGGATTATGTACCTCAAACCAAAGCGAGTTAAATGCTCAGTTTACCAAAGCGTGCACAAAGAGAGAAAAGCATCCATCCAGAAAGAACCCCATCCCGGCGATCGGCGATCGTGATCACTTTCTCCTCCTGCGCTGAGTGCCTGGCTGTCACTTCTGAGCTGCAGAGGCTGGGGAGCAGCCTTGCTTCTTCAGACCCCAGTCGCACAAACAGAACGGGAAAGCTGGCTGAGGCAGAGTGTAAATCTCCACCCCAGCCCACCAAGACGGCACCGTGCCTTCCGCCAAGTCTCAGAATCCCAAGCGGACCGGAGAGATAAGTAGAAATATAGATTGAAGCTCCTTCATGTTGAAGCTCTTCCCTTTATGGTTCCTAGTCCCACAGATGGATTAAATTTTTACTATTGGGGAAGAACATTCTTTCTCAGAAACAGACTCGCGTAACAAAGTTCAAATCCCGTTTTCCTTCATTTGCTCTTCGGGGTCTCTACTATTATCAGCGCCCTTGCTGATCATGAATTTAGCAGATTTGTTCACCAGGGGAAGCTTGGGGTCCAGGAACACCAGGGGGCTCTTCGGCTTTGTGTTTACCTTTAAGGTCAAAGCTATGGAAAACCTGTTGCACAGCTTCTTCCTGAACATGTTGGCTCATTTATTTCAAGGGGTCCATATTCCCTGGGAAGTTGTTCTTTCCAAAGTCAATTTTAAGGTTAAGCAAATATTAGTGCATCTAGCTGTATGTACCATGTGCTTCCTTTGATTTCTTTGACATACAAAATCCTAAGACGGTGTCATGCGATCTTTAGAGAAAAGTTGCTCTGCACAACTAACAAGCCAATTTTCCTTTTAGATATATTTGTCCACGGGCCAAGGTTCATGGGTCTAAAGCTGATTCAGAAAATGGCAGCTGATGAGAGTGCAGTCCTGTATTTGTTGGATCCCCAGGAAACACTAATATAAGGACTGGATGTCCTAAATCTCTCAATCTCTCGGTTTCTATTACACGATGCAAAAAAAAAGTAATTGATCATGAAAGCCGACTGAATTCTGTCTAGTCTCTATGGTACTTCATTCCATGAACCTGGCTTTCCTGAACTCTAACCTGCATTTTGGACAGCTAGACCCAGTTCGTTTCAGGTGACAATAACAGCTAGATTTCCTTACTTACAAAAAGAGGTTTTGCTTACTAAAAGCTAGTTAATGCTCTACTTGAAAATATTATCATATAATTATTATATCTTAAAATTAAGGTTTCTAGAGAAATGATTATATGCAGAATAGTACTTAGTGATTCTAAACCATAAAGAAGGCTGCTTATAACAGTGCAGACTCTACTTCTTAAGATCAACAGCTTTCACACTAGATTATATATTTCTATATACATATATAGATACATACACACATATATGTACATAGAATATATGTATACAAAAATATCTCCATATACATGTATATCGGTATTATTAAAGCTCACATTTCTATTACTTTAATTTATACTTTGATAAACATGCTTATCATTAGATGAATTTATGCTAAATATTCTTTTAGTACAATATATTTTTCATTATACATATTTCACTCACAGAAGACTGTTCAAAATCAAATGCTTTTAATATTTAAAGTCAGCTGACTGGTTGCAGGTCTTTGTACTGCTCTTTGTTGACATCCCCTTGGCATTCCCGAGCCTCATTTACTAACGCTGCATTTTGAAATGCTGTCACTATTGTCTCCTTTAGATTAAAAAGGTACCTGCCCTGCATGTTTGCTGAAAGCCCCCAATTAGACACTGCTCGGGAAAGGACTTAGTAAATGGTCACACTCAAAATAACCTTAAGTAACTGAGTCACATACAATATTTAGCAAACATATATCATTTTTAATTTTTAAATTATGCTTAGTTACATTTTTCTCATTATTCCTTGAATCTTTTTTTCATGATAGCTATTTCTGAAGTGTTGAAACAATTGCAAAGCAGCAGTTTTATTCATATTTTTTACAGCTAAGATGTTAGCTTAACCATATTTTATACAAAGGAACAAAACACAATTATTAATACTAATAAGTAAATTGTGTTTTGGAGATCTTAGAGGAAAATGAAAGAAAACTTACAGAAAGAGCTTATTGACCCACTGACCTGAGTGGAAAAGACCTCGTGGGGTCCTCATAGGCTTTCTCCCTGAACTAGAAATGTGTTTCTTAGATAAATTCGCTCTTCTGACAATTCATCTCTGAGTTTCCCCGAAAGTCACACTGTGGAAGACAGGCCCGGGCGGTCTGGGAGGCAGAAGTGCTCCCATAATCCATCTGTCAGTACAGGAGTTTGCGGGGATAAAATCAAGCTGGACTTGGGTTATGCTATGAGAACAGGAATAAAATTCCTCTGCTCGTAGTAGCAGGAAGCCAAGGATCGGCTTTCCTTATATTTTCCCCTACTATTCCTCAGGCCAGTCCATGTTTTCGCCATTTCCTCTTTCAGTAAGCACCGCTGTGCCATGCCCGAGCATAAAAATGAGAAGCCAGCTGATTGATCTGTTTATATTTCCTCAGGTTTTCCCCCTGGTCAATGACTCAATTTAGTTCCATGCACAATGGAACGAAATCAATCATGTCTCTTTTCGGTTTTACTTCTTTCTGTTTCAAAACAAAATATTAAATATTGAGATTCTTACATGAGTGCAGTCAGAGGTTTTATGACACCATAAGTGAGGAAATTCAAATTTATGATTCCTTCAGTAAGCACTAGCTGGCTGTATTTGGACAATCCATACAAACCAGAATAGTTTCTGAATAAAGAGGCTTCAGAGACTCACTTTTTTTGTACTTTGGAAAATACCAGAACGAACCCCTATGCTAAAATGGTAGCCACGATTTTTGTTTTAATCATCATCATCAAGGAACTATTGTTCACTCTCTGAAATATTTGGAATGTGATCCATTTCAGATTCAAGGTCAAGGTTGAGGGCTATGATGATGAAAGGAGCTTCTTATTGGTATTACGTCATTTCATCTGGGGTGGTGACTAGTCTGCTAACCTGGATCTGTCATTACCTGAACAAATCTCAAAAACAGAGAAGCGACGTGATGGCCTTGCCCATGAAGAGTCGTTATTCACTTGTGTCCCGACCATGGACTTAAAGCCACGCAAAGTGTGTGTCCTCTAACAATTTTTGATGAGATACACAGAATAAATGAGTTCTCAGCTTCCTTCCTTCCTCCTCCAATCAGCTGATGGGAGGTTTGTATCCTGTATGGGAGTCTATTAAACACTTTCTATTTTGGATGCTGCCTGTTTGCACGTGGCACCATCGGGACCTGCTGCGTGTCATACTTTCCAGATTGTCAGCTGTGAAGGGCTAGTGTTCTGGTCAGGCTCACCTCCGTGTCTCTGACACTGTGAACAGAGAGCTTATCACTCACAGCAAACACATGAAGATGAGATCGTCTTGAAATCGCCTTTCCACATCTTCTGAGCCTATCCCTCCCCTTCCTTCTCTGTGCTCACACTGTTTAGTGCTCAGCCCACAAAGCACATTTTCATAAACAGATCTGGTTAACTCATCACATTGTGATTTATGAAGCTCGGTGTGCTGTCAGCCCCAGGTGCATTTGAATTTTAACCCCATACAAGGGGCCTTAAATCAAAACAATGACTACTATAATTATCTTTAATAATTTATGGTCTCTGCGAGCAGGTGAGAGATGAATTTAAGAAGTCAGGGAGTGGATTTCTCTCTAACCCCTGAACCCATATGTTAATAGATGCTTACCCCAACACTGTGGTGATGCCCATTTAGGCATCAAATCATTCACGTCTTTTTCTGCCTCTATTATGGGCAGAGAGACATCTTTGCCTAGGATCTCAAAAGAGGTGCTGATAGGAAATAAAGATTTTTATATAATGGTCAAGTTAGAGAGAGTGGAAAGGCTGTCTCCCAAATCTGAATCCGTGCCTAATGCCTTGGAGTTCCAAAACTCACACGCTTTCAAAACATCCTAGATGCCTATGCTCCTTATTCTCCAATTTCCCCCATTAATACGAAATAGAAAGACATAAAACTGAAGGTGACTATCTTGACATCTATTCCCAGGGAAGCCCCCTGCTGGATTTGTTTTCTGCTTGGATGACAAAGTAGAATAACACAGAAGGGGATCTCTTTAAATTGGATGTTGCGGAGAGTTACAGAGTCTAGGTATTAATTTGTTGCTCTTTCGATGTGTCATTCTCTGAGATGGCTGAATGAAGAGATCACAAGGGCTTTGCCACACGCCGAGTGCTGCCTAACCCTGTTTATAAACCTGCTGAGAACGAGGTGCTCCTCTGAGTCGGACATCCTGGGGCTGTAAGAAGCCCAATGTTCTTGGTATAGGGATGTTGTCTAGTGCAGGGACTTCTGAATTCATAGCACCTCATCCCCAAATAAGCAATGTTAAAACCAGCCCTCACCATTTACAGGCTCTGTGGCCAGGAGGTAGCTATGTAACAGCCTAGAGATTTAGCTTTCTCCACTACGAAATGGTGATAATTGTGATTTTTACCTACCTGATGGGGTGGCTGTGAAAATTAAATGAGGTAAATATTTGGAAATTTCCTTGATGCATTTTATTGTTTAACATTATTGTTGCTGGTATTGATATTTTCTAATCCTTATCACCAAAGGTAACACATTGGCAAAAAGCATCACTTATCAACTATTTTGAGGGGAGAGAGATGAAAAGAGATTGAAACATTTCTGTTCTGTCATCACAAGGACAACAGAACGCTGTGTCATTCGTTCAAGTTTAAGCTCAAACTGCTCCACATTTCCACACATCCGAATGCTGAAATGATACTTGACTTTGGCATCAGGCAGCGTCATTTAATATGCTCATGCAGGCCCGCATGCCGTTAAGCACGCACTGTGTATTATTTTATGCTGTTTGAGTTGGACTCACCCTTTCTGGGTGCATGCATTTGTGTTTTTTCAGATCCTCGTGAAAAGCTGGAGGAACCTGTTTCCAATTTCATGACCGTTTATCACTAATCCAAAATGACTGCAGCATTACCTGCAGACTTACACACAGGAAGCTCTAAGAATTGGATCCATCGTATATTTGCCCAGAAGCTCTGTTAAACCAGTATTACGCTTACATAGATGAAGGTGACAGTCTGTGGGAAAGCAGACAGAATTACCCTGAGCTACAGAATGGAGTAACATCTTAATTTATTGAATGCAACAGAAGATGAAGGAACAATGACGTTGGTGCTTTGGTAATAGCTTAATCACTTGAACACTTACTGTCTCCTTAAGTTTCTAATATTCTCTTTATAATCACCCTCAGCTGTAGCTTTCATTCATGAGCAGATTTCTCAGAAAGAAAGCCAAACTATGATTTTCTCTTGGGACAGTTCTCTTAATCAGACATAAAATGCACTTTTCCTAGAAAATCTTCAAAGAAGTTTGCAAATATTGCAGCTGTGAAATAATTAAGGTATTGGGAGTTTCTCAAGCAATTTGTGAGAATATAATCACAAATGCCATCATGTGAAGGTACACTTCATGTTTAAAAACAGCTTGCAACATCCTGAAAGATAGCTCCTTACAAACGAACGTGGACGATCTGTGATGGAAATTCTGACCTCATTCACTCAGTCATTCACAGACATCTGACATAAATCTACATAAATAATGCTTTATTTCAAGTGCCTTATTTAAAAAAAAAAGTATAATTACTCCCTGTTGGACTGTATTCTTCATTAATGTTGTTTTACAAGCAACTTTGTCTTTAAACTCTCAAGGCCTATGATAAGATACTTTTAACAATTTAACTTTCTAAATATGGAAAAGGCTTTTGTACAAACATGTTCATAGTAGCATTATGTGAACTGACTAATTTGGAAAGAATTAAATGAAACTTTAGAAAATAGTTGAGAAAAGCCATAGAGCATACATTCATTGGAACACTATGCACTTGGTAAAAGGTTACATAAACAAATTAAAAGGAAAAAATACTTATCCTATGAGGGCAATTGAAAACAAAGTTTACAAATTTTACTCTGTATCATGATAAATCTTTGCATTAAAAAATTTGTAAGTGCTGCATTCAAATACTAGTTTTTGAGGTGGAACTATAAGCCCTACTTGAAATGCTTCAATGAAATTCTATTTCTCCTAAAACAAAGTCTATATCACTAATTATTTTTTCCTTCGTTTTCTAAATTCTCGTCACATCAATAGCCTTTCAAAGGCTCCTTTTTGCTTGGACACTCTACTCCATCGTTCCTTCCATGTGGAGTGCTGCCTCCACTCCTGCAGACCCCGGCTTCCGTCAACAGGTAACTTCTAAGAACTCTCAAATATTATGGAACTCTTCCTTCCTCTGGAAGCCTTTCCTCATTCAACTTGGGAGATACAGTTTCCCTAGTGTACAGTCTCGTGTCTCCTTCAAATGCACTCTCGTACCCGCTTCAGCAATTCCAATTAATTATTTAGGTAATTATTTAATGCTTCTCTCCCACAGCAGAACATATATCCGATTATGTCAGAGACAATATCGATTGCTGCCACGTAGAGTACCTGACACACACATAGAACAATTACGTGTTTTTTGGGTTTTTTTTTTTTTGGTTCGAATACAAGTTGTACTTCTGATAGTAACGGAGTAGCTCATATCAAACAAACCTTCCCATAGACAACAATAATAGAAACACTGAACACCATATATATGTATATAGATGTGCGTGCGTGC
Source organism: Pteropus medius (assembly GCF_902729225.1). Lineage (NCBI taxonomy): Eukaryota > Metazoa > Chordata > Mammalia > Chiroptera > Pteropodidae > Pteropus > Pteropus medius. The sequence continues at coordinate 4,237,848 of NW_024348304.1, forward strand.
ACGTATACACACACACACACACACACACACACACCCTGGAGACAAACAAGGTTCCCACTTTTACAATTTTTCTCCTGAGGGAAGTTTCAGTATCCGCTGTGAAGGCAAATCTTTGCTGGAAGCCTGACCCCTTACTGGCTCGAGGACTCAGAGAGCAGTGGGGGCCGAGCCCACATGCCAGGCGTGTCCCTGCACTGGGCAGCGTGGGGACAGCCCCGGGGAGGTGAAAGAAGATGCATTTTAGCTGCTGCCCAGTACAGAAGGGCATAATTTGAAATCTAAGTTCAGCCAAGTTAACTGTTTATCTGTGAAAACAAACAGACAAACAGAAATCAGCACTGTTTTGGCCTGGGATTTATATTCAATACAAAAATATCCCTGAAGAAGCGGCACTTAAGTTGACGCCTGAAGGATGTGTAGGACTTAGGAGGAGAATGAAATAAGAAGGTTTCTTTCAGAGTGAAGAAATCTACCTGTGAATGTCCAATACTGAGAAAACCTGGCACATTTTGAGACGCAAGAAACTGCAATGTGGCTGATGCATTTGGGGTCGGGGGGGCGGGGCGGGGCAAGGGAGAGAGTGGAGTGTGACAAGGTTCTAGTGCTAAGCAAGGGCAGATAACTTCGCGTCTTCTTGGTCGTGTTACTTATTCTCGCTTTATTCTAAGCACTTTCAAAGACTTCAAAGGGTTTTAAATAGTGGACTGGCATGATCAGGTTTTGTTTTTAAAAGATCATTCTGGCTACAATATGGAGACAACACTGCCGGAGGGCAGAGGCGGATGCAGACACACCAGGATCTCTGCATACTTCTCAGCTCTAACTGGATGTCAGGTGAGAGCAGAACATAAAGGTGCACATTCAGATGCTGGCTTGAGCACTAGCAGCGCTGGTCATCAAGACACACAGAATCAGAGGAGGAGAAAACTCGGAAAAGATTAAGAACTGAAGAATTGGCATGCTGATGATGTAACTTAAACACAGGGGTCTTTAGGTCATAACAAGATTACAGCTAGCAATATAAATCTGGAAGTCATCGTCGTAGAAATGGTATCTGAAGCCATGGAAATGGAAGAGAGTATCATGCGAAAGGGTAAGGGGAGACACGCAGTGGACCCGAGGACAATCGCGGAGCAGCTTCAGTACTGAAAGTGTGGGTGGACACTCAGCATTGGGAGCGGGCAGGGAGGGAAGAGGGTGGCTGGCAGCACGTGGTGACCGAGTAGCTGTTGAACGTGCTCTCCTGCAGATGACCATTATAAGTTGTTGACACTGTGTTTTATAATGGCAGGAGATGGAGAGCAGCCGGCACAGGCGTTCACTGGGGGAATCCATCTCCAACCAGCAGGAGCTGAACCTCCCGGCGGGCTGCTATGCTCTGGTCACTTTGTCTATCGGACATTTTCAGTAATGTGTATATTTATATTTACACATATTCTTTCCAAAGATGCGCTTCTTTCGAGCATGTTTAAAAGCTGACTGACTCCATCCTAGAGCACTGAGAGCTGAAGATGCAGGAGAAACATGAATCATGGATGTTCCCGGGTAGTAGGGATGCTGGCCGCCTGTGCTTCATCTTGCGATGATCGTGCAGGGTTTATGAAACCACTGCATTCCTATTTACACTAAATCTCCTAACTACAGATGTCAACACATCAGGCCAGAATCCAAAGGAACCTATAAAATAGGGTTTGAAACAAGAATAGTAAGAGTGTAGGAGAGCTTAAGACAGTATACGATACTAATGGCGAAGTTGCAGAGATTTTGCATGATTCCTTCACAAAAAAAGTGTTTGTGGAAGATCATCATCATGGTAAAAAGCACAGACTCCAGAGTCAGGGGCTAAAACCCCTCCCCCACCACCCCGACCGGAGAGTCACTTTGGCTATTACTTAACCTCTTCAAGTCTCAACTGATCTCTAAAATGGTAATAATACTAGTGGGCCACCAGCCTCCCAAGGCTTTTTCAATCTGAAATTATCTAAATTCCTGACCATAGTGCTTAATAAATATTTCAATGGTGATGAATGTGACAGGTAATGATAGCTTTGAGATAAAATTCAGCTACTAGAAGAAATATGTTTCAGAATGTACACACACACACACACACACACACACTCACACTCACACACAGAAGATTGGAAGTGCGGATGAAGTGATATGCAGCACTGAAATAATCTGTTAAAGAAGCAATCATTTCCCTTTGGGTTTAAAAAGAATATATAATAATGACTACTAAGTAAAAGCATTTTATGATTTGAATGGCATTTAATTTGAACTTGATGATCATAATAACTGGAAGTCTGAGCTCTGGAGACAAATTTCCTGGCTTTAGCTCTCAGCCCTACCACTTATGCCTTTTAAAACCTGGGACAGGTATGACACTTTGGGCCTCAGCTGTCTGACTTGTAAAATAAAGACAGCAATAGTCCCTACATCGAGAGAACTAAACAAGTAAATACCAGTGTGGCACGGACAAGCTAGACGCTCTCCGGCCCCATTCTCTCTTCCTGGACTCTGAAGTTTACACCTAGTGGCTCCCCCTCCACTTAGGCTGGGGCCACAGCCCGGTGTTCCAGCTGGAGGAGTGTAATGTAAAGCGACGCCCCTTCCGAGTCTTGCCATAATACATTTGGCATGGTCTGTTTGCTTGTTGACCGTTTCAAGCAGAGTTGGAAAGAACCAGAATCTTTGATCACCAGGTGGAAGGCTGCCTCCTAAAAACCCAATTAAACTGTGACATGAATGAGAAACACACCTACACTTGAGCCACTAAGAGCTGGCAGTTGATTTTTTCAGCACTAGCAATAATTACCCTAAGTAAGACCACAGCACTTCAGGCGGTAGCTAGCTAGGACACAGTGAGTGTTCCATATCTGCTGGCATCTAAAATCTCGGTGGGCCTCCGGGGATCCAAATGCCAGAAAATATGTCGACTATGAAAATGATGCTCTAAATATCCAAAATAAGATTTCTTAGTTCTGAAAATAAAATTTGACCTTAAAGTCAAGCGTGGAAAATATGTTCTGTGTCAACCTGTCATCTCAGTAGCAGAATAGGTTTATTAAAACAAGGTTCCAACCATCTTAGAGAGGTAAGCTAACAAGCTAGCAGTGCTGGGTAAATAATTTTATTATCTCTAGCCATTTGATCCCACGCTCTGTGCCATTTCACCTGTTCTATGAATTACGCTTGACTCAATAGCATTCCAGGCCCCCATTTCTTCTAGATAATATCAATTCACTCACTATTTTCTCTTTCTTCGGGTAGAAGGAATATGGTTTCCATATATTTTTATAAACAATGAAAATAGTATTTCATGCATGTTAGATATATATGAAAATACAAACCAAAACACTGAAATATTCACTTGTTTGTCTCATTTTTGAAGACTTCATATCATGGTAGAGCGCCAGATATTTAAAAATAAAAATAATTACTCTATTTGGTATCATCTGACATCTTCCAAAGCATCATGCAAATTTTAAAAAAACTGCTTGAACAGAAACGTTCAACTAGAAGAAGGCTACACAAATACTTATATTTTTCCATATGGAAAAAAATTATCTACATTACATCCATTTTATTGTTCATTGCAGAGGATTATGCGAAGCAGACTGCATTGACATTTCTTATTTCCTTTAGAAAACCAAACCTGGAGGGTTTTTCTTCTACAGACGCTACGTAGAGATTTAGCACATTCACCGAAGTCTGTTACAGGCATTTTTTAACTGGAGCCAGTAACTGTGGACCTCTCTTAATGGCTCACTAAATCCAGGGTGTGTGCTAACAGGGTCACACGGAAGCCATAAAGGAAGTCGCCCCCAGCTGTCTACGACCTTGATGTTCAGTATCCATGTTTCCGAACCCTTTCCCGGAGCGGGGGTCCATGAAAAAGCTTTCAGTGCTCATGTGTTTTTGTTCTTTTGCGTGGAAACCTCCAAACCAGTAACAGAATCTTACAGCGATGTTCAGGTAATCACCAACTTCCTCACTAAAAGGGATCCCTCCCAATGTTGTAAGTATTTCCACTCCATTTTAAGTCTTTTTCTCCCAGATGAACATGTTGGAAGTATTCTAAGCACACAGAAAAAAACGATCCCGGGTGATTCTACTTCAAAATCTCTGAGTTAAGCAATTTTTAATGACATCTCATTACCACAATGTTTCCTCCACCCCAATTCTAAAGCAAAGGTTAACAACAATGATAAGAAAAAAAAAAACAACCCTCAGGACCAGAACTAAATTTCCTTTATCTTTTTGTCAAATATATGTCTTGTGGACTGTATAGAACTCCAAGCATCATTCATTTATTTACTCTCTTACTGAATATGAGTATCTCACTTGGGGCCACTATGGTGGGTACGAAAGCGCAAACCTGAAAGACAAAGCCTGACTGTCACGGAGCTGACAATTGGATTAGGCAAAAAAAAAAAAAAAAAAAACAGATGAGGAAATCAGTGACTATTAATATTATTGATTACTAATATTGTTTTATGAGTTATAGTAAATACTTGTACATATAGACATATTTTACCATCTGGTAAGAGGAAACGAGAGGTTAGAAGACACTATGATTCTTGAGACCCTGGGATTAAAATTTAAGAGAACAGAAAGGCATTATCATAGCTACAGGTGGATCACCAGGCGCAAACGCATGGTGACAGGGCCGGGGGCCACTCAGAAGCCTGAGATCAGGACGGCTGGGTAGAGTGTACAGTGGGAGAAAGGAAGGAGGTCCGGCCTGGCATACAAGCATTCAAATTTAGATATAAAGAGATTCTCTTGCATGACTCATGTCCATCTTGTATTTATATGAAATACAAAACAAATAAATATAAATATACTATATTTCTCGGGATAGAGACTATTCTAGAAAAAGACAGGGATGAAACAGAAACAGCAATTACTATATTTGATGGAATGGTCCAAGGAGAAAGTATCAGACTAGTTATAATGAAAACAGCATCCATTCCTGAAAATAGTGAAAGAGACAAACCAGTATCTATTAAAACTTCTTTGTATTCCTCTCTTTATTTTTCTAGGATTATGATAGCATGAAGAGATCATTTGTGTACATTGTTTTTCACTCTTCATGAATGGGGTGCGGTCGTGGTTTATTTTCTTAAGTGACTTCTACTCTTTGGCTTGCCACTGACGGACTATACCTGTCTGAAACTGCAAAGGAGCCGAAGCGTCCCTGATCCTTGCTCAAGTCCTTCTTTGAACTCCAAGGTGCACAAAGAAATATGGCCACCGGAACCTCCCCTCACATGTTCCAAGCATTAACTTTAGTCTTTGTACAAGAAAGCAGCCTGGGGTGAAAATGGTATTCTCACATGAATTTTACTACTATTCCTAGATGCTTATATTAGTTTGGCTTTATTTTATGATGAGAAAGAATGAAATAAAAATTATGGTCACCATTAAATGGGGTCTCTGGAAAAAATTCCGAAGTGCCCTTTCACATGTCAGCTTAACAAACCTTCCCATGCCAAATTCACTTCCAGCCACTCGGCAGCTTCCTCTGAGCCACCAAATCAAAAATCACGGCGCTCAATTTCTGGGACAGTCACCGTAATAACTACGGTCGGCAGTACAGCTGCAGAAACCACAGGGTGTGCTGATAAAGGGGGTTATTTGCTCAGTAAGCTTTCAGAAGATAAATCTGGAACAGAAGACATAATATTCTATAAATACTATTTCCTTTATCCCATTATACAGGGCATCGGTACTTTGAGAATTTTAAAGAGTTTTACGAAAGATAACTTATGAAAGAGGTATTGTTATATCAGTTTAGGGAAGGGGTTGAGCATGCTTCTCAAATATATGTAGGAATATAGTCCTGAATTCAACTTTCTTTTTCACATATGAGAACATTGGTCGTGAGAGTTGAAAACAGCTTGTTCAAAGTCAGAGACGAACAGACAAACACCCACACATACACACACAAACACACTCTCTCTCTCTCTCTCTCTCTCTCTCTCTCTCTCCCTCCCCACTCCCCACTTTGGCCAGTCTGAACTATTTCTATACATAAAAGCATCTACTTTTTAGGCATATATCCCAAATAGGCAGTTCCCAGAGTAGAATATTTCACATACTGAAGAAATAAATATATACCTTCAGATAGTTTCATCTCCTTAAATAGGAGAGGACCACCTCTAAAACTGTTGAACAAAGACCGACTTTTGTTTCTTCTGATGACACAAAAGCAGTCCAAAATTTAGATTCTAGCATCGGAACATGGGATTGGAAAAAATGTTAGATTCCATGAAGCTAAATCATTTCATTTTATATGTGGGGGGAAAAAAAAGGCAAGGTCATGAAAATTTAAGTGACTTGTGCATGGTCATACACGTATTACCCAAGTTATGCTGACAAATAATCCTCACAAAGTTTTCATATAACACAGGCCTCTTGGACCACGGTCCAGTAATTATTCCTCCATGGAGTGGTAAGTTGTTGTCCACCTTCCACTCCCACAGAGAAAACATGAGAATAAAAATGGATGTAATTATTCAAGTGGAATTCAATCAAACATAAATCAATTTTTAACTGAAGAAAATTAAATAGTTTCAGACATTTGACCCTTGAAACTTATTGTACCATGACTTTTCTGCATGTTTTGTTACATTTTCTAGATTCAGCATTTTTTTTTCTGATAATCATCAGCACTTCTAGAATTCCCATCATGTATGACATTTTAGGAATCCATAAAACACACAATCATTGAACATGGCCAATCTCGTCTGCTCTCTGAAGCCAAGCAGGATCGGGCATTATCAATACTTGGATGGGAGACCACCTAGGAAGACCAGGTGCTGTAGGCTAAAAAAAAAACAAAACACATACAATCACACACACACACACTGCAATTTCAAGTACAGAATGTGATTATCTCCTAATTTGAGAGGTATATTAATCTCCTTGAATAATAATAATAATAATAGAGAGAGGGAGAAGATGGCCAAAACATAACTCTAGAGTAGGTACTTTGATTTTTACTAGTATTCCCAAAATGATTGAAAGAAATAAGATCTGTTTATAATATCAATTACTTAAGATTTTCCTCAAAAAATTCTGGGAAAATATGCTTCACATTATATCAACTGTTTTAGAAATCTACAGTGAATTTGAGTATCTGGGAAGTGTTTCATTAATAATAATGATGAGTAAAAATCCTGTTGAAGTTTTTTTTTTTTTAAGTTTTGTTTTTTGTTGTTTTTTGTTTTTTAACTAACAGTCTCCTCAAACTCATTTTACTACAGAACGTTCTTCTTTTCTTCTCCCTTAAACCTGGCACGAGACACCAATGTGCCTTGGGATCTGTGATTGATAGAGTACGTGGCCAATGTTACTCTATGCAATGTAAAACAAAACTCCTTCACGTAAATACTCAGAAAAAGATGAGATGAAATAAGCAAAGATGTGTACTTATTAATACTTAAATTTCGTTTGGTTATCAGCCTATCGTTTGGGTTATAGTGAATCACTGTTAAACGGAAGTCACAAGATAACTCTGAAGTGATGCACAGCAGACTGCAAGCACGGATTTGATTTAAATCTTAACTAGTTATACAGATTCAGATCCAAGGAAAGACTTTAATTTGTCAACTTTGCCATTTTATGTAACTGTGCTAAATTCCATAAGTCATTAAGAGATCATTATAAAAAGTTAAAATTTCAAACATATTATGTACACATCCAGATTATTAAATATCTAAAAAGGAAAGCTGCATTGACTATATATATATCCACATATCCTGTGAATTCCAAGTTTTCTATGGTGAAAGCAGTCGAAAGATTAGAGGAAAGCAATCTTAAAAATCTTAAAAATAATAATGTGATACTTCCTCAAAAACAAATGTTTTTTATTTTATAGTCACCTAAAACAGACTATCTCCAAGAAGGATGACTTATTCAGAACTTACTATATTCTGGGCAGTAGAGAAGGAAACACACAAAGATGAAAACCACAGGATGTAACATAATACTCTAATTGAAAGTTGAAAAACAGATTAATAAATACACTATACGGCAAAATATAATAGAATCGTTAAAACAGCAGTATGGGTGCACAGAGATGGAAGTCACTAACCTAGACTAGGGAGGCAGAGGCACTGATGTTTGAAATGGGCGTTGAAGGGGGAGGTTCTAAGTGAACGGGCACCTTCAAGTGGAGAGTTATTAGAAAGGAATTCAATGTAGGGAGAATGTCATTCCAGGAAAGATGAAAACATAAGTTCTACAATAAATTCGGAGGACAGAAAGTGTCTGAGTGTGGCTGGGGCAGGTGGGTACTACGGGATGAGGCTGCAAACACAAGTTGGAATCAGACAAGAAAGAACCCTAAATGCTCCATAAGGAAATTTACACAGAGAAGCTAGAGACACTTCATTTATACACTCCTTGAATGTTTCAGAGATCTAGGAAGTTCAGAGTTAGGTTGATGCTACTTCCAAAATATCTCCTTCATTCTTCTTTCCCTTCTGGCAGTATCCAAAATCCATCATAGAGGAGATGGGATAGGTGTCACATTCTTATAGTACTTTTCATCAGAAATGTCTTAATATCATTGTGAATAGCCTATTGAACTACTGCCTTCCTTAAAACATTATAAAATCTGAACTCTTTCATACAAATAAACATAATTGTCATTAAGGTTTAGTATTTCAGTGATAATACTCAAGAGCTTTAGGAAAAAAACAGATAATACCTTCTTTCTAGAGAAGTAAAACGTTCTAAAACTATTTCATTTAGATTTTAGAAGTCAATTCTTCAGTTTTGAGAATGGAAAAGTTATCGTATTTTATCAATATTAAGGATCTTGGAAAAGCTACAGATGTTTTTAATTCTCTTGCAATTTTCTTAGTTAGCTACAATATTATAGAGCCTTGAATTTTATATTTTAACTCGTGCCAGATCCCTGATTAATTCGTCCATCTTACTTTAAATTTTACCAAGTCTTTTGGGGCTTGATCTGGCTACAGTCTTGTAAAATATCTTTACATGTATTGCATTACTTTTCACAGATTTATATTAAATTTTCTTTCTCTTTAAGTCTGGGCAAAGAGACTGAATTCTGAGAAACAGGGGCAACTGTATGAATCTGGAATTATATTAATGAGAGTACTGAGCTAGTCACAATTCCATTAAGTGGCAGTATCTCTTCAGCTCAATGGCACAGGGCCTAGGTCTTTGCCTCAGAATTCTTTCCCATATGTCAATAACTCAGGCATTCATGTGTGTACCTATTTTAATAAAACAGATAAAATTATAGGCAAAAAATGACAGTTGTTTTTTTTTTTTAATGAAAGACCTTATAAAACACCCTGATCGTGGCACATGATTATTGATCCTGATGTGTAAATTTTGTTTCATATGGTATCTGGTGTTACATATATCACGAAGCTCAAATGCTGTGTTTATTCTCTACAAATACAGTCTACTATATATATATATATATACACTACTATATGTGTGTGTGTGTGTGTATATATATATATATATATATACACACACACACACACACACACACACACACACATGCAGATAAACATATATATCTTCACAAACATGAGAGCCACTATGTATAAATATCACACAGAGATATGTAGTATTTGCAGATCCTTTGGATTGTTTTTCTGAGACTGTTGTTTTACAAAGTTTGTTTACCTACCACTTCAGGCTGATGACATCTAGTTGTCTGCATGGGACTATGAATGGGAGAGGGCTACGGACAGGAAGTGGCCATGGCCTCCCCTGCATTCTCAGAATTACTACGATAGCGAGGTTCCTTCTGTCAGTTCATGGAGGGGCCTGGTTTAGAGCTAGCAAACCTGTGTTGGAATACTGCTCTCCCACTGACAGACTGCGTGAGCCTGAAGAAATCGCTGGGTCTCCTTGATCTTTATTTTCTACTGCAAGAAATAAACCATTTATGTAAAAGTATATTGGAATGCAGCCTCCTAGCGCCATATTATATTGTTTTGATTACTAAAGTTTGGTACTATTTTCAGAGATGACAATTTCAGAGACAGCAGCTATCTGAAAAATTCTTCTTAGTGAATTGTCAAATGGCAGAAATTCGCCCAAAGCTCTGCTCTGTCAGAAAAATTTTTCAGTCTATGAACTGTGTTTATTCTCTACAAATACAGTCAAATGTATATGAGTATACATTTGAAGCTGAGTACAGTGTGAGGAGTTCAGTTTTCTGCTACTTGGGAGGCCATGCAATTCTAATTCAAGTGTTCTGGGTGGCCTTGTCGCATTCCATAGACTGTGCAGTTGACAGACATTTATTGAGTATTTAATATAAACAGAGCACCAACCTGAAGATTGAAATTTGCGCAAGATCTAGTATTATTCACTTGAGGAATTTACACTACGTCTAGTGGAACAATCTAAGGCAGCCTTCCATGCGTTCATTCATTGAATTATTTATTTGATCAGCAGACATTTCTTGAGAATCTTTCATATACAAGACAGTTGGAAAATAAGAGTGAGAGTGATATGTCCTTCTCAATAACATGCAGGGTGATGGGGAAGCTGGCAGATAAGGTAACAAATCCAGTATCTAGTGTGGCAAGAAGCATTTTTAAGGGAGTCATCATTTAGGTCAGGGTTGGACCTACAAGCTCTCCTCCAATTCTAATATATTTTAAATCTCTATTTCAATTACAGGTTTATGCTTTTTCAAATTGTTTTAATACAAATTCCAAAAGAGGTTTATGGCAAACTGCTGTACTCCTTCCTACTTACATGGATAAAAAGTAGCGACAACAAACAAGAAGTTACTTTTAATTATTCTCGTTTCTTATGCCTTCAAGTATGAATTTCTCTTTCTAATTTTAAAATTATATTCATTATTTTTTCTGATTATGAAAGTAATACATAGAAATAAATACACTGGAAAAGAAAAACAAATACTAAAACAAAAGTAACTATCACCCATATGTTCAGTACCTAGAAAGAATCACTGCACATATTTAATCACACACACGCATACAAGCACACACACTCACGCACACCCATACTGCAGAACCGGAATGACAGTGTAATCTGGTCTAGCTAGACATTGGTACATGAGGGAGGGCAGAACTGTATGTTCATAATCAAAGAATAATATAGTAAAATGTCTCTGTCCTCCCATCCTACACTGGCTGATTAACACTATATTAAACAAAGTAACAAAGGAACAAGTGCCAATTTTTTCTCTCACCCACAACACATATAAAAGGGAGGTGAGTTTCCCATGAATCTCTGAAGAACCACACTACGCATAACACCGTCCTGCTTCCTGGGCAGCGGATCATAATTGCATTGGTTCCGTTTTTTTACTTCTAGTCCAACAGAAATTACAGAGGTTTCTGTCTAATATTTCTAGTGAGTAAATATATATACAAAAATATTTTGTTTTATGATCTGTAATAAGCATATTTGGCACATTTATTAAGCATATAAACCCTTATCCCTTTTGGAGAGAGTCTAGATTTAAACAAAAAGTCTCCAAGTAAACAATGAGAAACATATATCTCACCGATCAATGTCAATAAATAAAAGAATTTTCACTGATTTCTCAAAGTTGGCCTGACCAGTGATTGTGTCCACTCTTTGAAATCTATACTGAATAATTACGAGTGGCTCTACTATTGTCATTTGCTAGTGATACACAAATAAAGGAGAAAAACAAAGTAATGTCCTGTAAAAATTAAACCTAAAAGCAACCTCAGCAGCAAGCATTTAGCCTAAATGCCCTGGAGGTAGGACAAGTACAAGAGAGAAGGTGACAGAATAAGAGATTATGACTGTCCAGATACTTTTCTCTAACCATAGGTAGGCATTAAGACATATAGAACAAGGACTTTATTCTCTATCAGCCCCAAAATACAATGGGGTAAAGTTTTCAAATAAAACATGCAAACATTAAAGAGTACCAATTATTTTTTTGTAAAGAATTTTTAAATGACATACTTCCAGGAAATTATATATATATATATTCAAGAATATGTATTTTCAAGTGTATGTATATATATTCTAGTATACATATGCACTATATGTGCATATATACACATACATACATACATAAGTATGTACATATACAACATAAATATATATAATATATATGATATAGATATATAGATACATAGATATATATAATGAACACACATGAAAAAGATAAATTATAATCCTTTCATGCTATTTTGGAATAAACCATCAGATCCCAAATATACTTTGGGAGTAGAATCACCTAGAAAGTTATAATGATCAGGATTAGCACATATTAGGTATAAGACTAGACTAACCAACTTGTTACCAATGAGAGCTAAAGTTAATCTAACTGAATCAGCAGTAAACCAGATCTACCAGTGCAATCACTGGTCCAAAGACAGGGCCAGGAAATATGAGATCTACCCGAGAGGAACCTGATCAAAAAGAAGGCACTGCATTGAGAACACAAGCAGAGTACGAATGAAGGCAGTTCAGTCCCAGCATTGAGTACTGCAATGCACCGAAATCCAGAGGCCAAAGAATACCAGTAGGTAAGGAGTAGCAGATATGGTCAAAACTATTTTTGGTTTGAGTAAATAAATCTATGCCAAATTATAAGACACTGAGAAAAATAGGAGTTGGTTTGAAAATGCACATGCTGCATTCAGGGATGAAATAAACTCAGGTTCCCAAATAAGTCATTTGCAAAATAAGGTGGAAACACATAACCAATGGGGCTATTGAGTGTAGAGCTGCCTTTTAACTTTGAGAAAATAAGAATTAACAAACCTTACTTAGTTGTATTTGTGCCTAAACCAATTATTACACACACACACACACACACATACACGCACACACGCACACACGCACACGTGTTTTTAAAATTCATTTTTAAATCAAGTTTGTTTGTAAAAAATAGGTTGATATTGGTAATTATACATGTATAAATTATGCTTATTAAATGATTAGATAACAGCATTTTTAAATGCCTCTGTAAAGTAAAATTAATCACAAAATCACATTAAAAATCATTGAATGCAGATATATTTACATATCTGGGTAGAGGTAGTATTTACATAAAAAAAATGCCTGTGTATTTTTTTTCATCTAGACAAGTTCTTGAAATAGTTTTAAGATACTAAAACTTCTCTCTTAATATCTTTAATTTTCCAACTCTTATCTGACTTTGTTCCTCAGATCTTTAAATGTACCATCAGACATCCGAAATGGACAGATTACAGCGAATTAACCTTAGCATCATTCTTCAGTCTGGAAGACTGACTACATCCTGATATATTTCCAGATTATTCTGCTAAAGAAGGGGAAGCAGTCACAACACATAAAACTCAATCCTAAATGAGTTAGCAACTTGGTTTGCTTCAAAAAGTCTGCAGTTGGTAATATATTCTCTAAATGACCTCTCCTGATTATGGGTTTTAAACTGCAATAGAATCTCCTATATTAAAATGTGAGAAAAATAAACTTAAAAAGGCAAGAAACACAATGCCCTACCTTGGAGATGTTAATGCACTTATGTTCCTTTATCTCTGATTATGACATTATCCAGAAGAATCGAGGATTATATAGATTGCCAGGTTGTGAGATGCTATGCCCTAGTGCAAAGGAAATGTGTTTTCCATACAGAACCACTACGTTCAGATACAGTGAGCCACATTTCCGGGTACCCCTGACCAGCACTCCATTCTCGCTTTGCATTGAAACAAAATTTACTTAGCAGCCTCACAAATGATAGCCCTCCAGTGTCCAATTATTGCTTCACAATTCAAGGAAATATCTACTTATGGAAAGGCACTGGGCCAATCTCAAGTCCAAGTAATAGCCTTTGAAAATTCAGTCCTCTATTTTGTTAGTTTTCCTACAAAAATATCTAGCAGGACACTATAAATGGGTTAAAAAGTCACAGTGTTGTGTGCAAAAGGAAGTCAATAAAGTTCAATGTCAATACCTCCAGTATATATGTGCATACATACATAAATATGTAACTATGTATAATAGAGAGTGAGTTGTTGAGAGATATAAAAAGTAAACCTATGGAAGTAGTTTCCAGTTCCTGATAAAGAAGCACTTGAATTGCTGCCTCCCTCCTAAAAATCAATCACAGAAATGTCAGCAGCTAACAATCATGAAGGCAGCATGTATCTGAGGAACTAATAAGAAAAACTGTGAGAAACGGAAGTCTAACTTAGAACTTGAGAGAAAGAAACGAAAGTATTCAGTGCCGTTGATCAAAAATAGGTAGTGTCAAAGAAGAAATAAATAAATATAAGAGCATTGACATTTAACATACTGCTCATTAAATGGTAGAATAAGCAGGCAATAAAGCAGTGAGTATACAGAATAAATAGTATGATTAATACACTTTACCTAGTTGACAGACAACCCAATGAGTGAAAAGTATATGTTCTTTTCAAAATCACATAGGTATGTAAAAATTGAGTAAATGCTAAATCATAATGCTACTCCCAAAAAAATCATTACACTTAAATCACACAGAATATGCTCTCAAACCACCATGGAACTCAACTTGGGAACAAAAAAAGAAAATCAGCAAACCCCATACATTTGAAAATTAAGCAAGACAGTTCTTAAAGGAGAAGCTTAAATTACTGATCTGAGATTTTGTTCTACTTAAACTGCATCTCCCAAATTTTGGTATGTTGAATTTTCATCTTCATTTAGGCTAGAATGTTGTTGTTGTTAATTTGCCTGAGGCTTCCACTTTGACTCATGTGGTATTTAGAAGTATTTTTTAATCTTCAAATATCAAAGGATTTCTTAGATATATTTCTGTTACTGATTTCTAATCAAATTCAGTTATCGACTCTTAAAAAATACTTTATATGGTTTTCATGCTTTTAAATTTAAGATTTGTTTCATGTTCCAGAATATGATCTACCTTGGTGAAATGTCCATATGCATTTAAAAAAAAGTGTGTATTCTGTTTTGTTGGGTATGCAGTGTTCTATAAATGTTAATCAGTTCAGTTGCTTAATGGTATTGTTTGAGTCCTCTATATGCTTTCTAATGTTCTATATGCTTATTCTATCAATCAGTGAGAGCGGAGTGTTGAAGTCTCCAACTATCATTGTACATTTTTCAATATTTTTCAGTTCTATCTTTTCTTTTAATATATTTTGAAGCTCTGTTATTAAGACTGTCTTGTCTTAAAAAAAGACACCTTTATCATTATATAATGACCTTACTTATCTCTGACAACATTCTTTGTTCTGGAGTCCATTTTATCTGAAATTAATGTAGATACTATAGTTCAATTATGGTTAGGGCTTGCCTGGCTTCTCTTTTGCTAACCTTTTAAAACTTTTATTCTATTTTTATCTTCATATTTAAAGATAATTTATTATATACATCATAAAGTATGACCTCTTACTTTAATGCAATCTGACAATCTCTGTCTTTTAGTTAGCATGTTTAGGCCATTAACATTTAATGTCATTATTGCTATGGTTGGTTAGAATCTACCATCTGGATAGCTATTGACCATTTGTTCCACCTGTTCTTCTTTTTCCTCCTTTCTTTTTTCTTTTTCTTTTGGATTAACTGAGCAATATTTATGATTCCATTTTACCACTGCCAGTGACTTATCATTCATTCTCTTTAAGAAACTTTAGTGGTTGATTTAGACCTTACAATATAGACATTTAATTAATCAGAGTCTACCTCGAAGTAATATTAAACTGCTCCATATGTACTTGTAAGGACCTAAAGAAATTTTAAACCTTTCTTAGAGGGTATGCCTCTAGCAGTAAAGCCCTTCAATATCTATTTGAAAATGCCCCCAATCCCATTTCTGAAAGATCTTTTCCCTGGGCATGGAATTCTAGGTTGGTGTATACATATACATATACATAATTATATGTATTTTTTCAGCATTTTATAAATGTCACTTCATTGCCTACTAGCCTGCATATCTTCAGGGAAAAAGAAAGCCATGGATTTTAAATAAGATATGAATCAGTGGACCAAAGACTGAGTATTTAGTTGACAATGTATGAAAACTGACTAATTATTTTTGGAAAATAAAAGTGAATATCTATTCTACTGCATATAAAATGGTACATCCCAAAAGAATCAAAGGTCTAATTGTGAAAGATCAATCTATAAAGTTAACAGAGGTAGCCAAAGGTAACAGAAGTGAACAGCACATCTAACAGAAGCTTTGTGTCAACAAAAGGACAAAGATAATAAACCAGTTGTTTGTTACTCAAAGTAAACATCTTCAAAATATAAAACCAACAAAAGTCTACTATGTAGAATATACAAAGAACTCTTTCTAATCCACAATAAAAAATATAGCAAATCAAAATAAGGAAAAAATAGGCAAAAGATGTGAACAAGCATTTCACGAAAGAAATGACAAAAAAAGGCCACTAAGACAAAGACATAATAATTTGTATTTAGAATAACAGGAAATACTAGAATAGGGAAATATTATAAAACTAAATAATGCGATTATTGCTGGAGAACTGGAGAAATGAAAAATCTCATGAACTTCTTATAGAAATTTAAGTTGGCTAGGCCATTCTGAAGAGTAATGTGACAGTTTTAAGTTCAATGTAGGTATGTGCTGTGATCTAGATAAAGTCATATCCTAGGTGCATATCCCAGAGCAATTCTTGCATGAGTATGAGAAATTATATATGACTATTCATCCAGGTGTTGTTTTTTTAAAAAAGTGACTTGAATGCAATCCACGAGTTCACCACTGAGAGGGATGGACAATAGAATAAGGTGCAGGACACTATGTACTACTGTGTAGCAGTTGGAAAAAAAGAGTAAACATGGAGACATGAATGTATCTTTAAAACACAGTGTTGGGTGGAGAAGAAACAGGATAAGCTTATAACATAATAGTATTTGTGTAAATTAAGTGCATATATGCGTGAAACAAAAGCACATGTAAATAAAGCATGCATATCAAATGTATCAGAATGATTACTATGGAGGGAGAGGAATGTAAGTGCAGAGGGGGTTAAAAGAGAAGGAAGGAAAGAGGGAAGAATAGGTGGTCTGAAGAAAGGTGGGAAACAGGGAGGAGCCTTGAATCAATCCCTAATAATAGTGTCTTAAGAACTGGAGACGATGATCAATAAAACATTCCATCATAAGTCCAAAATAAGTTAATAGATGAATTAATAAATATTTATTTAAGTAAGTCTTTAGATAAACAAGAGGTATATTAACACATGTATTGGTAGATAGGTAAGTTGAGAAAAAGAGACAGGTGTGGATGAATGGATGGTAGATAAATTATATAGATACATGATAGATCAATGTTAGGCAGGTAGATAGATAAGTAGATAGGCAGATAGACAGACATATATACAGGTAGATAATTGGAGACAAAACCTCCTTTGATACTAAATTAACTTAGAGGCTGAACAGTAAAACTTGATAAATTGTGACATTTCTTAAGGACATTTTCTAAAATGTAAACTTTATTTGAAATATAAATTTATTTAGAACAGCATGAGCTGGTTCTCCCATACCGATGTGCTTTTCCAGAAGAAAGGTGAATTGTTTCCTTTACGATTCTTGCATTCTACCCTATGTTCCATAAGCCAACTCCTGGGCCACTGGCTACGGCTTTTACAAGTTGCTGGCAAAACCTCCTTCTGGGACAAATACCAATCATTTTGAAGAACAGTGACAATGTATGGTTTATAAAAAAAAAAAAAAATGAGAAATAATCCAATAACCATATCTATGTGTTGTTTCATTTGATCCTTACGGTAGCCCACAGAAATAGAAAGGCTGTACTTTTTCATTATGAAAATACTGTTTATCACCAATTTATTTATTAAGATAGATCATTATGGTATTTATAAGAAATGACTACTTTCTTATACTGCCTTTATTAGTCTTTCTGCCATCTAAAAACATGATGAATACCTTATAAAGTTTCATCAGATGTGAATATAATATTCACATGGCTGATATAGAAAATTCAGAATCACAAATAAAATTCCTTTCCTTCCTAATACCAGACTCTCAAGTTTAACCAAAAATGTTAGATTGTCCTGGTGAGACTGTTTCAACAATGACTATTCCAATTAATAATACGGGTATTTTCTTTCAATGTGTTTTGTTCCTGTCTCTTCCTGGGCTGAATAAAACAGAATGATCCAATTTGAGCTGCATGCCTGTTTGGCTAAATAAGATTATTCCATGGCCTAGTTAATCTTGAGCCATCACAAGGCCTCAAACAGAATGAGGTAATATATTCTATCCTCGCTAGCTCAGCGTCTTTTATTTTTTTCCACAGAAGAAAGGTTTATGTTGTATGAGAGGCAGAAGGTCTCAGAGCATAACCACGAAGCACTGGGGTGACAGGGGACACCAGCCCGTCTGTATGCGTGAACACGCAATCCTATCTGTGCAGGTCACTGTCAGCAGTGACCGGGACCAGGCCTGGAGTCTGCACAGGAACTTCACTTTTTACTTCATCCAAGAGGGGAAAAAAAAGTAGCAATTATGACCAAAGCTACACATGAAATTTTGCTGTTTTACGAATCTCTCCACTGTGCAGATGCACAATCCGTGACCGGTCAACAGGCTTTCAATGGTCATGTATGTCCCTTCAAATCTCTTTCAAGCCGTAAAGATATAGCCAGCACCCTGCCCCTGTCATCCGCCCAAACCCTTCCCATACCTTTATTCTTGATGAAAGCTACTTTAAGGCTTTCCTTAGTCAAGGGACAGTGCTTTCATGGGAGGTGGGGAACATTATTAGGCTGTATATGCATTTGATCAAAAACATTTGAAATGTGCACAAAAGGAGCCAAGTCAGAAAAAGAAAAGGACAGCTGCATAAAGATGTCACAGCTATAAAAGAGCTAGTTGTAAAAGCCCTGGCTAACTAAATGGCTAAGTTAAACAAAGCACAAAGACAGCTATCCCATCCGCTTGCCCATTCCTTTCTGTCAATGCATATAAAACTCACTAATTAGTGTTGCCTCATTGTCCTGAACTCCAATTTTACTTTATTTTCTGTACAGTCCTGCTTTCACGTCTGCCAATATAGAAGGAAAAAAACTCATTTTTATAGAGTTCTTGCATTTTTCAAAATATTTTACCCACTCTTCTTCCATCAGTGTGTATTTTTACTGTGAATAAATATAGAAAAATACACATCATGTGCCATAACACAGTATTCTTTCTCAAATAATTCATTGAGTGTTTTAAAATTAGAAATATCCAAAGACAGTCAGGGACTGCTCTGAATAACTTATAGACTTTTTACGAATTCTAATTTAGATATAAGCCTAAGGCAGCATTACTCAACGTTCTCCAGGATTAGAGCAACACAACACAACAATAATGCATTTGTCCACAAAACACCCTCAGATTACGTTAGGTTGCCTATCAGTATATTCTCACTTAGCAGAGCAGCACTGTGCCATGTAGCATGCCAGTCCCAAGGGAACCAGAAAGCATAAAAGTATGGGCAGAGTATCAGCGATTAAATACACTATAATCTAATAATCTAAGAGGGCAAATATCAGTGTGCAAGGCAAAATGTGATGTAATAAGGTAATACACACACTCATCACCAAGAAAAAAAAACCCGGGGGGCCGCCCATGATAGAAAGCCCAAAAAGCCGCTTCACGGGACAACCTGGAGAACCAGTCACTTAGGTTCGATATCTCAGCTGCTGTTGAACCCTCCTTCCTCCTGGCATAAACGATTCTGAACGACTATGACCCTAAGTCTCTGTGAGAACAAGGGTAGATGGCTAGTGAGAAAATGGTTTTGGAAAGCTGTCTAGAGGGATTTCTCCAAAAAGAAAAATTAATCTTTGAGTGTGTTCTCCAATATTGTAATTGGAGAAATCTGAATACGCGGACATTTCATGACGCCTGGACATAAAGGAAACCTTTGAATAAAATCTGGGAATAAAGTAATTATATGCTAAGATTGATTATCTATCTACCTATGTATCTATGTATCTGTGTATCTATGTATCTATCTCATCAAATTAAAAAAAATAGCTCAAGAATACAAAATTACATGGCTGTTTTTTATTTTGTGATATTATTCATATCAGCAGCTCATGCCATTAAATAAATAATTGAAAGATACATTGATACGAGTATACAAAACATGGTTTCTATTCTTCTAGTTTTATTCATGAAGATTTCAATAGTCTCTAGTAAATCATCATGTGACATTTACGTGTATAACCATTTTTATGTAGTTCTCATTATTGTTTTTAATATAGATTAATGAATAGTTTGACCAAGTGCATAGTTAAAATATATTAATATATTTGCTTTGTTCATTTGTGATAACAAATGTTAACACCTTTTGAATCAACATTTGGTAAGCGTTGGTTTTTCCTTCTTTATTCAATTTTTTATATGTATTTTTGTTTTGCTTTCAGGGGATGCAATATTAATTGCCTTATTTTTATTGCATTATTAAATATTAGACTGTAGAGAAATATGTAACTGTAGAGAAATAATGCATCAATATTTTAATGATATTTAATTAAAAATTCAAAAAGACTTAGATTATGCAAACTGTTCAAGGAATTAGGTTTTTGGATTAGTCATTTACAATTGAAAATTTTTTTTTAGAATATTTTGAATTACAATTGCCTTCTCTCATATTTGAATAAGCTAAGTCCAGTAAGTCCTTGGGATCTTGGAGATGGAACAGAACTTCACCTCTGTCGTCTCCCCCAAAACCCATAACCCAGTCTAATCATGAGAAAAACATCAGACAAATCCCACTTCGGGGACATCTGAACAACACCTGACCAATAATCCTCAACCTGTGACATATTTTTAAAGTTTCCTAATCTGATTAATGAAAAACAAGGATGTTTTACTAGCTCTGCTTCTTAGAGTACACGAGATCTGAAAATTGAATTACTAACACTCACAGTACCTTGTACATTGTAGGAGCTGAAAATTGTTGAATGGATGAATAAATAAGCTGTTGCTTAATGCACCTTAACGAATCTGTGTCTAAAGTTGTTAATTTGTTATGTTTCTGTTCTCGTGTGACACCTGAACATTTCTGGGCCCTCGAGGAAACGATTGCGGGTGGAGGGGATGCTACTCTCCATCCTCACGGCTGTAAACTTGGTCCCTTTTAATGGGAGCTGTGATATTTGGAACTTTTTTTTGCAAACATCAAATTTTTATATCTATTTGGATAGTTACAGGCTGTTCCAAGTACCAGAATGCAAAATACTTTGCTTAAAATCGTGCGCACACATTAAAAATCCTATAAACAAA
Source organism: Pteropus medius (assembly GCF_902729225.1). NCBI lineage: Eukaryota > Metazoa > Chordata > Mammalia > Chiroptera > Pteropodidae > Pteropus > Pteropus medius. Next base: position 4,259,127 of record NW_024348304.1, read on the forward strand.
AAATTCCAGTTTTAAACATAACACGACACAAACAATACCACATACGGGGAAATAATGGAAGGAGCTCTTGCCAATGCCTGGGGCCTTTGGCAATATTAATGCCTGGTTCAATCTTCTGAAGAATCCCAAAGCCTGTGACACACTGTTCCCATCCCCATGTTACAGACAGGGACAAAACTGTACTGTAACAATGGGTCCCTTGGAATATACGTTACTCTGAAAGCATGAAAAAGACCCGATTCTTCTCACTCCTCTTCAGATTTGCTATGCGACTTGCTCTATCTCCACTCAAATGTCCTCTTAAGAAATGGGTGTTATGAAGGTGAGTGAAAACTTTTCTGCAAAGTGCTGAGATTCTGGGCAAAAATGGACAAATATATTACTATTACTAGAGTCACCAACAATTCACTAGCCAGATCTCATGTTTGATATAACTGTTATGCCATACTTCCCACCAGCATAAACATGAACTTGTCATTTATGTTTCGATATCATGAAGCCAAGCTTAAGCTCTGTGCTAACATTTATGATAATGGTAACAGGCTTTTTCATAAAACAGGCCCTGAAGAACTCCATCACTTGGGCAGTTTTGAAGAGTTGCAGGTGGCTAACTTTCATGGGAACTTAATTGAAAACCTATGCATTAGTTATGCATTGTGTGTGAACAACCACCACCAAAACAAAAGCAAAAACGAAATCAAAAGTTTAATATGCCAGAGAGAAGAATTTAAAGAGACAAAAGTTCTTTCCAATATTTTCAAGGGTTAAGGTTCATCAACTTGATGGAAACATCACTAACCGTTTCATAGCTGTGACCTGGGACCGCCACTCTGGTCTCAGCGGCAATGGCTTTCCACTACTACCCCTTCCTTGGTGTCTCAGCATCTCTTCTTGGTTCCCTTAGTCCTTCCCAAACCTCTCTGGATAAGGCTCAGCGTGCCTTCGGTTTCCTGTCAGGACCCTGACTAATAAACTCTTTTGGCCTACGTTTCATTTTATTCAAATTTCTTCTATAACAACATAAGGAGAAATGTTAATGGATCCTGAGACTGAGATAAAATGCCACTGATGAGAGCTCCTTAACATGCGCCTTCACGTTGCTGGCTCACGAATGCTCTCTATGGAATTGCACCCAGAGGTTCATGGGCCCTGTGACTCGATCAGCTTCTCATTCTCAAAATCGGATGCGAGGAAGGAAAACGTTTCTCCTTCCTTGTAGCTTCTCCTTTAATCTATCTTTCCTCAGTGAGCTGTATCCTCCCCTTTATGGCCCTAATTAGTGAGGGGGCCGCCTGTGGTGACTGCCTGGGCTTCCTGGTTTCCATCCCATGGGCAGCATACACACAGAAAAAAGTTGCTTTCAATTAGTAAAACTACTTTGGGCAGAGTCTCTTAGATCCAGCCCACCCTGGCCACAATACCCACCACTCTTTTGATCCTGACAATCGCCTTTAGAAACTTTTTTTCTGGTTCAATTTACTGTTTGAAATTATTTTTCTCCCCTCACAGGTTCTACATGCTTAAAAGATATTTCAGTCCTTTTTAAGTTAACAACCAGCACAAGTTGACTTCTTCCCCAACTGATGCATTGTACCCTGTGACAGTGCATTCGATTTGCATGTGGGCAAAGATCCACTCATCAATTTGCAATATTCCAAAATTTAGAGCAATCCAACTTTATGTTAAAATTCCAGGTTGTTCGATGCAGAGGTAAGACTTTTGTTTATAGACAACCATCCTTGGATAAACGTATCTATTTACTGTGGGGCTCATTATTATACATTCAGGTAGCACAGCTGAGTGCGAACGTTCTGACTGAAACACCCACTTTTAACTTTAGCTCCCATGCTCTTATCTTCCCACTTCCAGGGCTCCTCTGGGGTGGGCACACCCATGGTACTTTCCTCCCTGTGAGAATTTATTCCTCTACCATATACCTGCACATCCTGGACTGATTCCTAGTCTTAGACATCATTCCAGTGACGTTTTGGTGACATGATGCAGGGTATCTAGCTTGTTTCTACAGTGTAAGTTGATCGTGGCATGCCAGACAATAATACTAATGTTCAAAATCCTAAAAGGTAGCCCTCACAAACACTATGTGCTATAAATTCTGGAAAGAGACACGGGTGCAGTTCTTTCCTGGGTGGGGGGGGTGGAATCTTAACATGAGTGGATCACAAACACACACAGAACCAGAAGAAGGTCCAACATTTTCTTTCTTGTATACATTTTCTTTCCTGTATACATGGAAGTCTTAGGTTGACAGGCTGAAATATTTTCTGCCTTTGGTCTGTCTCCTTTTTTGGAGGGTTCAAGTCCAAGCAGACACAAAACAGGCTTCATTCTGAGAACACGGTAGTGGAAAATCACAATAGGTTAAAGAACACACTATTTAGGTCTTCAGAAGGAAGAGCCAAGGACAAACACTTCTTTCCATTGTATTAAAAGTCCTCACTCATTCCAAAAAGCAGAAAAAAACAAAGGAGATCAAGAAAATTCATTCCTGCCACCTACTAATAGGGCAGAAATAATATGGTAAGGAATCAAAAGATAGGTAGTTATTATCCCACTAACGTTAACTGTTGTTCTTAAAGTGAATATTTAGTATGTTGTTTGTTCTATCGAACAATAAGGCAGCCAACCAAATGGATGAAAATATCTGCAAAGGATACTTCTGATAAGGGGCTGGTATCCAAAATATATAAAGAATTCACACAAATCAACAACAAAATAATCCAATTAAAAATGGGCTGAGGATCTGAATAGACACTTTTCTAAGGAAGACATACAGATAGCCAACAGCTATGAGGGAAGATGCTTGCCATCACTAGTTATAAGGAAAGTGCAAATCCAAAACACAATGAAGTACCACATCACACCCGTTAGAATGGCTATCATCAATAAGACAAGACATAACAAGTGTTGGAGAAGATACAGAGAAAAGGGAGCCCTCACACACTGCTGGTGGGAATGTAAATGGGGGCAGCCACTGTGGAAAACAGCATGGAGATCACTCAAAAACTAAAAACAGAACTACCACGTGACTCAGCAATCCCTCTTCTCGGCATCTACCCCAAAACTTGAAAACACTTATTTGTACAGATTTATGTGTCCCTATGTTCACTGCGGCATATTGACAATAGCCAAGATATGGAAACAACTTAAGTGTACTTTAACGGATGTCTGGATAATGAAGATGTGGTACATACACTGCAGTGCAGTATTATGGAATCCTACTCAGACGCAAAAAGATGAAATATTGCCATTTGCGACATGTTTTGATCTTGAGAGAATTATGCTAAATGAAATGAGTCAGACAGAAAAGAACAAGAACTGTATGATTTTGCTCATGTATGGGGTATAAAACAAAAAGCGACAAAGAACACATGAAATCAACAAACAAAAAATTCATAGGTACAGACAACAGAATGGTGGTTACCAGAGGGAAAGGGGGTGGGAGGTGGATAAAGAGGGTAAAGAGGATCAAACATTTGGTGACGGAAGCAAACTCGGCTTTGGGTGGTAAGCACACAATAGAGAGCACAGATGCCGTATTATAAAGTTGTACACCTGAAATTTACATAATGTTATTAACCAATGTCGTCACCCCAATCCATTTAATTTTAAAAAGTAGTATGTTGTTTGTTAATAGATCAAAGCTAAATTTTAAAAATTTAACAAATGATGAAAATTGAGCTAATCCTTCAAATGAACTATCAGTGATAATTTTTAATATTGTAACATTTAAATTTTATTGTAAGTTTTGAGATCAGGGGAATCTAAGTGAATGTATAACCACACTGCCTACCCATATATCATTGTATAAAGCATTGAGAAATAAAGGTGTGAAGAATCAAATCTTGCTAATATCGTTCTGTAATTATTACTATATACCTTTCATTCTGACTTCTGAAACAGATGGACCTCGTGTCCTCAGACTAACAGTTATTCTAAATAAACCAAAAAATCTGGAACAATGCTTATATAGTTGTTTGAAAAATCATAGGTGGTATACCTAGACAGTCAGGTCTCGTGACATGAAGATCCAGAAAAGACAGGAAGTACAAAGAGCAACGTCTTGTCCGATGCCACTTTACCTTGAGAAACCTATTCCTTCCATGAGAGAGTCTGAGAAGGTAAAAATGGCCTCTGACAGATTTGCAGATCTGGAAAGATGAGACGCTGCCATAGAAAAGCCCTGGAAAACATCTTAGGTTTTCAGCTAGAAGCCAGAAGTTCCTAAGTCCTGCGGGCAAACCAATATTCCCAGGGGACCTCCTCACCCAATTGGGCTTGAAGCCAGCAGAACACATAGGCCTTCCACAATTTCAGTCAGTCTCTGGGAGATACTCTGCACAGTTTTCATGAAGTCTTGGTGTCCATGTGGCTTCAAAGTGAATTATACCCCTCAAGGAAGCAACAACACCAATCTTACATACTTGCAGACTAATTTTTATGTGAAAATTATCGAGATTTATTTCTGAATATTTATTTTTATAATGCTTTTAATGGTTTAACTCAAAATTTTCTAAACTCTTACATTCATATACATATATATATATATATATATATTCTGTTTTCTACACATTGGTTTTGTATCATATACATATATATATATATATATATATATATATATATATATTCTGTTTTCTACACATTGGTTTTGTATCTACAATTTTGCTGCATTCATTTACTGAATGGGGTGAAGGATTAAGGAAATACAAATTAGTCAATAGACAGGCACGGGGATGGGGAGCACGGCATAGGGAATGCAGTTAGCAATTAATGTAATGGCTAGGTGGAGGGTCAGGGGAGAGAAGAAGCAATCGGGGGGATTGTTTTATAAACTACATAAACTATATAAACGTCTAACCAATGTACTGTGTACTTGAAACTAATAAAAAAAACAGATTGTAGATATCTATAGATTGTCTAAATATACAATCATTATCTTTTAATATATTTCATTCTTTCAGATCCTTATACCTTTAATTTATTTTTCTCCTCTTACTGCGCTGTCTAGGAATCCCCGTAAAGTATAAAACAGATGTGGTGAGAGTAAACACCTTATCTCTTTAATATATTAAGAAAATCACTTTAAATATTTTACCAATAGAAATGACGTTTCTATGGGATTTTTATTGATATTCCTGAGCAGATTAATAAAGTTCTGTTCTATTTCCAGTGTGGGCGTTGTTGGTTTTTAATAAGTCGTGAAGAAGGTTGACTTTATCCAATGCTTCTATACAGTTACTGAAATGATTATATAAATACATATTCTACATATTCTGTTAAACCATTATCCTGAATTGTACCTAACTGAATTGAATTGTTATATGTTTTCATATATTAATGGATTTGTATTAGTGATTTATTTAGAAATTTTAGAGTTAAGTTTTGGGAGAGATTGATCAGCAAACTAATTTTTATGTATGATCTGTTTCAAATGTTTGTACCAAAGTTATACTGGCCACCTAAAATCAATTGAGAAATGTTTCCTCTGCTTCTAATCTTTTTAGTATATAAATAATTGGTAGCACTGTCCCTTCTCTTCTGATACTATTATAACTTCTGTTTTACTTATGATTAGTGTGATAACTTATTCTGTAACACCTATGGATCTGTTTCAATTGTCAGTGTTTTATTTGGAGTGTGAGAGTTTTGTTTGTTCGTTTCTCTCCTGGCATACCTGGTAATTATTACTGTTTGCTGGCATTACAGGCAAAAATATATACAGATAACTTAAAGCTCAGTGTAATGGAATCTTCCTCTAAGATTGATTCATTTTGTATTCCAGCTGTCAGTTAGACTAAGGAAAGATCACCTTAATCCAAGTAGAAATCGGGCTAATTCAAATGTGGGTGTCGGGTTTGTGAGGACTTTTCTAATTCCCTTTCACTCTCACCCCTAAAGTGCAGCCTATAGGAAGAAAAAAAGGTCTCAAAAAAAGTCTGGAGTGTTCATCACAGTTCTTTCACTTTGATGGCTCACAAATTTTAATTTGTGCTCCGCAAAACCAGTAAGCCAACCAGAAATTCTACTCAATTTATCAGTCATTCAGCTGCAGCTTTCTGCCAAGCTTTACAATCTCACATACCAGAAAATGCTTTCAGCAGAAAAGTTGTGTCAAATGTAGGGCTTATCCTTATGTATTTCTCTGCAGGACCACAGCCTGATTCTGTCATCATAAAATTTTATCACAATAGGAAGATTTCATGGCAAAAAGTAGTTTAAATTTACAAAGTTTTTTTTAAAGTGTAAGATGTCACATTTTATATACTCTGAAATACTTCTGCTGTAATCCTAGAATCCTGATACTACAGAGACTAATAAACCAAATGTAAGGATGCTGTCTTCAATTTCTAGGATTTAGAAATACAATCCATGTGACTAATTTTATAACGCACATATTAATACTTGCTTAAAGTTTATAATGAATGACCAATTTTGTAAAAAAACAAAAAAACTAAAAAACAAATCCTCTTTATCTTGGTAGCTTTCCAAATGGGTAAATATATAAGTAGATATGCAGATAGATGAATGTTAGGTAGAGGATACCCATTACTTCCATTCATCATTAATGGACAAAGCAAGTCAATGGTCAAGCCTTACCTCAGCATAATGGGTAAAAGCTTCCTCCTGCTAGGAGCAGCATAGCTTAGGCAGTAAATTGTAATACAGCCTACGAGTAGATATCTTTAATGGATGCCACTTAAAAATATCATAGTTGCTTATAATAAGGGCAAAGGATAATCTAATTGTTTTTCTGTAAACTCAATAAATTCAGTTATAAATTACATTTTTACTTTGTTAGCCTTGGAAAGAGTGAATATAAAATACTGTTGTGTTCTTAAGTAGTATTGCTGAAATTTTTCAGGATGAGAGAGATTAAAGAGTCTTTTATTGTGAAAAATAAACACAGAATTAGTGTTTGTAAGATGTGTTCCTGAGCTTTCATATTCTTTAGCTAATGATTTGTTTAGCAGACACACATTTGGAGTTTGCTTGGCTGGGGCTGTGATGGACATGAAGGCATAGTGGGACAGGAACTGTGGCTGTTTTCATCTGCACGGAAGCTAAGTACAACTGAATTGTTTTTGCTGCATATTATTACCAGAGTTGATGTGAATGATAAATACAAATTGGTGAAAAATATGTTTCCAATATAACCCCTAGGCTCCTTCCTCTCCCCATTAAAATTCAATTAGATTATTAGTAACGTACCCAAGAATTCATGATGACATTTTCTTTCCTATTGCACTTACATTCTAAAACAGAAATTGCTGCTGAGTAAATAAATAAATAAATGTGTTTCTTATAGCTGAAACAGACATTTTTCTTCAGTATCCAAAAATGATAAGCCAGACCTAAGCCAGGGGAAAAACAGAGCTACAGTGTAAATGAAACTTAAAAAAAAAAAATGAATAAAACACTGATAAAACACGGGGTCTATTAGCTTTCCGTGTCAAAACTCTTTGGAATGTGTGTCCACACAAATCAAGTCTAAGGTTCCAGTCCCAAAGAGAGGGTGCAGGAGGACTCCAGCCCAGGCATCTGCAACCTAGATAAGTCGAGGATGGAGGTGGGCCAACACTGGGCCTAATTTCAGTGACTCCATGAGTCAATATTTCATTATTTCCAATTTTCCTTTGATTATTTTTTTTCCAAAGAAAACTGAAAGACAGCTGACTATGTGTATGAGATGGGTATGGATTGCCTTTTATTACCCAATATAATAAGCAACAAACAGTATTTTATGTGCATGGCACTCTTCCCGGAGGACAGCGATGCTGAGAACTTACCATGAGGACAAGAATTTTGTCTCACAAACCGTACTGGTAATTACTGACTCACAACAGGTGGGATACACTTCCGTTTAAATAACATTGCATTTTTCTATAAGAAATCAATGTCATGTAAGGTTGACACATTTTTAAGAACATAAAGTGCATCATATATTTTGGAAAACTGTAATCACCACATATTCATGCTAAAATGAACTCATAGCTTTTCATCCACTAATTATTGCTCATTAGTTCCTTGCTCTTTTGGAACTTTATTTCATGTTTCTCCACATAATTGCTCTACAGATTGCCTTGGAGCAAGGAAACCTGGAAGCAGTAAAAGACAGAGGAATTAAAGTTCATTACCAAAGCAGTTAACCCACAATGCCATGGAGGGGATCTCAAAATTATTTTTAACAGTTTTGTTTCAGAATTCTTTGGGGGATGCTTTAAGCAACATGACACTGAATTCGTTTTTATTTATTCATTTTCAAGATCTTGTGGATTTTGTGTTAATACTTTCCATGGTTAGGTCACGCAGCGGAACCAAAATTCTGGGTCTGTTTCATGAACTATTGATCTCTGAATATATGAAGAGTTTATCCTATCAATTTTTCCAGCTGTAAGCCTAGGTTTAATAATGCTAGCTACCATTTGTTAAGTACACATTACGTGTCAGGTTCTGTTATAAATTCTTATTTAATTCTCAAAACAACCCTAGGAGATTTCTATTAGTATCCCATATATTTTACAGGTAAGAAAAATAAAGATCTAAAATGTTCTTAGCTAGTTAGTGCATAGCCAAGTCTCACAGTCAGGCAATCTTGTCTAATACTGTTAACCATTACCATCTCTAAATACATAAAATTATATACTAATAAAACTGTTGTTATAGCTAAGATAATCCGCGATATTAAAATGCAAGTAAGAAATGTGAAAATATAAGTTTTAGTATTTATTTGTTATTTCTAACAAAGCATGAGTCATTTCTTTAGCCATCTCCTTATATTGCATAATCCCAGATGGAAAAGTATTCATTACACTGTCCTAACGCATTCAGAAATACAGTAAGTAGAACTGTTTAACCATACTGTATTCAGAAAAACCTAAAGCATTTAGGCGCCAAGAATCTCCCTTCATACAGTTTGGTTCATACTAGCTTTTGCAAGCTGTCTTGTCCATTGAAAAAGTGTCCTACATAGAGAATAGAAAATATTTTTGCAGATGTTCAGTGGTATTCATAAGTTCCTGCTAACACCCGCAAACACCCACAAAATTTCCCCTGAGCCTCAGCTAATTTTCACTTCAGAGACCTGTGAAATATTTTAAAATAAAAGAAGCACGTCAGGAAATCTTTGCTTGTCTGGTTCCTTCCTTCTTAGTGCCTGGTATTTTATCTCTTACCTTGTTTTCCCATATTTTTCTATGAAAGAATGTGTATATTCAATCAATTTATTCAACATTTCCATAAGAAAAAAGTTTCAATACAAAAGGAAGTTAAAGGGATTTTAGGGGGAGCACCCTTAAATCCATCGCCTGTGTTCTGCCATCAACCTTTACTATCTTTGCTTCATCACGTCTTTTCATCCGTCTATCCATCCATCCATCTCGTTTGTTGACATAAAGTGCAGATAGATTTGTATAGCTTGCCTTTCAATATTTCGGTATGTATATAATTGACTGTAATACTCTTTATAATGTTTTTCATTTTTATGTAAAATTTACATTCAATAAATGCAGAAATATGAAGTGTATATTAACTGATTTTGCCAGTACATACATCTTATCAAGATAGAGATCATTATCATCACCCCATATTCAATATTTCTTTAAAATAATTTTAACACATATTCCTTTCTGTCTGCCTCGAAGAACCTGAAAATAACCTAGCTATCAATAAGAAACTATGTAAACAAATAGATAAACAAGTTGCAGTGCATTACATGATGGAATACTACTTGACAATAAAGAAGAATAAACTAATGATGTAAAAAATGATACATATATTAGCTACAGTTAACAATACTGTATTGTCTCCCTGAAAATTGCTAAAAGTGGATGTTATAAGTTCTTGTAAAAAATAGTAACTGTGAAGTGATGAATGTGTCAAGTAACTTTACTGTTGCATTTTACAGTATATATGTATATAAATTATCACATTGTAAACCTTAAACTTACACAATGTTATATGTCAATTATATCTCAATAAACCTGGAAAAATAGCATTTAAAAGAAAAAAATACAAATAAAATTAATAGACTTGATACTGGAAGAAATCAGACGCAAAAGAGCACTTTCTGGATGATTCCATTTATACGGAGTGCTAAAATGAGTAAAGATAATCTAGGGAGAGGAATAATTAGAATAGCTGGAGAGAGGAAATAAGTGGTATTGACTGCAGAAGATGAAAATTTCGAGGCTGAGAAGATGCTCTATATCTTGATACACTCATGTGTTATATTTCAATGTATATACATGTCATCTTAAAACTAAAATAATAATAATCAAGTAGCTGGGAGTAGGGTGAAAGATGAGATATGTAACAAGAATGGCATAATATTGACAATGGCTGAAGATGGGCAATGGATAGATACTTAAGGGTTTCTTAAAAACTATTCTGTTTTTATGTACATGTTTAAAATTTCTATAGGTCAACACAGTTCCTTATTCCATTGTGATACATCTATGTATCACACACATATATATATATTCTTTCAAAGGGAAAGTGGAAGACTTCCTTGAAGTTACAAATCAAATTTGTCAAATTCTGAGTCAGAAGGTCAGTTTTACACCATTCAAACACCACTCAGATCATTTTATTTTGTATATAACTCTTTCACAGCAATTTTATAATAACTAATTTCATACTTTGTTTATAAAGCATGAATGATATGTTTCTTAAAGATTTTTGACATATTCAAAAAACCATAGTAGAGCCCAAGATTTCTAAGTCTAACTTGAATTTTTAATACTCACTGCTGACCTCAGAGATAAAGCCACTTCATGGCTCTGAGTATCAGTTTTCCTATGTGTAAAATTGAGTTGAGACTATAATTAATGATTTCATTTAATCTTTACAATGACCCTAACTAGAAAGTAACTGAAATAAATATTCAATATGTTAAAAACATTATTTAATTGTTCAGTTTTTTCAAAATTATCAGTGTTTTCATCACTAATATATCTTCATTTTAACAGTATCAATTATGTTTAAATATATTACAATATTATATTTTGAGACAAGAAATTCTTGACATTATAGAGATTGTAAATAGCATAATTTTTATATAATGTTACATATTCCGTTTCTCCAAATAGTAGAAAGAAAATCTCTATCGTTTTCTTTCTCAGTACCTAGAAGGGGAATATTTATCCATGTATCAGTTATATGATTTTTGCCTTTTAAAATTAAGGTCCTTGAATTTTAAATTATAAATATCTATTGTTGCACTCAGTTAATATATTTACATATGCAATTTATGAAAGACTGTCCTGAAAATGTAGCCTCATTTTTCCTATATAATAAGGTAACTGAGAAAGGTACTCTGAGGATACATATAAATAATGAAAGCAATTTTATTTGGGCTATGTTAAAAGAAAGAGAAATCCTTCTCTATTTTAAACAAAATTTTATTGCTGTTAGAATAAGAGATGTATCATCTATAAAATTTTAGACTATTTGAAAATTAACGTTAAAGTTAAATATTATTTTAATTTGAAATAATTTCAAAAATCCTTTAAGGGTACTATTTTCTCTAAGGTTGTGACAAACTTTACAAAATATAAATGAAATCATGCTGACAGACTGTAATAAATATTAGTTAAACCACTAATATTAAATATTTGACTACCACATGTCTAACTTATTAAAGAAGCATAATTTTTCTCACATGTATTTCCTTGTTTTTAGAATATTAAATTTGAAAAACAAAAATGACACACAAATCACCTTATATGCATGAATAATTCCTCAGCTTCAGCTATGATAGACTAACTATAATGCCACATCCTTGGATTAAAATCCTTTTATCAAGATTTATCAGACACTGGAAGTGGAGTGTGGCCTTGTGTCGGGCCTCGCTTGTTTGTGCGTCCCTCGGCCATGGGCTCTGGTTTTCACCCACTGCGAGCATCGCGCTCTCTGTGCTACGCATCTGTGGTGTGTTTGCCACCACCACGAGTGTGTGCCATGATGAAGCAGCAAAGTGCCTTCAGCATGTGCATTCCTCATAGCTAGCTCCTTTAGGCCTAGGACGGTTATCGCATGCAACAATTTCATACACAAGACCTGAACTTAGGGGATGCACCATTTTCCAGGACTATAATTGTCAAAAGTGATTTAAAAATCCAAACAAAACTCAAAAAACTATAAGGAAAAAAACCTGAAAGTTGAAGTGTTTTTAATTTTTAAAACATGTATTTAAAGTTTTTAGTTGCGGGGAAAAAAAAAAAACAGGTTTTGGCATAAATGCAATTTTTCTACCAAATTCCAAAGGAAGCTGCTCTGTGTGGGACTGCCATCTAGTGGGAGGTGCAGTGGGGCTACTAACCAGCAACAGTAAACTTGGCTTTGTTGCTAGAAGCAGAGCTGGTGTGTTCCACAAACATTTACTGAGCACCTGCTATGGGCAAAGCACTTTCTTATACGCTGGGGGAGATTTTTCAAATGATCACAGTTTAAAACTTGGACCCTGAATTCGAATATTCACTTACTGTTTTACCTAAAATCTTTAAGACCACAACTTGCTACACAGTCCCTTTTAATCTCAATAATTTGACATCATTTTAAAGGTACTATGATATTCAAAAAGCCTCTGTGGCCTTCTGCACCCTATCCCCTCCCAGCTCCTGTCACCCAGTCTGCTATTAAGTTATAAGAAAGAGATTGTGAAAGAATAAATGGAGAGATGTGTTGAATCAAACCAGAGCTTTGGAGAATCAATTTACCATGTAAATGCTATTAACATTTAATTTCTACTACCATCTTTTTCCAACGACTAGCTAATTTCCTCAAGGAAAGCTAGTTCTCCCCAAACAACAAAATCAGATGTGATATTTACTATGTAGGCTCAAGGTTCATTTTATCTATGGAATATGAATAATTTTTAAAAAATTAAGTAAAACCTTTATGAAAATGTATAAACCTTGTAAACTTAGTAAAGTGTAAAAGTGTAACAGATGTATAAATGAATTCAGTATAAATACTAATAACGCTGACTAACCATTTAAAAGTAGATGTTTAAGCTAACACTTTAGAGAGCAATCTCATCAGTGGTTTTTGTAATAGTCTGCTAAAATTAAAAAAAAAACTAAATTTTTAAGAGACATAGACACACTTAAAAATTAACCTAATTATGAAAACAGTATAACATATATTTGTTAATTTTCATATTGGTTGCAGAATTTTTGGACTGGCAATTGCAGGGGGGAAAAAAATATCTACATACCAAAAACAAGAAGACTTAATGGAATCAGGATGAATAACTTAAAATGATTCATGAGATTATAATGATATATTTCTGAGGAAGTCATATAAAAAATTCCATTTCTAATATTTTTCCATCTCACAGTTAACTAATAGTTGAAATTTGCATAGCACATTGTAGTTCATAAAATGATTTTACAAACCTTACTTTACTCATGCATCTGTGAGCAGATATTTGTTTCTAATTTCACCTATGAGATATTTCGATTTCACAAAGCTGGCAGACCAGTAATTCTCCAGTCAGTCCCAGGCTATCCTCTGGAAATCTGCTGTGACATTTTCAGTTTCTAGAAGATTTGATTAACCCTCTCTTTTTAGTGTGGTCAGTGGAACTAACTCAAGAATCAGAGGGAAAATCTGAATCTGATTTTAAGGGCATTTTTTTACTGTGTATTTGACAGAAAACCATGCTCTTACTGTCCTCACTTACATAATATATATTGTATAGACGAGGGAAGCTAGCTTTGGGCATGATTTACTTCTCGTTGCAAATTCCTCTTTCATCCATCCTTATCTAGTCGTATGTACTAAAAGATTCTTATAAATACATTTCACTCGAATTCCCTGAAATACTTTTGTGATCTCAAGCTTCTTAAGTCCGTCCTTTGAAAGGCTTTATGTTTGTGATTCAAGTGCAAGCACAGTTAAATCCAGCTCATCAATTAGCAACAATTTTCTACCTTATACCTACATTTGCTTTGTTGGTTTGGTTTGGTTTGGGTTGGCTGCATTTTTATTCTTGGTTTGTCGGCACTCAGCATGTTCCATCATGAGTTCTCTTGGCACATGATTGTGGAGTATTTTTCTCGTTCACTACCAGTTGATGGTTCCTCATCACCACCACTATCACTAGAAGAACTGCAAGTTTTATGAAGACATCATAAAAAACTTAGGTCGGTGTTGAAGTTCTTTCAGATAAGAATACAGTGATAATAATGCAGTATTTTCTTTGTAATTTAAAACATCATGGCCCAGTTTGATCGAGTTAATAGGTTTGGTGTCTGGAGACCTTCTCACTGTGTGGCCACTTGTAAGTCACTTCTTCCTCTTCTAATCATAGAGTCCTCATTTACAAATACAAGATAATTAACTAACATAGGACTTGTATGAGATAAAATTAAAATTATTTTTACTGAATACAATAAGACATAAAATAGTATACAAGATTTGCCCTTACAAAAATAAATTTATATAAGATGTATCATATATCTTTCAGATCACTGTATTATTTATACACACGCATATTAATCAGCTTATATTACCTTTCAAAGTAAAGATTTTAAACAAAAATAAGAAATGGTATATAATATTTGAACATATTTATAATACTTGCATTATGATTCGAGGAAGAAATGAGGAGCTTCAAACTTATGTGTATGTAGCCTTTATTGTGGTTCTTTTGAATTATTCTTAAAGTATAATGTTTTCAAATATTCCTTTCTTCTTGTTTAAAAATGATAGTCTACTTTGAAAGTAAAGATTTCTACAACAGACTCTTCATTTAAACCTTATGTAAAGAAATAAAATCTTTATGTCTACACATTTTGAGCTCCTACCTTCATGCATTTATAGTGTGTTACATTTCCCAGCTTTCTCATATTTAACGTTTTATGGTCTGTTCTCCAGATTCAGGTAGTAAAAAGTTAGAAGGTACGCTGCAACAGACAGAAGGGCTGCAGAAACATATTTTAATTAAAAATAGCTTGGAATAGAAATTTTGCCCAGTTTCAAAATAGATTACACCAAAAGCTAATGAGCAAATAAGAAATCCGATCCGTCCTCCAGTGAAGTCTGGTGCAGTATGTATGTGCTGTTGCATACTGACCGAAAAATGGCTGCTTTGAAGTCAGTCAAATTCACCCAAGGTTGTCTAATCACTGATTAGTGGTTTTTCATTTACGCAAATGAAAAACATGGAAACAAAAATATAACTCAAGCCAATATGCTTGGAAGAATAAAGTAAGCCTAAACATCGGAAGAATCATTTCTGAAAAATCTTTAGTAAAAGTTGTATTTTGAATTAGCTCATTCTCTTCTATAATATAGCAGCCTTCTTCTCTACTAAGATATCATGTGGCACATTTCACAGGTGATTTCAAAATAAATTAGAAGTATTTCTTGGAATGGGCATAGGGAAAGGCTGTTTATGTGCCCTGGCCCATATCTACCTGTATTTGGTGCTTGAAGACCAAACTATTAGGTACTTCAATGATTCTGCCTGTGCACACATGATTCCTACCAATAAAGTAAGAGAGGGGCTGCAACTTCATAATAACCATCTAGGTATTTAGGGCCATTTAGTAGATGAAGAAAAGGCATGTAAGTATGAAACTATATTAATTACACTGTGAACCATTAGTCCAAAAACCTCTGCAAGGCAACCTTCTGTCTTGGAAGATGAATTAATGATTCCGTGTGGGAGATCAAATAGCCAGCAAGTTCAGGTAGGGTATCTAAAGGGCCAATGCCTAGAATGGCAGAGGTATGAAGACTTAGGATTTAGGGTCAGCCATTTTAGCCGTGTAAAGCAAATAAAGAAAGCTCACGAGCAGAGAGAAAATTAAGAAGTGATGACAGAGAGAAGAGCGTAGGAGAGAGTTAGAGGGCATATATTTTACATTCCATGTAAGTTTTATGTCCCTGTTCATGGGTCCACTTCCTGTCAATAAAGTCAAGTTGCACTTTCCACTTGAGTTCCATTGACTACAAACCGAAATGCTACATCGTTAGATTCCTTTGTCGATCTGTTTAAGTTGGCCTGAGTTGATCTCTTATATTTACAACCAAAAAATTGTCACACATCAAATCAGGAGGTGTAATTGTGAGGGACTGTTTATAAAAGTAAAACATCTGTAACATAAGGAATCTTAAAAAACAATATTTTTTCAGGAAATCGGTATTAGTTCGAGACTCTTCTTCGACTATTGCTGTTGTTCTGCTTTGCTCTGTAGATTCTGCTTTCCTCCCTTTCTTATTCCACCAAAACTCCATCTCATACTTCTACTAATATTATTAAATAGATGACCAGTATAATATTAATTATTAATATAAAATTACATTAAAGTTAAATTTGTTAAATTTGTTTAATACGGTAAATTGTTCACCTACTGTATTGCTAAATTAGCAAAAATTGGCCATCTCTGCAGCCTGTATAGTAGCTAGATGTGATACAGGCTTTGCAAACCCACAAATATGATAATACTACATAATGCAATCTTTTATGAAAGGGCATTAAAAAATAATGGGATTTATTTGAACTTAATGCCCAAGGAAACTGAATACCCAGTGAACTAAGGTTTGATATTTACATTTTGTTTTAATCTGAATGAACATCGGTTATACATATATCTTGTGCAGTGTCAAATGTAATTGAAGAGTGTGCATAATTTATTAACATAACCTTTAGATTTTTCAAATGACAAATATTCTCAATAATATGAATCACTCTTCAGGAAATATAAAGCCTTCTTTTATTTAAAAACATCACTAAATCTATATAGTCTGGCAAGGGAAATTCAGACCTGTTCTTTATGTAGGACACTATTTATTTTCAAATAATCAAGAATTCTAGAAACATTCTAGGAAACAATTAAATTGCTTAAGATTATCTTCCACTATGTGAGTATTTTTTATCTTCACCTTTAATTATTCCAATCGTGTCTTCTAAAACAGTCTCTTTTTAGTGTTAAAATCTATATTTGAGAAGTTCAAGTTTCAAAATATATGGTTAATAATACATTTTAGAATTTTTATGACAGAGTTTTTGGTAATGGGCTACTACATATGAAAACACAAATATTCTTTATTGTTGAAATAGACTTGATGTAATATGAATATCTTATTTTCATAGTCAACAAAATACTATGTGTCTGGATAATCATTAATACCGGAGAAGTAGAATATTCAATAATAAATGTGTATTTCACATAAAAAACTAAATCTTTTATTCATGAACTCACACTTGAAAACTGGTCTTACACAGTGCTCTAATGGAATTTTCTGTGATAATAAAAATTCTCTATCTGCACTACCAACTTAATTGCCAGTACACAGGTAGCTAGTTAACACTTGAAATATGTCTACTGTGACTGATAAACTGAATTTTTAATTTCACATAATTTTAAATAATTTAAATGTAAAGTTAAATAGCTACAAGCTATTGAGAACTGGGGACATGGAAAGAATACAGAAAATAGGGAGAATATTAGACAATTTGAAGACAAATACAAAGATTGAAAAAAACTCTGAAAGGAAGGCAAGGCGCACGGTCTATAAAGCATGTGTGTGCACACGTACGTGTGTGTGTGTGTGTGTGTGTGTGTGTGTGTGTGTTTGAAAAATAATCGTATTTGGAATGCTTAAAAAGAAGGAAGAATACAAAGGAATCCATTGTAAAGAAATACAAATATTTTAGGTATGGAAGCCACTATATTTCTGATGAAGCAAAAATCTAGAGTTGCCAGGAAATGACAGAATCTACAGTAAAATAAATGATTTTACCTCAAAATGATCTGAACTCTTCTTCCTTGACTACATGAACAGTTACAATAAAAAGATTAAGTGTGCATATTTTAAGGCGGAGGGAAGGCAGGTAAGGAGAGCTCATTGGATTTTTCTGGTTCTTTCCTAAAAGTGAAGAAGGTAAGCCTAGCGTTACAGATTTAAGAACTGCGTTCAGCAAGCCTGTTAGTGTCCATATTCTAGGGATCATATGTGGAGATGGAAAATAAAGAAAACCTTCTTACAAATTTTCAGGGACTCATAGTCCAGGAATGAGACAGACACACAAGCAGCAAAATGCACTGAGAATCATTCAGTAAAGGCGCATATAAAAGTGTGTTAAGACCTACAAGATGTAATTTACTTTCTTTGGTGGAAATGAAATTAGGTTGATGGTTAGGATTAAGAAAATCTGACAGAAGTGACATAAAGCTCCTTGGGAAGACAAATTAAGGACAGCAAACGTTTCGGTATTAAATAGTATGTGCAAAGACATGGTACAAGCTTCTTAAGTTTTATATAATAAGAAGTGCCTGCGGAGGTTGTAAAATGTGGATATTTCCAACCCCTGCTCGAAGAGAGTTAGTTTAGTATTTGTATAATTAAAACTGCAGAGAGCACTCACCATTGTACGTGTTAACTCGGTGAGTCCTTGCGGTATTTGGGCATGCACTATCATCATCCTCATTTTATAGATTCCTAAATTCCTCTAATCCTGATTCAATAGATCAAGGATGAGGCGCAGTCAATGGCGGCTTTTAAAAGCTCCCTGTGTAATTCTGGTGTACAGACACAATTGGGAATTGTTTTCCTAAATCAAAGAAAAAAAACTATAGCTGGCTGTTTCACTTGAAAAGTTAGAAATTTGTTTATGGAATTAGGAAAGTGTGTGGCCCTAGGGAATCCTTAAATCATGCTATCATTTATTCATTCAGCAATTCTTCCACTGACATCTATGTGTATGTTGGGACTGTAAAGCTAAGCAAGACAGCAACAAAAAAATCAAAAGAAACAAGAAACTACCTTAGGTTTCCATGTAAATATAATGCATTTTAAAAGAAAAGACAAGCTTATAAAAGCTACAGGAACTAATGTGCTACTAGGTGCCCATATGGGTAATGTATGCATGACAAGCATTCAAATTTCAGAAACTATGAGAGGTCAATCATGGGCCTGAATTTTCATGGTGGAGAGGATTGGACTTGAGGAAGCCCTTTAAAAAAAATCAGTGGACTTTAGGCAGGTTGTTTCACTCATGGCAAGTAGTGGTAACCAGAGAGAGCCATGAAGAAATTGGCTTGGTAAAAATGACATTATTGAGAACAAAAATATATATAAAAAGTTATGAGAGATAAATTGGGGTTGATAGACTGAGTCTAGATTGTGAAGTGCCTTGAATATAGGGCCAGATAATTATGACTTATCTTCCAGACAATTACACACCAACACTTAGAGCAGAACCAACATCACAACACAATGTTTCAGTGTCAGTTTAGTTAACGCTATCTAATATTAGAGATGAACAAATATTATTGGAAATATTTACTAACATGGGTGACATGTCTATAACCAATCTGCAGTCAGTCCACACTCCAAGCCTTCACCTTCCCGTTGCAAGAACCTGCGACTCGGGGGCTTTTTCTGACCACAAATCTTTGCCAGCCTTCCCGTGGGATGGGCCCCGATGCCGAGGAGAAAATGCACAAGAGCAGCTCTTAACTGACTACAGAGAAAAGGGCAGGCAAATACCCCGGCTTCCATAGCCCACAGGAGGACAACTGTGAGCGCCACGCAGCACAGTTTCAACAGAAGGAACCGATCCATGGATGCGTCAATGTTCATGGCAGTGACCCGCTCAGTAACGTGCACTGTGTTGGATGACTTCAGCCCTATCCCGTTTCGCTTCCACAGGCCAAACAAATAAACTATTTTCACCCAAATTCTTATCTCATGGACAGCTTCCGGGGAAACCAAGCTGACCACAATTATTACCAGAGGTGGTTTCATGTAGCAGATCCCAAGGATGAGCCTGTGGAACTGGATCTCATATCACACATATGGCTATGAGTACCTGACTGCTGATAAGGGGGACAGAAAACCGAGTGCCATTTTTTAAGCATCTCTATTAAGCCACTGAGGATTTCACACCACAGGTTTCGTGTACAACCTTACGTTTGCTATGGTAACGAACAATCCCGAATCACAGTGGCTGAAAACAATGAAAGTTCGCATTTCACTCATGCTGCCTGTCTACAACAGAACATCGTTTTGGCAACGGAGTGAAACAACATTCAACATCACAAATGTTGCTGGTCAACACGACAGAAGGAAAGAAAGAGTGGAAAAACACTCGGTGGCTTTAAAGCTTTCTCCTAGAAATAATACTTGCACCCACATTTCATTGACCAAATTGATTCACCAGCTCATACCTAACTTCAAGAAGGTATCAAAGTGCAGTCCTACCACGTGCCCTGAGAAGAATCAAAACTACTGGGTTTAGATGTCGCCAGTGTCCACCACACCACACTCCTGTCTTCACGACATTTTTCTTTTGCTTGTGTCTTTGTCTCTAATTATTCATTCACCTATGTTTTCCACTTTAAATATTTTTTAATAATTTAGTAATATCATTTCTAGTCATTTTTTAATTGGGACATAATCTTTTCCAGAATGAGATGTGGCGAAAAAAATACAAAAAAAGTGACATGAAACATATCGCTTAATTATCTAGTTTTCTCATGCATTGAAAATAAGTAATGATGATATTTTCTTATTTGTTTTCCTTCTATATACATTTCAAATACCTTTTCCAAGTCCACTATTGAGCAGTAAATATGAGGTTATTTTTCTCTTAGAAATTGTCCTCCTCAGTGAGAAAGTATCAAGCGACAGTGCTGGTACCGTGGTTATGGCATTGTGGTAAGGCTTGTTCATATAGTTTAATAACCTCTTGTCATACATATTGAAATGTACTAACAAGCAATTTTTCATTTACTGACCTTGCTCAATATGGAGATAAAATGTTTAGATACATGTTTCTAAAAGTAATAACACAATGGTTTGCATTTGTGTCAATAATGAATACATTCCTCTATTTGAGGGAAAAAAGAGGCAGCCTCTTCATGGTTTTGCTTTGTTGTGGTTTTATTGCTACTTGGATTCCATCCATTTTATTCATCTCTACTAAAAGAATTCTAACGCAAATTTTAAAGTGCAGATGTCTCTATTAAAAACTACTTTGCTCGATGCCTAAGTGAATAAAAGACTTAGGGTGATAAATAACACTTGGAGTACTTCTATCATAGGTATGAGTTGATTATCTCATTTTAGCCTTAAGACATGTGAGGTGGGCACTGGTGAATGCTGGAACCATGATTCAAATCCATGATAAATATGACTCCTGCGTCTTGCCAAATCCACAGCTCTTTCCCTCACTGATTTAGGTGGTTTTAATACAGTTTATAATTTTTTGGCTATATGCCAGTCGATTAATCTCATCATAGAATTTTTCATTTTTCAGCAAAATATTTCTAAGAATAAATAATAGTAGGATGGGAAGCAACGGCACAGTAAAGAAAGCACAATTTGCCATATTTATCCATGGTTTAAGATTTAAGTGATACTATAGAGAAAAGTTGCTCTGCAGATGTTTTATAATTTTATTACTGCTATATGCTGACATGATGACTACAGGACTGTAGTTACTCCAAGGATAAACACACGCATATAATAAGATTAAATGTAGATGGTGATAATTACAGAAAAAAAAAGTTTATGTTCGGTTGGGGTGGAGCTTAGAAGATAGATATAAGGAATCACGAAACCGAAGCATGATGCTGGCAGTCACAGCAAGATTTTGAAGTTTAAGAACATATTTTGCTATAACTTACAAATGCACATAAGGATGGATTATTACCAATCAGCTGATTATACACGTGAAGACAAGTGACAGAAAAAGGTGAGCTCTCAACTCCAACGAGGATCTCAGACATAAAAGGTAATGCATTCCAGAAACCTATTTTGAAATTATATTTTAGGTACATCCACAGTTTTGTTCTCTTAGTCAGTCTCTGAAAATTGCATAGGGATTTTCAGTTCACCCACTATTGGATACGGTTACGTTCAGTTGGATCACAGTGAGAAACAAACTGAATTAGCCATTGGGATTACACGAGCAGGCTCAAGGCCCAAAGGGAGCCACCTGTGTGATGGGAACACTACATTCTTGAGAATGGACCTCCTGCCCCATTTAGATGTCCAAGTAATGTGCATAAAATTTAAGCGAAAAAAGAAACCAGTCATGAAGGGATTCTTGAGATCTTCAACCAAAAAATCTCAAGAACCCCTTCATGTCTTCAGAGTAGTTATGTGTCTGTCATGTTTCACTACTGACTAAAATGAGTCTTCAGAAGAACAAAATGTTATGATTCATATCATCACATTTAACTTTATATTAATTGTATAGCTTTTACAACATCTCATCATTCCCTTGTGAACCAGACACATATGAGAAACTCAGATGCAAGTAGTTATTTAAACAATACATACATTATTCATTATTGTCTTCTTAGCTATTATGCATAACATTTTTTCATGGGCTGATTACATTTCCACTTGTCTTTTAGATTCACACATACTTAATTCCTAGCAAAGATATTTTAACATGCATGGCAATTTGCTTACTGTAGTTAAGGTCTTTCCAGGGCTAGAGAAATTTTAATAATAATGGCATTTTAAAATTAAAATTTCTGTCATAAGATTTTGTAATGTTTTTTTAAAAGGCAGGGTATCTACTGAGTTAATGGATACCCTCTAAAGTCTGAGTGGGACTATTATATGAATCCTAATAAATTCAATCAAATGTCAAGTGCAAATATAGTTTTGTATTTAGTCAGTGAAGCCGGGGTGTGTGTGTGTGTGTGTGTGTGTGACAGAGAATTTATGAAAAGTTAATAGAGAACTTTGAATGCATGTATTGAGGGCAACTGTTCCTAACTGACTTAGCCTGGCTAACTACCTCTCCATGTGTATTTCTTCAATGAATCCCATGGGCTCACACACCTGTAACTTCAGATGTTCAAAACCTGAGTGGTGATAAGGGCTCTGCCACCCACTATAAAAACGGGAAAGATGTTTGGCTTATCCCCTCGGTTGATAGACAACACATGGACTGAGGACCGAGACCTCCTCTCTCGTCTGTAAGTTGCACACCGGTTTACAGAGTTATAAAATGCAAAGGACTTAAAAACTGCTTGGTGCATCATAAGCATTCAGTGTCTCTTACTGTTACTAAAGTCACTGTACCCAGTTCACAGAAGCAAATCTTTTAGAAAGTAAAATGCTGGGTTTCTCCCCAGTACTCAACTCTCTCTTTTGACCCAAGGCTGCATGTTATCTGCGCTGCAAGCTGTCTCTTTATCAGGGCCTGGGAGAGTCTCAATGAGTCCTCATGAAGGTTGAGATGAGAGAAATACAGTATTACCATGGTGATAATCCATAGTAATACTGTATTTCTCTCATCTCAACCTTCACCAGAATGTGGTGAGACGAAATTCCTTCGCTGGTTTCCAGACAGTTCTGGGCGTGCGAGGTGGGACGGCTGGCTATTTCCACAAGCCCGTCCCGAAGTGCGTGGCGCTGTCCAGCACAAGGTTACCTTTCTATTCCTGTGGGGTCCCATGTATGAAATGTTCAAATACAGGCAAAAGGAAGGCACATTTTCAGTGATAGATATTAAAACTATTTGAATAATAAAACAGTTTTTATAAGAGTCAGTATAAGGGCTGGGATCTTAGAGACTTTTGAGGTTCTTTCAACATATTTTTTAACTTGGGTGGTAGGTATTTTCTCTACAATTATTCTTTTAAATGTACATATATGTTTTGTGCGGTCTTCAATTTCTATGCTATATCTCAGTATAATAAAAAAAATAATCTGGAGATGAAAGATATATTGTGTAATCATTCTTTCCCAAACTCTATTTGCTAAAAACATTAGTCGGTCCCTCCATGTACATTCATAATCCTTGTCTAAATCGCCTCCATAAAACTCTCACCTTACATTATAATTCATGTACGTTTGCTTCAACAGACTGGGAGCTTCTCCTAGGGAATAATTCTATTTGGGGACCTTCATAACTCTGCAGCCCAGAGTAACGAATAGTATTCTGTAGTCTTGAAATAAATGCCTCTTGTTGAGTAAATTAATCAATCCAGCAATCATTCAATTTATAGGGAACATAATGATCATGAGTCAGTGGAAAGATGTTAGTGCCAACCCTTCCTACCACAACTACCCCAAACATCGTTCAGCTGTTAACTCATTTCTCTTCTCTGGGCCTTAATTTTTTCACAAGTAAAATTTATGTAATATGATAACCTAACGAAATCTAGCCATTTCAAGTGATAATGTACAAAACTAGGGTGACTATGTAACTTCTCATCCATATCAGAATACTTTTGAGGATTTAGTATTATTTTGAGGAATATATTACTTCCTAGTAGAACGTGTCATTTTTATTAGATAATACATAAGCATTTTTAATATAAGTAACATTTATTGAGCATTTACTATTTTCTTTTATGAGGAACAATTTGCTTACAGGAAAATGTGCAAATATTAATTACACAGCTCAACTCTGAATTATGCATACCCCTCTTCCATATCGAGATCTAGAATCCACATGAACCCTCTTCCGTATTGAGGTCTAGAATATTCTCATCACTTCCTTCTAGTCAGTCTCCCTTCCAAACCTGAGGCAGACACTATTCTGATCTACTTATGTCACCATACATTAGTACTTTCTGTTCTTGAGCTTCATAATCAAATCATCCTCCTTTATGTCCGTATTTATGTGCTTTTCCATGTTTGGCTTCCTCCACTCAGGATCACGTCCGTGATACCCATCCATACTGTTCTCCTACCATTCATGGTCCTTTTTATAATAGTGGGAAGGAATTTCTGTGTATGACACGTCTTTTTTCTTTTTCCTCATCTTCTTATTGAAACACATTTAGATTGCTTACAGTTTCAGTTTGCTGTTATAAAAATTATTTTTAAAGTCTTTTGGGGGAACGTATTAAACTCACACATTTCTCTTAGGTATACAGCCAGGACGGAATTGCTGGGTCACAGTGCAGATATTTGTTTAACATTGTTAGAAAGTGCAAACAAAAGTTTGCAGGGTGTTTGGATCACTTTATACTACACAAACAATATACAAGAGTGCCTGTTGCTCCACAGTTTTTAAACTATGCATACCAAAATCACACTTAATCTGAATATTTACATAATAATATGCATACTAGAGCTTTTTCTTTTGGACTGGTAAAAATATAACTTGCTTTGAAAAAAATTATGAATTATTTGCTCACCAAAACCAATTCCAAATTTTTCAATTCAGTAAGAACATGATGATTTTCACTACAATGCCATGCTCTGCCATATGTGTTTGCAATATCACTACAAATACGTATAATTTATACTAATGTGAAACTTTAACTGAATTTATAATAGCACACCAATAATGTCAGATGTTTTACTTTCAGTAGAATGACCTTCCAAAAGTGAGGCTTTGATTCATTATTTGGAATGGGAAAAATTTAATTATTCTTGAAATTAACTATATAATTTTCTATAGGAAGCATCTGATGATGCAAATAGAAAAATGTTTGCAAGTTCTGTTAATGAGTTCATGATTATTGCTTCAATTTCTGTACATTTACACACACACCAAAAAAATATTTTGAATAGAACATTGAGTAAAATTAATTTAGAAATAGTCACTTGATATAGACCAAAAGTCATGCAGGCAGAATGCTACTTAAATATACTTCTGTAACAGGCCATGCTCAATCATTGCTATGATGTTCTACAAGTAACTGCTACCATTAAAGTACTGGCTGATGCTTCCTCACTACCCTGATTTTCATGCTGTCAGTGCAGTCCTTATATTTGTTGATTAATGTCAACAAATATTTTGTCAAGTTCCACAAGTCGACAACTTCCTTGAAAAACTAAATTTCAATTATTAAGTTTTTCATTAGATATGCACTTTTGATTCTGAGCAGCTTATTATGAAAAAATTATTTCTACCTAAGAAAACATTCCTAAGTAATACATGCATACACAAAAAAATTATAGGTCTGCTTTATACACTATATCACTACATGACTACAGCAAGAATGCTCCAAGTAGTCTCTGTAAGCTCGACTGTTCAACCCCCTGTATCGCACATATTTCATATATGCCTAACCTATAATTTCCCACATTTCCCAGTCACTCTGATTATTGGCACCTGGACAGTTCTGTGATCTCTTATGCAAAGGCACATCCTCACACTCTCACGGAAGACCTTCCACTGTAGTTTTTAGAAATTAAAAACTGAGTGTCTTGGCAGCCCAGCTCCTTTGTCTTGGATCCTTGGCTGCTGATGGTGCCGGCTCTTTCCTTCGGACATCTGGATGTGCCTACTCACCCCCGATCATGCTCTTCATTGTCACTCACACCTTCCACTTGGTCCTCGGTCTCAACGCTACAGACCACTTTACTGGCCACAAAGGCTCACCATGGCCTGGACTCGGAGAGTGAAAACCTGAGCCAGAGGGGAGCTGAGGAGTGTGACGATGTCTAGGTTGTCAATTTCTCACCCTGAGTCACCATGTACTGGAGGGCTACCAGGCTGGCTTCCAGTCCGTTTTCCAATTTTCCTGTAGTAGCACAAATCCAAAGCTCAAGATCACGAGTTAGCTGTCTCTGGATATGAGTAGCTGAGAGCACTTCATTTTACCCACAGGGATTATGCCTTCTTTTTTGAAAGAAAGGATTAGTTACCTCATATCTATAAAGGGCTATGGCTGAAGAGAGACTGGCCAACTTAAATATTTAACTACATGTTAAAATAAGAACTCTTTTTACTGCTCATGCACCTCACATACAACCAATTGAAACTATAACAGAGGCTCAAACTACACAGTTGAAGTTACCAAACTCATCCAAGCTTCTTTTAATACAAATTTGTACTTTGTTAAAACTGAAAACTATAAAGCAGATGATAAATAGAATACCAAGGATAATTGGGGAAAAAAAGAGGATTGCCAGGGAAAAAACAGTTGTAAAGTTACTTTATTCACAGAGCATCTAGCATCTGTCTGATAAAAAGCCAGGGCTTTCTATAAGTACCTAAATTGGTACTAAAATAGTCTTCATTAACAAAAACCTATTTTGACTATCCTGATAACCCATAAAAAAATATACCAATATATTAAATAACTTGTTTTAAAATACATAATTTGAGTTAATGTAACTAAGAAATGAAAACAAACCTAAACAGCTAGTTTAATGTCTGACTAAAGGGATGAAGGGATGGAGGGATGGAGGATGGGAGGGATGGAGGGGATGGAGGGATGGAGGGATGGAGGGATGAGGGATGGAGGGATGGAGGGACGGAGTGGATGGAGGGATGGAGGATGGGAGGGATGAGGGATGGAGGGCCTGACGGACCAGACGGGCGGATGGATGAATGCAGGGACACAGGGATGCAGGGATGGATGTAGGCATGGATTTAGGGATGCAGGGACGCAGGGATGGGCAGATGGATGGATGTAGGGATGGATGCAGGGATGGATCCATGGATGAAGAGTCTAAGAGACCGATTAAACACTAGTGACAAATAGATTGCTGCACTGTTTAAAAATGACCCACATATAGAACATGAACTGTCCAGAAAGGAGAGGTCCATGAAGACTAGAGGTGAAATGGTATTTGGCAATTTTCAAGGTTAGCCTGGATTATATAACCCTTTTCTATTGAACACAGCCGCAAAGTTTTCCAATTTTCTAGAAGTTACACCAGGTAAGGACATTATTTTGAATGTTCTAATGTTGCAAGGAATCTGTAACATTAAAAAGGAAAGGTTATTTGCAGCTAATCCCTCCAACTGGCCAAGGAGATCTGTGATGCATCAGAGCTGCCCCGTCACGTTCGGGATGTGCAGACGGCTCTCTGCGGTCTTCGGCAGCAGCCTGTGAATCTGTGCCGAAGTGGGATTGTTTTAAAAGTTGCTTTCTCTTTATTTTTGTTGTCATCTCTCTAAACACTCAGTTTGCAGAAGCATCAGCCATCTCAGCTCAGACAGTCTAAACAGATGTGCCATTCCCTCACGGGATGAGCAAGTCCCTGAATGAAGCTCCTGCTCCTCCTTGGCAGATAGTCCAGGCGCTTTGTTAAACCCAGTTGTAAAAACAGCCTGAATCCACCAGGGAACAGGAATTAATGAGAGGCAATTTCTCTTACTAAGGACGATGACGGACTCCTTCTGGGTCCCCAGTTTTATTAGTATTTCCATTTCAGGAAAATGCGCTTTGACGCAGTTTTCAAATTATCATTGAATTTACCAAGCCTGTTTCACTTGAGCTTGATGCTCTTGGTAAAGGCTATCAGGGATGACATCAGCGTTTCCACACACACAGTGGGCGTGAAGCCTGAGCGGTCAGACGGTGGTACCTCCCGTCTTTGTGCCTTGTCGTATGAAGTAAGAGAGCCAGCCGGTCCCCGGCCACATCGCTGATCGCAAGAAGCCATTCTGCACTCAAGGTGTCTTCACTGACAAGGGAATGCTGCTTCTGTCCCCGAGAAGGCCACAGTCAGTGGTGCGGGGGCCGTTTTCCACGTACATGACTGTTGAGATCACCTATCACCGCCCCCTGCCCCCGGCCCCATTCTCTTCCATCGGTCTGTGAGCCTTTCCCACGAAGCTCCTCAATATCCTGGTAAGATAAACCAACTGCTCATGCTTTTGGAAGCAGAGCAGTTGAACTCAAGAAATGTGGGAAAACAGTTTAATAAAACGGTAGGAAACAGACTATGTGGTTTTAGATATATTTTCTCATTTAAATTTTATACATACTAAGTTATCTATCACTGTCCAAATTTTACTAATGTGAAGACTGACATTAAGTATCTTCAACTAGTTTTCATCTAGAAATTGGCAAAGAAGTATTAAAATTCAGTTATATCTAACTCCAAATTACATTTTCTTTCTTTCAAATTACATTACCTCAGCCAGGCAAATTACGTTTTCCATATTAGTTACAAACTCTGAGACTCAAATTTTTTCCTCCATAAACTGGTTATTTTACAGACTGAATGAAAATACAAACATACACACAGACACATGCATACACAAAGGCAAAAAGTACAGATCCACACGTATGCTTATACTAATATTGCTTAGCATAGAGTCTGGTGCATAAGTGATCAATATATTGTAGCTAATTTTATTTTTATATTATTGGTGAAGTATTAATAACTATTAATCACTTAAACTTATTCATTTTAACTGAGGGTTATCTGAATTTAAAATAAGTGCCCTCGAAGGAGCATTATCCACCCCTAATAATGATATCTTAACGATGGTCTCTCTGGCCACTTGGTTACTGAGTCCATGAGCTTTTTGGAGCAGGGATATGCCCTCTAGAGAGCCCACTAGACACGTTATCACATGGCCCTCACATTGACTTTCACATTGGCACAGCACCAGTGGTGGCCTTAGACACTGAGTCTCCTTCTGGACACGTTAACAAAGGCTGTCTCCAGTGCATGGTATTTTCTTGTTTTCTGCTTGGTGATCATGAACCCTAAAGCAATTTGGCTGCTGTTAATCTTGAGCAAGTTATTTAACCATGATAACCTGAAGCTCCTCTTTTATAAACTGATGAAAAAATCACTTGCCCATATAAAATGTCTAACATAACAGTATCTCAAACATAACCACTATTCAATAAATGTTAGCTATTATTTTAGCTTGCTAATATTATTATCACTACTACTAATAATGGTATATATATATATTTTTTTTTATTTCAACGATGTTTCTCTTATAACTGCAGGAATTTCAAAGCAGTTCAAATACTTATAATAATTAACTTAGAGTTGCCTAAAAAGACAAAGAAATAAACATTCTCTGTTACAGCAAGATAATTGGGACATAATTGTTTGTAATGTTTTAAAATTATATATCCTGTGGCAAAAGGCAGAGTCAAAGGTCTAAACATTGGAAGCAACAGACAAAATCACATAATAGAACACATATTCAACAATGAGAATTATTTAAAATTATTATATGTGGAGATTTTTCTCTTCAGTTGGCCAGTGAGGGAGTCCTAGAGAGAAAGAGAGAGAGAGAGGGAGGAGGAGGAGGGAGGGAGGGAGGGAGGAGGAGGAAGGAAGGAAGGAAGGAAGGAAGGAAGGAAGGAAGGAAGGAAGGAAGGAAGGAAGGAAGGAAGGAAGGAAGGAAGGTAGGTATAAGTAAACTCTCTTTTTCTTTATTTCTTTGATGTCTGCTTGACAATGTGTTTTGAATGATTTGCAGCTGTGTCTTCTAGAAATTTAGAGCTGGAAGGTGTCTGAATAATTCAGTTGAAGACGATCTTTTTATAAAATATGACATAACTGAAGCTTAAGGAACTAATTGATTTTCCAAAGGTATTGTTTAGAAGATGGAAAAGGCAAAGAAATAAATGTTTGGCAGGGCCAAGATATTTGGATTGAGTGTAATTTTTTAAGTGCCTTTGAAGGTCATATGTGGATTTCTGTGTCTTCATTATCAGAGCCAAATATGACACACATAACAAGTTTAAATGTAAATTGTTATACGGACACTGCTGAGATCTTTGAAGTTAAATTGAGAAAAAAACAGTGTTTTTCAAATTAAGATAATACAAATTTATTTCACTGCCAATAATTCCATTCAATGCAGAGAATGGTATGAAGCCAGTGTTTTGTTTTGTTTCGTTTTTTTGTAACCTCTCTGGGGACAGGTTTTCTTCCACAGACAGTAATTAGAAATATTGCCAAAATTTGTCAGTGGACAGCAGGCAATTTCACAGTTCAAAAAAAAATTTTTAGTTCAAATAAAGAAAAACAATCTACATAACATCCCCCCTCCCTTGAATACACCCAGTTATCCTATTTCAAGTCACAGTGGTATGCTGAGTTATGAGTATGGCACATAATCACAATTTTAAAAGGAATGACTGTGTTAAATGAAGCAAATCATAAAAAGCACTTGTTTTTCCTCATTGTGATATGCAAAGAAAAAATTGTCATCCCCTTCAGAAATCAATGAGATAGATAATCAACAAATAGTAGGGCTTATACTAAAAATTATTATACACAGAAATGATTCCATCAATTTGTATTTTGTGATGAATTCTGTTTGATTTAAATTACACTCCTATAAACAGAGGTAGTGTTAGACAGGTGAGGGATTTGTCATTTCAGAAAGGGGGGTGTTCTGTCACCCAGTTTCAGCAGGCAGGATTGATAGCCTCTACTTCAGTCCACTATAAGCTTCTTCCCTAATGCAATAATAAAAATACATTTATTTGATGTATGTGTTCATATGTGAGTAAGTACAATACTCCTTGTCCTCTAAGGATCATACAGAACTTCTAAACCTAGTTTGGTTATGCATCTTGTTCACTACGAGCGAAAGTTAAAAAGCAAAAACGTGCACTCAAGTCGAAGCAAAAATGTAAGAAATTTAACATTAAGTGATCTGTATCATCTTCTCCAAGAAATTTAAAAGGAAAATGTTGATTAAATAAGCAAAAAAAGAATGAAATGAAAAGAGACAGACAGACAGACGAGGAAATTTAAGTATTAAAGGCAAAATTAAGAAAGGGAAAAGGCCTGGCTGATCCTGTGGTGGCAAATGCACAGATAGATGCTCAACAGTCTCTATTACAAGGAACAATAATTCTCGAAAGACAGCCTTTGAGATTTTTCTCTTCTAGCATTCGACGGTGGAAGAAAATGCCTTCTCCTTGCAGCTTGCTGATATAGCCGCAAGAATAATTTGTTACCAATTATCCTATATTTTCTTTGTAAAAGGAGCATTAGACGCCCTAGCCCATTTCTACCAGCATACCTTGAATTTCTCCTTTCTCGTGCTCTGCATGTGGCCAGTCCTTGTCCTTCTAGTTCCTCTTCCCCCCACTTCTTTGTTTCCGATAAACGGGTACCCTCCTCTAGAAAACAGAGATCCCTCCCCGGCATTGTACCATTTGTGACACCAGCGTATGTAATGAGCTACCTGGATTTTCCTTTAGAAGTAAACATGGGCTAAAACGAACTTGTCAGGACATAATAGAAAGGTCACAAGACATTCAAATTCAATTCCGGAACTTGCCAACTGTGTCATTGTGGGCTAATTAGCCTGAGTTTCATTTTTCTTACCTGAAAATTAAAGATTCTACATGAAAATACACATAAAAGCTTCGACCAGTGTACGTATCATAATGAAGCTTCTCAGTGAGAAGTAACTGCTACTAATACTGCTATTATTACTACGAACACTCCTATGAATAATAAAACTGTCTTGCTCATCTACAAAAGAAGAGAAATAATATTTTTCTGGGTAACTGCAAGAATTAAGTGAGGCAATTTATGTAACACACTTGAAACGATTAGTTTTATTTTTATTTTTAATTATGTGATAGCTACCATTAATATTGATTTCCAGTAATATTTCTCTAAAAATACACTTTTTTTCTCCAAGAAAATTCCTTCTAGGTTGAAAAATAAAATGTAGGCAAAATCTTTCGCTTCCTCTTTGATACTCCTTCTCTTTAGTGAACATCCAACATCAATACTACCCAGTGTCCCTGGCTTTTCAGCTTCACTAATTAATAAAAAAAAAACCATACTCATACTTCATATTAATATAAAAAATAATGACTTTCACATGTCTTATGATGGTCTCAATATTACACAGGCAATTATATAATTTGTTGAGACCGCTGTAACAAATTGCCACAGATCTAGAGGCATAAAACAACAGAATATCTTTTAAGACTAGTTTTTGTAGCACGTATTTTTGGGACAATTTGGTCAAAAGAAAAAAAAAAATGTAGGATTGTAATATCTAAAATTTGAGGCCAAGGAGGAAAGAGACGTCCTGAGAAAAGATTTGTGATGGTAGAGCATCCAACTAGAGACAATATGACAAATATTTTTTGATCACTTAACTGGTTTATAGTAAAGTGTTACATTCTGAATATGTACTATCACCGATGTGTTCCCTACCTTCTTGTAGCTTACGATGTAGGTAGAAAGACGGTTATTAAGCAATTAATTTGAAGGAAGTATGGTGAACTTTACGCCAGCAAAAATACATTGCACTATGCGTGTAAAAAACGGAGAACATTACCTACTCTAGGAATCAAGGCAGTGGCATTTAAGCTGACCCCTGGAGAAAGAACAGGATATAACAAAGTGAAGGGAAAAAGAATCAAGTTCCTATTTGACAGAATTCAAAGCTAAGAAAGGCATCTATAATCTCATTGGAATCCACAAGAAAAGAATTTCACGTTACTCTTTTGATTTGGGAGATATTAACACAGCTTAAAAATTAAAATTTCAGATTCACTTTTACCGCAAAGATGAGAGAGACAGAATCTTCATTCCATCTTTGGGCCATCACCCTTCCTGAATGCCAGGCCCTTAATCCTCGCTTCTGTGCTTCAGATTATCCTGTGCCGCACTCCTAAACCTTGCCCTTCCTTTATCAGCCTCTGCTCCTCTCTTACTGTAGTGAGTGACATCCAGTTGCTTCAGTAAAATTTAATAAAAATTCCTAAGACTTTGCATTATAATTTACACTCGACACTACCACTACAATCTTTATATTCATAGAAATTGTTATAAACAACAGAAAGAAGAGGCCTACTTTTCTGAAAGAATTATGCAGATATAAGCATTCTGTTAGTATGTTTTCCTTCAGGGCAGCTAGGTTGAAAAGTGATAGTAAGATTGGTACAAAAAGGTTGAGAACTCACAGCTAACTCAGGAGATTAAGTGATCTTTTTTCTAAGACAAATTGTAAATATGTAAGTTAGCAATCAGTTCAAAGATTAACTCTATCATGATTTTTAAAAATTCTAAAATGGCCTAATGCACTTTCTTTTTTCATTCTTTCTCTCTGCTTACTCTGCGCTCTACTCTATGATCATGCCAGCATGGTTTACTGCCTACATTTTTTCTCCCAGATTCATATATACAGCTGCTAAGCAATTTTCACTTTTCTACTTTTAGTATATGCCAAGAATTGACATCAATAAGAAGAACTTCGGGCCAAAAATATTATTCCCTAATGAAATACACACTCAAATGATAGTTTCCAAAAATTCTCAGCTTTGAAAACCAAGAAAAACGCAAAGTAATTTATGGAAAAAAAGAATCTCCAGTACTTGACATTGAACGTTTTAATTGTAAATGCATATGGGCCATATGTTAAAACTATATTTCACTGTCTATGTAGAGAAACCACAGTATCTACCAGGATAGAAGTTGAAAAGAGGGATAAGTTCCCTTTGCATCTTTTAAAAATTCTTTAGAATCTCTAGAGAGAACATACACAGTCCAAGTAGATCTGGGTTAATTTAGTTAGATTCCTACATCTATGTTTTTTCTCTAACCTTCAGATTGCAAGTAAGGCAATTCTATCTGTATCTCCAAAAGGTCACTAAAGAACATATACAGCAAGATTTTTTCACATGTGAAGCTTTTGTAGAAACAAAAATATTTCTGCCTATCAAAGTATCACTCAGAAAATTAAGAATCTGTCAATATGTTTACGTCAACATAAACACACAAATCATCTAAAGTGCAAAAGATTCAACTTTTGCGTAAGCATCGTAGTAAAATTTACTGAATTCAGTGAGGCATTTGAATCCGAGTTCTGTCAAACCAACCTTGCATATATTTGCGGACCAGTGAGCAGGCGGTGTAGCGAGAGCTCAAGTTCCGGCAATGACTTCAGGTGGATGACGCTGAGACCCTCTCTAATGCTGAGATTCTAGTTTATCATCTGCAAATGACGTTGAGACTGTCTCTAATGCTGTGATTCTAGTTTATCATCTTTAAAATTATGATGTTATGCACAGTTATTTGCAAGATTTCTTTCTTCTAATGATTTCAATCAACTTATAAACATAAAAGCATTTGAAGTAACTCTCTGAGTGATGACTGCTCTCTGCTTGCATCAGAATTACCTAGCACAGTTGTTAAAATGCAAATTTTTGAGCCCCACCCAACCTACTAAATTGGAGTCTTGAGAAGTCATTCCAAAAATCTACATTTTCCATAAACTCTCCAGAGGATTCTTCCCTGTAGTTTGATAACCACTAATACATAGCGGGTTATTTTGATAATTACTTAGCATTCCATCAGTATTATGTTTATTTTACAAATCAAATAAACAAGAAAAGGAATGGCTTGCATTTGTTTAGGGGTTTATATTTACAACATCAAAGTTCTTTTCTCCACACCAGAGACTCTTTTCTACTTCACACCAGGAGAGAAATTACAAAGAAACAGGCCACGGATCCTGCTCAAGTCCACTGGAGATATCTGCATCAGCCAATTAGGAACAAATATGATGAGAATAACAGAAACTCAGGTGAGAAGGATTGTGTTCTCAGATGCTAATCTTGAAGTAGTCAGTGCCAAAGAAAATAAGACTTTGACGTTAGTACAAACCATCTGCTCCACTAAATACCCCATCCTGGTGCGAACCAGCCTGGATCGCCGCATGGTGTGAGACACGGCGAGGAGCAAGTCACAGCCGGGCAGCAACGGGCCCCTCTGCTCATCTATGCGACTAAAGACTCACCAGATTCACAGGGAATCAATCAGTCGTTCTCCAAAACATACTCATGTTGACGACAGGTTGCTTTGCATGCACTTTAGGGCTAGTATATGAATCAAGTTGTGGTAGCCTGGTCTGTGACGGTGGACAATGGTTCCCTCTAGTGCTTCTGTCTTTGCTCGGAACAAACGAGCCCATTATATGCCAACCAATCCTAGGACTCTTAACAGTCACGAAAAGACTGGGGAACATATACTTCAGGGATCTGGTCAGAGTCTGATCTTCAAAGTCCCATAATAAAATAAAGAAGTAATAAACACACGCACACAAACGGGGGCTCAGATATACACCACACAGGATGTAATGTGTCGGGGTACGTACACACTGGGTAGGAGGTGAGAGAGTGGGTTGTAAAACGAGGCCACATATGAAGTCAAAACTCCAGGGAGGACCGGTAAGAGAAACTGGACAGATCTGGTTCAGCGGATGCAGGAGTGAGGCCAGGATGCAAAAGGAGCTGTGGCTGTGTGAAGTGTGACACATGCTTAACCTCACACACAAGCGCACACACTCAGGAACACAGGCCGAAGTGCACAGGCGTGTGCGCTCTGGGAGTCGGTGCTGGGAGGGCTGTGGCACATGCTAGAGACTGGTGCTTCCTGAAGTTCGACCGCCTGTCCCAGGTGAGTCCCGCCCCTCTGAAAGACCCGGCACGAGAAGCGAAGGCCGTTTCCCTTCTCGACAGATACAGAGATTCAAGCACAGGGCGGAGGTCAACATTCTAAACGGTCCTGGTGGTGGTATGAGCTCGAGCCCCCAAAACGCATACTTTACAAGTAGAAAAGCAGCTCCCGCGTGGAGAGCAGCGAGACCGTGTGAGAAAGGAGACGCAGGTGATGATGGGGAGCATGGCGTCCAGGGTCTCGAGCCCCATGCCTCCCCCAATGCCCCCTCCCCAGGCCAAGCCCCACAGCCGAACGTTCCCAGGCCCAAGAAGACCCTCCTCCAGGCACTGGCTGCAGCAACACCTGGAGCAGCAGCACGGGGTGTGGCCTCAATCAGACGCAGCCTGCTCAGCTCAGCTGGGGAAGCCTTCAGGAGCGGATCCTTTCGCCCCTGCCACAAGGCCCTCAAGCAAAGGCCCCCTCCTGCCTCCCTCGCTACCACACCTGGATCTGGAGCATGGGAAGGGCTGCACACAGAGGTAGTGGCGCCTGGCCAGGCACCAGCAGGCTTTGTGTGGAGCCAGACCCACCAGCATCTTGGATGCAACAAGATCTTGACGTGCTCCTGGCTCCGAGGGCACCGCACCCCACAGACAGGTGAGCGCCCCTTCCGGAGTCCTGAGTGTGAAAAGCGCTACAGCTGAAGGAGTAACTGCTCAACCACAGGGACCGGCAGCTCCATCCCGGGGGGAGGCCTCCCTCTGCGCAAAGTGCAGCCTCAGCTTCGTGCTCAAGCAGAGTCTGGCCGAGCACCAGCAGGAGCACAGTAGTTGCTCCCGGCCTCCTGCCCACAGGCCAGGCCTGACCAGGCAGAGAGCAGTGTGGGGCTCTTTGGGCAGAAGCCACTTGGCCCCCTGAGACCTCAAGGTGGGGTATCTAGCCCCGGGGCCTTGGGCCGGTCACCAAAACTACCGTGAGCTGAACGACACCCGCAGATCCACCCGGTGCCAGGTGAAGACACCCCCACGCCACATCAGGATCAGAAGTGTTCTGTCCCGAGATGGTGATGACCAAAGTGTACTTCCCGCGACTCAAGGCCTGTGCCAGCTGGGCTGAGACCCTGGGGCCACCAAGTCAACCACGCTTATAACTGATGTGAAAATGAAAAAAACAGACAGACGACAACTCTCCCCACTCAGGAAGTACTCACTAGGGACCTACGATAACCAGTGACAGTTGTTCTGAATGAACAGAGATGTCATTTCGAGGGAGAGTCTGTTGCCCTGGCTGCTGAGAGTGCCATCAGTAGGCGGTCCTCAGCTGCCAACGTCTCTGGGGATGGCCTCAGCTGCAGAGCTGTCTTATCCAAGTCACATCGTATGCAGTGGCTGCTGGAGGCTGAGCTGGTTGTGTCATTAACATGACTGATATGAAGATGGAACAGGCCTCCGTTGACCTGGGAGGTGCTGGGTGGTAACCTAAGGTAACCCACAGCTTTGACAGGACTCCACGGGGCTGTTCTCATCCGCAGAGCTCCCTGCGGGAGGGCTGGGCCGGCAGAGCTGTGCGACGGCGCATCTCCTCCTTTACCTCGGTTCCCTAAGTGTGAATTTCTAGGGCTCTCCCGAGACATCGGCCAATGTCACTTCATCCCAGAGTCTGCTTCCTAGAGACCCAAACCTGTGATACTTGATGCCAGGAGTGGTCCAAGAAAGCGAGCAATCAGATGGGCCACCAGCTGGCATTCGGGACCTCGTCACCTGTGGTAGGGAAGCACAGGAGATGCCCTGGCACGCGGTGTGGACCTAGGTGTTAAAAATTCACTTGCGACTCAGCATAACGTACCAGTGAAGGGGAATGCGCAGTTTCTCACTTGTTTGAACACACGTGGAGGGAAGACAGTAGCCGCCCCCTGCCCCGCACGCCAGCTGCATTTTTGCTCGTCTGGAGCGGTTTCCGTTACCCTCAGTCATCCCCAGCCCCAAACCATTCAATGGAAATTTTCAGAAATAAACGATTCGTAAGTTGTCAACCGCTCACCTGTTCTGAGGAACCTGGAGTGTGCGCCCGGGCCGTGCCTCACGCCGTCCAGCGTCCCCGCGCCGCAGGCGTTCCCGCCGAGCCGACGCGCAGGGCGCGGCTGGATTTCCGGATCAACTGTCGCGATATCAGGGTGCGCGGGCTCGACTACCCTTATTTTATTTCACAATGGCCTCGACGCACGAGAGCAGTGATGCCGCGACTCGGACGCGCCACGGAGAAGCCGTAAAGCGCTCTCCTGCAGTGAAAAGGTGAAAGCTTACGACCTAAGGGAAAAGCAAAAAGTCCTATGCCGAGGTTGCTAAGATCTGCGGCAGCAAGGAAGCTTCTGTCAGAGACACTGTGACAAAGCAAAAGAGGAATTTGAGTTGATTTTGCGGTCACACTTCACACTGCCAAAGTAAGGGCCACGGCGCGTGACAAGTGCCTAGTGAAAGCGGGAAAGGCATCGTATCTGTGGGTGGAAGACGCGGAGAACGTGTTCCGAGCGACAGCAGTGCATAGCGCAGAAGGCATCGGGCCTAAAGAGACTTCCGCCCAGGGTGCCCTGAAACGGGTGGCGCCAACCCCTCTACTGCGACCAAAGGACGATCGCACCGGTTCAGAAGTAGGTTTGGACTGAAAAATATAAAAATTACTGAAGAGAGGCCACATTCACATCACTTAGTACAGCATATCGTTAGAATTGTCCTATTGTTGTTCATCTCTTACTGTGCCTAATTGATAAATTAAACTTTACCAAAGTTATGTAGGCATAGAAAAAAAAAACATAGTATATATAGGGTTCTGGACCATCTGCATTTTCAGGCATCCCCTGGGGGTCTTGGAACATATCTCCTGCAAATAAGAGGGGATTACTATAGTAAAATTAAGAAAAATAGCACTGAATGGGCGAAACTCAATAACTGCTTTACAAGGAGAGAATAAAAAGCTGGGGTCAATTAAAAGGGACCTGAAAGCCAAGTGCCACTGCCCGACCACACCCTCAGCCATTAGAGCCGACCAGAAACAGCAGGCCTTGGAGGCATGTCACGGAAATCTGCATCACCTTTAGGGCTGTGCAGGCTGGAGGGGCTGTGGGTTTCTCCACCGCTATTATGACCTAAGGAGTTCAGAGGTGATAGTTCCAATCATATGTGCACTTAATTTGCCAGTCTGGCCCCTGGAGAAACTGGCTAGGGCCTTGAGAAGGAGTTTAGACTACTGCAGGCCCAATCAAGTAACATCTCCAATTGTTACTGTTGTGCCAAACACAGTTTCTTGCGAGAGCAGATAAATTAGGCCTCAGTTACATGGCCTAACAACCATTTAGCTGGTGAGAGTATTTTTTCCATTCCAATTAAAAAAGCTCACATTCTAGTGAGATGAACAAAAATATCCGTTTATAGTTTTCCTCAGAGTTATGTTAACACTCTGCCTTCCATCACCAAACAGTACAAAGAGATCTGGACCACCTGACTACCCGAAATATGACACTGATCGTTGATATCGATGCCATCATGCCAACTGGGCAGGACATCGAGGGATGGAGACCTGGGTAAGACATGTGCGCTTCGTGCATTGAGTATCAAGACTTATGAAGACTGGGAGGGAGGTCACTGTAGTGAACCTTTAGTGGTGCAATAGACAGGAGCCTGCACACAGCTCCTTAGCAAATGGGGCCCACTGTGCCCCGCCTGGCTCCTCTCTGTGCTGCAGCCCAGAAACTCAAGACCGTGACCGCAATGTGAGCAATTCCATGGCTCAGGCCATTCTCTCTCAGGGGTCATCGCCCTGTGTTACCTCAACGTCCAATGTCCTGAAACCCAGTTTCATAGATTTTTGTCTTTTTTTTTTTTAAATTATTGTTTCTGGTATAAACATAAATCTACTCTCTGTGGCTTCATCTTGGGCAAAGTGGAAGTCTATTCTCATATATGTATTATTTGCTTTTATCACTGGCAAAGTTTTATAAGTTTCTCTACAGAAATTTCTCCCACAGTATCCAGAATGAAAATTTAAAGATAGGCTTCAGGACAAACAACTGCTCTACTTTAAGAGACTCTTAGAATAAAACCCCGACTCTCTCCCATGGTACGTAAGCTGCTTTCCTTAGTCCGCTTCGTGCCTGTTCACATGACCTCAGCTCCACCCCAGCTGCTGTGCATCGCCACGGGCCCTCTCTGACCTCCTCCCACGCACAAGCATGCTTATCCACAGAGCACTCACACTTGCTGTTCTCTGTGCCTGGAATGCGTTTCCTGGAGAGTTTGTCATGGTTGCCTGTATTTCATCACTCAGGTCTCAGCCCAAATATTTCTTCCTCAAAAACGCTTTCTCTAGTCCTATCTAACTAAGCTTGGATAACTAACTAGTGGCTCTATTAGCCTGATTTATTTTACTTACACTACTTTTCCCTGAAGTATCTTAGTGAGCTGCCCATATTCTCTTAGAATATCAGTTCCATGAGAAATGTGAATTTCATTTTATTGTTTATAGCTACATCTTCAGGTATAGATCAGTGTCTATAGAATAGTAGTGCTCATTACGTGCTTTTGGGCGCTGAGTAAATTAAGAAAATAATGTAGGCAGCTAAAATATAAAACACGATGCGTTCATCTTCCATTCCCCAGAGCTGTTAATAATTTAATGATGCTTTGCTTTATCCCTTATTTGTAACTTAGAGAGATAACTATGCTTAAAAAACATTCTATATTATTGAACACCCTCACAAAAAATAATATATTACTATAAAATAGTTATGTCTGTATAATCTGTCCATGTTACAGTAGAAAGGAAATAAGTTAACATGCAAATGCTGTAAGGACTAAAAATAGCATTTTCTTTTGCACTACCTAAAAATGTGTCTCTGGTATTAAAGAGTAGAATATTCAGAAACTTTATATGTATATAGAGTATTTATTATTCCTTATTACATCTCTTTTACATAACTATAATTTCTACTACTGCTCACGAACAAACTGACCTTTAAATGGAGGAAGAAATGTAACTATATACTTTTGTTGCTTTAAAAATGATTGAAAAACTCCAACCAATGTATTTATTAAATGTAAACCTTAGTGATATATTAAAAAGCTATGGCTATGGTACATCAGTCTTAGAAAAACATTATTCTTGTCTTGTGGAAATAAGGGAAATGCAAAACAAGAAAAGAGAAAGAGATGTATATGTAAATTTGTGCTTTTAGCTAGAAATTTGAGTTGAAAAGTCTTTGCTAATATAGAATAATGGTTTTTGTATTGGGGAAGGGGAATGCTGTTATAGCCTTTTATGCAAAACAGATTCCATAACGTGGACAAGCATAAATTGAATAAGCCTTCTTTCAACTCATTATAAAGCAACATTAATGTGCTCATAAAACAGTAACTTCACACACTACAGATTCCAAAACAATTTCCATTTCAACCAGCCAGGGTCTTCTTTGTCTTCAGGTTTTGCTAGGCATCAGCCCTGAATCTAATAAATGGTACATAATTTTCTATGTGTTGAATTGTACATGTTCCACGTTTAGCAAAAAGTATATGTGTTCACTGACGATTTCATCATATGTATTTACATATGATTGTTTTCCCAAAGGAACTACTTACTTTTCCAGAGAAAAGTGGTGTAGATGGAAATATTTCTTGTACACAGATAATGATCTTCATACTTAACAAATGTTGCAACTGAAGTTTTAGAATGGGGTAACCCATAATTAAATTTATTAATGGTACGAACAACCTGGTTTATAAGGAATGGGCTAATTGCTGTTGGCAATTATTTCTGAATCCTGAACTGCAGTATTATATGTGCTTGCATAAGCAAGGCCAGGAACCCACTGTGTTTCCTACCTGAATGATTAGGACAAATAAGACTATTTTCTCTGTGGGCAAGCCCCCTCTCAAGAAGGAAGAGAAAGAGTTCCTACATGAAGGTCTGAGCTGGTGAACAGTCCCCGTGGTTAGGACAGCCTTCTCTACCCAGCATGCAGGCGTATTCCATTTGTGGCTCCTACACATCCTAGGATATTTTTCTCATTCTCAAGGTTAACAATGGCTTGCCAGCAGTATATGTTCATTGTAAACTATTAGAATGAGAAATGGTGGGCAAGCAGGTTTCTTTTAAAGTGTAATCCAGAATTTACATAAGTCATTTTGTTCACACCTCTGTTTGTTAACAGCTTAGTCACTTGGCCACAAATAGCCATAAAGAAGGTTGGGTAGGTGTGATGCTGTGAAATATGTATCTGGTCTTTGTCTACTGTACCTGGCATAGAGCTCCTAAAACTCTTGGAATTTCCTAAGTGATAAGAGCAAAGAAAGTGTCTTTTATTGTTATTGAGGTGACCTTTGGACAGCACCTTGGGACAGAATGGGCTGGTTGCAAGGAGAATCAATAATGTCATTAGAGGGTTGGAACTTTCAATCCTACCTCCCTGACCTACTGGGAAAAAAGAGGGAAGAGGGGCTAGAGGTCAAATCTATCAATCTCCAATAGCCAGTGAGTTAATCAATCATGCCTATGGAATTAAGCCTTCATAAAAACCCAAAAGAATGGGGTTCAGAAAGCTTCCCAGTTGGTGAATACGTGGAGATTTGGGGAGAACAGTGTACTTGAATGGGGCATGGAAGCTCTGTGCCCTTTCCTCATACCTTGCCCTATGCGTCTTTATCCTTTTATATTAAGTTATATCCTTTTATATTAAACCAATAATCTAGTAAGTGAAATGTGTCTCTAAGTTCTATGAGCTGCTCTAGCAAATTAATAGAACCCAAGGAGGGTGTTTGGAATCTATGATCTATAGCTCATAGGTAAGAAGCATATAGCTCAACCAGGATTTGAGACTGACATCTGAAGAAGGGAGAAGTCTTACAGACTAAACCTTTAACTTATGGAATCTGATGCTATCACTGGGTATATACTCAGAATTGAGTTGAATTGTAGGATACACCCCTGATGTCCAGAGAATTGCTTGCTTAGTGTGGGAAATCCACACTGCCCACAATGGGAATTAGGATCAAGACCTTTCAGTTGGCTTTTCATTTTATTTTATAAGAATTTAAGAATAGAATTTATTTCTATATGAATTCACAACTTATAATTTAGACTGCCCAGTATTGTATCTTTTTATTTATTTGTTTGTTTGTTTGTTTGTTTATGGCACGTGAATGGTTTTCAGATAAAAGTATATATAGAGTTTTTTTTTCGAATATATAAATTTTGATCTACTAGTCTTCAAAGTCCCAAAGAATACTACATTTGCTTAATCTACTGTTTCCTGAATCTATTGTTTCACAAAATTTTATTTAACATACAGTTAGAGTTGATACTGAAAGATATCTAACAAATGCACCAAAACTTATTCAGTTTCAAAAAATGAGAATTGGGAGAAACAGTTTGAATCATGAAGGATACTGTGATTCTATTCTATAAGCAATGGATAAATTAAAAATGAAGACACTCTTAATTTCTAAGATGCTGAACATGCCATACTATTTATTCTCAGTTTATAGCTTGAGCTCTTTCGTATCTGCCTGCTCCCTAATTGTTGATGACAGGTTCCATCATCAGCCCACTTCTCTTTACTCTGTGCATATTTTCCCCTTAGAATGTGTTCTATATTCCTGTTGTCAACTGCTACTTATATACCTGGTAAAACCTTGAAAAGTAGGCCAGACACTTTTGTTTCTACATGTGAAGAGGCCAAATCACCCTTTACCAAATGTTTACATGAAAAATTATTTGAATGGTCTCCACTGATTACATAAATCTTAGTCGACTAGGAATTCATTGCCTTTATAAATGTTCACTAAAAATATGTATATCATTTTGGGATGAATATATACATGTATATATTTTCTATACAAACAGCACCCAAAACATTGTATTGAGATGTACGTATGTTCTCTGAAGTTTTGGTTAAAATAAAGAGGTCGACCAGGGAAAGGTTAAAAAGGAAGATTTTCTGCTAAGGTCCTTCAGCTGCAAGTAGCAGAAACGAACTTGAGGGAGCAGTTAGGAACGTTATTAAAAGAAAACTGAACGACCTCATGGAATCCATGCAGGAGCTGATCTACTTACGAAGCTTCAGAAAGGGTAGAAATACAAGATGTTTAAAG
Organism: Pteropus medius; assembly: GCF_902729225.1. Taxonomy (NCBI): domain Eukaryota; kingdom Metazoa; phylum Chordata; class Mammalia; order Chiroptera; family Pteropodidae; genus Pteropus; species Pteropus medius. The sequence goes on from NW_024348304.1 coordinate 4,303,352, forward strand.
GGTCCTAGCTATAGAAAGTCCTATATCGTCCTGTCTTAGAAAGGTCATAGTCCTGCTTTAGTCCCAAATCATACCCAGACATTGCTCAGGAGATCAAAACTCCAAACTCCTGGGAGAAAGAATCTGATTGGCTCTGCTTGATTCAGGTGTCTACTGCTGGGCAAATCAGCTCCAGCTGGGAAGGGTCATCCAGCATGAACATGGCTGCTTACAGACCACCGATGGGTCCAGTGGATAATTCTTAGATACAGGGGACTTAGCATCACAATATCAAAGCTCTTCTCTATTATTTGTATGTTGATTCACCCATAAATCTCTACTGAAACTAGCCTAGTGCCATTTTCACAGTAGATACACGCTGAATTCATCCTGTTTCTCTTCCCTCCATTTTTTCCTGAAGACCTGTAATATATCACATAATCACTACGTAAGCACAGGACTTGGAACACTAATTGTGCCGTTTTCATTTTAGACATTTCTTAAAATCAATTAAATTAATCCAATGTATTTCGATATAATTGTTATTCAAAAAGTGTTGAGTTTATTTTTCAAGTTAAAGTAAGTTGCAGTCATTGGAATAAGCTCCTTATAAAATTATTAAAATAATACTATCTGAGTGACAGGCAGTGAGGTTTAGCTTTACTGTTATGAAAAGAGTTTGGTCTTTGTTTGTTTAGTTGTGTTTTGTGTTTTGAAAGATTCTAATTATACCCATTGAGCTCTCTTTGTCTGCCTCTTTAAGGAATCTCCCAAGTTGAGTGAAACATGGATGCAATCGACAGCATGTTACTTAGAATACACAAATACTCTGAAAATTTTTAAAGCAGCTTATTTCTTTAGCTTTCATGCTTTTAAAAGTCTAAACTTGTTCAGAAATATACTTGTTTTTTATAAAAGCTAATGTTATTCCATAGTTAGAATCAAATAGAAAGCATAACCTGATCAAGACACTGTTATGTAATTTTCTCTAGAGAATATACGAAACTATATAACTAGTTTTATGAACACCAACTGCAGTATTATTACTAAAGGTAAATGCGAAACCTAATTCTTGCTTTCCCTGTCTGCCCCAACTCACAACCCTCTATATTTTCAGAGTGAAACGGTTTGATTTGAATTGCAAATCTTATCACATATAGTTTTATTCTTTTCTGTCGGGATGAGTGACAGTGGTATATAAGAGTTAACAAACCTTATCCAGTTTTAAATACATTTCTGGTATTGAAAGCTAACAGAGCTGAAAGTTGAATGGGAGAAAGCTCAGCTCCTGTATTCACTCTTTTATTTGTGTTCTGAAAGAGCCCAATGGAAGAAACCTGATAGAAATGTCACGGCATTACTAAATAGATCGAAGGCCAAGGTGGGAAAATAAAAGGTTGGCTTTGTTGCGTCTTTTGTCATTTCATAAGGAATGGATAGTGCTTTCAAAATGAGGGCCCGAGGCTATGCGTGTCCTTTAATTTCTCAGACCCTGAGAAGAAGCGAGTCCATCTCTCAATGGTCTACTGAAAGAAGCCTTTAAAGAAACTCCATGTTCCAAGAACACACATCCCTTGTAAGGATGACAGCAAAATGGGGGGAATCTAAATTAAGGAGGCATATATCCCTGCACATGGGAATATCCAACGCCCGCTTGAGAGCGGATCCGGGAAGATGCATCTGCATGACCGCACCGAAACCTGCTTCCTCTGTCTGTTGTGCTTCGTTTCACGGGAACATGGGGCACATCTTTAAACTGGGTGTGAAGTACAGTGATAATCTGGGCATCACGGGAGTTAGCTACATTATTAACTAACAAACAAGTCAAACAAGTAAAAATCGTACATTCTGAGAAATTCCTAGAAAACAGCAATTTGTTTCTCGTTCGCGGCCACAAAGTATTGTGGAAAAGCAAGGTCTTTGGAGTGGTCAGTCTCGAGGGGGTAGCCTCACTTCATTTCTAACTTTCTACCTTAGGCAGATTAGCTGACTTTTAGGTCTCAGTTTCTGCTCTTGTTGAATAAAGATAGTAATGAGGAATTTATGGAGCCCTCTGGAGGTTTAATTGAAATAACATAGGTAAAACATCAGCAGAAATTATACTCTGTAGGGATTAATTTCCTTTTCCCCCAATGAAATTAATTGGGTTCTAATGGAGATGGTTTCATTTATTTTGAGGTTTTTTTTAAAAAACTGATGACAACAAGGTTAATCTACTATTGCATTTGTAATTAAAATGATTGATTAATCGTTTCTTTTTACAGAGTAATAATTATTAGTGATTAAGTAAAAGTAAAAATTTAGAGTTCAATTCTTAGGCAGAATAAATAAATGCTGTATCTCAATCCTTCCTTAATCAGTGAAATTTTAAGGGGCAGAATACACTTAATATACATTTGCCTTACAGTATGATAATATCTGGCAATACAGCATTCTTTGCCTTATAGTGTAGCATCACCATCGATATTGAAATGATAAAATATTTTAGATTGAGGAAACAGAACAGCTATAGCTTTAACCTAACATCAGGTAAGAAAATAAGTCATGTAGATGTTAGCTCTACAATTAAATAAAATAATACCTACCTGTAAACAAGTACCTACATATTCCCGTTTTCCTGGGACAGTCCTGGGTTACATTTGAAAAACCAACACTATTATTTATAAAGCCTGCTTCGCTTTTAAAAGAGAATTGCTAATATAACTATTAGAAGAAAACTTATATTTCTGTTATAAACTGATTTGTGGGGGGAAAAAACTTTTTATGACTTAAAATCCAGATGCAGTAAAAGAAAATATTAATAAATTCAACCACATTTAAAAGAAATGATATGGAAAACTACCCTAAACAAAGTAAAATAAATAAATAATGGAAAAAATATGTGCAACATATAGCACAGATAAAGAACTAATATATAAAAGACTCTTAAAAACAGAGGGGAAAAAAGATTAAATCTTTAACTGACTAAAAAGGCAAAGTAATGAACAGTTTATGAAAAAAAGATATATAAAAACATCCTTAAACATATTAAAAGATGCTCACTTTCACTCTTATGAGGAGACATACAAGTTAAATCTAGCTCAAGATACCACTTTCACCCATGAAATTTGCAAACATTTGAAAGCCTGCCACGAGCTTCTGCTGGCAAAGCTGTGGGGCAATGGGCCTCTCACACCGCTGGTGAGAGCCACAAAGGGCACCATGCCACGCCCAGGGCTTAACGGAAGATATGGCTCCACGAGCGTAAAATGTCATGTGAGCAGATTTATTCACTGATATATTTATTATCTGCCATAATCAAATACTGGAGACAACTTTACACAATGGATTCCTGTGGAAAAACAAACATGTGGAATCTCCGTAAACCACCATGGAGTGGTTCCCAAGATACATGCTAAGTGAAAAACAAAGTGGAAACAATGCTTCATACTCCACCATTTTCTAAGGAAAAAAAAAGAAGAAAGAAAAGGTCAATGTATGCACTTGTTATTTTTGGGTAAAGCACCCTAGGAAGACTCAATCAGGATCACGAAAATCATTACCCAGAGGCAGCGATAGGAAACAGTTTTCATATAATGCAACAGTGCTGACTGAGAATTCGCTGAGTGTATCTTTAAACATCATTTTGGCTTTTGAACTATATTAATATTTCATGTAGTCAAAAATAAAATACTAAAGGACAAAATAATCAACTCCAAATTATATCTGAATAAAAACAAATACAACTAACTATATTTCAAATTAATAACATACATTACAAATAAAATGGATTTAAGTAACTTTTAGATACAGCCTTCTGACAGTACACACTCTGCGGACAAAGATAATCTAAAGACAAATATCTAAGGATATTCTGTGTGACCTTAGGGCAAAGAATTACTTGGTGTGTTTATAGTTGTGGTATAAATGTAGTTAAATCTGAAAGTTCTTTGTGTGTGATGTTAGATAGAGCACATAAGCAAATATATTGATATTCTTTGAAACAGGGATTCCGTGTGGAAGGAAGATAACAAATATGTAATGTGAAAGGTGAGGAAGAACTGTGTGTGTGTGTGTGTGTGTGTGTGTGTGTGTGTGTGTGTTAGCTCTGACACCATTAGCAATATGTTCATCTAGAGTTCCTCTTCATGGGAAATATACCTAAAAATCAAGAATTGATTTTTAGGTATATTTCCCATGAAGAGGAACTAAGATGCCTTAAAGAAATAGCTGATTTCACTCTAGTAATTAAATAGTGTCTATTAGCTTGAGTTTGTATCTTAGGTACACATTTTAAGCTGTGAGACCTTGGATGAGTTGTACAATATATTTCTGCAACAATTTCCTCCATGATAAAAATGAGGATCATTGCAATAAATAATATCTAAATAACCTTTGATATTTGCCAGGAACTGTCCTAAAATCATTTCTGTTGTTGTACTGGCTTCTTGTAAGAAAAATGGTAACATGAAATGCAGAAATTATCCATTAAAAATGATATATTTTACTTATACATTTTAATCTATTATAAACATAACTTAAAAATATACATAAATCATGACAGATAATTTATTTCTTTAACTTCAAAGGGATTTTGCAAATCAATAAAATACTATTAATGCCATACAGGGAAAATGGTAAAGTAGATGAGAGGAACTTTGCATAAAATAAATGAAAATGATTAAAATAAGTATGGAGAAACTTTAAACTGACTAAAAAGTAAGGAAATAAAATTAGAAATGAGTTATACTGTGTCATTTTCAACTTGATAAGTATTAAAACAAGGTAAGAATTAAAAGCTAGTTAGTATTATTGAGGGTGCATGTTAAAAACATGCTATATATTAAGCACAACTCTGTATTGGTACAAATTTCAAAGCAATTCATACGGAGATCTCAAAACTGTGTATAACATTGACTAAATAATTACATTTCTTAGAATTTATCCCAAGTAAATGATCATGGTTTATACCAAGGCAGTTACAATGATGTTTTCCTCAACATTGGTTATTATTACCAAAAAACTGTAAACAATTTAAATATTCCACAATGAACTTGAATTATTAAACATCAATACAGTGGAACACCAAGCAGCCATTCCCAATTGTTAAAGAAAATTACATTAATTGTCCATTTTTACATTTTAAATTATCCTAAAATTTTTAAATATAATCTCATTTTAAATGTGTTTTATAATACTAGAAAAAAACTAGAAATCTATATCACAAAGTGAAAAACACTTATAGCTAAATCATAGTTTTAGGATGCCTCATTTTCTTTTTGGGTATGTGTATTTTTTAATTTTTTATGGTATACTTTTTTGACGGTACTAAATGTATAATTTTTGACGTGAAGAATAAAAGAAGATACGAAAACAGATTCAAATTATTATATACTATTTTAGAAGATCAAGTCTTCAGAAAAACACACTGAGGTTCTAAAACTTCCTCATCTTAGTCATAATACAGTGAACTTGCTCAGTGAACTTTAACTTTATATTAGAGCATCCTTTCAGAGAGCTGCATTAATTGAGGAAAAGAAACTGAGTAACTTGAACTAATATTCAGGTATTATAAGGAGAACTCACTCTATTTGAGAGTGTTTTGAGCCAAACAAAACTGTTCTTTGTTCTTAAATATGTTGTCTTAAACTTTTCTTAGAGCTTAAAGAGGTGGCTGTTTTATTTGAGACATTTTCTTATGTTTATAAGCCATCATATCAGGTGTCCTAGGCAAAGATATTGTAACACTGAGAAAATGTCAAAGGTCATGGTCAGTTCTAAATCTCTAATGTGAGTCCACCATTGAAAAAGTATTTAGGATTCTAAGTAAGACTTACTACATGTGCCAGAATATCAGCTTCATGAGGACAAAGTTTTGGCTTTTGCTCACTCCTATGCCCACTAGAATTTGATATTCTGTTTTATACATTGTTTGATGACATTACTTTTTTTCCAGATTGTTGTGTCATCCTTTGCTCCTCTTATCCTACAGCTTAACATTTCTTTATAGTCCTTGTTATAAGAGTCAAATGTAAAAGACACAATTTAAATGTTGATGTTCTGTTACCTTTTAGTCTTGAAATACTCCTAAACATGGATAGTTATGAGGTGACCTAATATTTTAACGAAGGATTCAATAATTTTAATAATGCCTCCAGGTTAGCATTATTAAATTATTAAATTTTAATAATGCTATCCAAACAATGGATAGCAGCATTTTGGGTGTGTTCAGCATATGACTACTGATGTTTCAAACTTTACCCAGCTGCTGATATTTTTTTGACTTTTGAATTAAAGCTAAGGTGGACTTACACATAACCTTGGAGAAACAAAAAGAACCAATGTCTTTTGGTCTATGAGAAAATGAATAACTCCATCATCAAGAGTGATGACAATAAGAATGCAAATCATCGCGTCAGCATTTGATGGCATCCTATGTTGCGGGCACTCTGCTCCGTCCTGGTGTGACCCCTAACACTCTCGGTCACTGCGGACAGCCACCTGTCCCGAGGAATACGGAGACCAATACGGAGACCATGTTAAATGATGTTTGTTTCTTCTAACGTTAAATATGATATTTTGATCAATCTTTCAGAAGAAAAGAAGTTGAAATGCATTCCAACATTTCTTTTCACCAAGTTAAAATGTAAAATATTTTCCATTTTTCCCCTAATCTCTTAGAAATACAGATCCACACTATGGGACAGAAAATCACTCTGGAAGAGACTTTCCCAAGGAACACCACAAAACTCCCCAAAGTTTAGGGTAAGGTCGACCTGGTAGGAGGTACTTATAGCACAGGCTCTGTTCTTCTCCATTTGTGACACATTGGGAAAATTACCTAATCTCCCGGCGCCTCAAGGTTTTTATCGACAAAATAGGAATTACCTGCTCTATTAGTTTAATGTTGCTGTGAAACCAATTACCACAAACTTAGCAGCTTAAAACAATACTCATTGTAGTACATTATCTGGCACCTATTAGATAACAAATACATGTAGAGAGTTATCATTTCTATTACTATTAGAGGTTTATTTGGATTTAGGTACTGAATAAAGAAGTACAAACAAAATTAATCGGTCGGAGTGTGTAAGCATGATTCATGTAATTAAAGATGTGGCGTGAGATTTACTTTCTAAAATAAAACAGGGGGTTGGAAACATTTTCTCTACAGGGCCAGATAGTATAGTAAAGATTCAAACGTTGCAGGCCATATGGCTTTTATCGCAATTCCTGTGGCCAAAGCATGAAAGCAGCCCGGGTAAATGCATAAACGCGTGGAGTGGCTGCGCTCCAACAAAACTTTATTTACAAAATCAGGCGGCAGCCAGATCTGGCCCTGGAACTGCAGCGTGTCCGCCCTGTCCCGCAAGAAGAGATAACAGAACATCTGTGCTACTTGCTGATTTTATTTGTACTGGCTGATCTTTCCTTGACAGGCTATCCTATTGCTACATCTTCACCACATAACCCATTGTCTAAAGCAGGGCAAACTTTGTGATTCATGTTTCTATCATAATTAGTTTTTGGGAAATGGTTTTTGATGAGAAAAATAGGACATGAGAAGCTTAGAAAGCTTAGTGCCGCTCCTTATTTCTGGCCAGAAGTAAATTACTCAGTTCCCCTGAGCCATTTCTTTCTCCACATACATGCTGTAGATTACAAGTTGCCTTTTTTTTATTTCTTCCTGAGGTGTTGTGGCTATAATTCACTGGGACTGTAGACTTCTGAAGAACACGATTACACCCCAAACAGAACCAAAGCCACGCTCTCTTCCTGTTAGAATCCTCTTCATAAAAAGTATGTTGTTGGTGCCCAGGCCACTTTTCCTTGAAGACTCTCGTTCGTTATGAACTTTGATTAAAATCAAAATCAGTAATCCAGAAAGAGGATTACTTCATTTTGGTTTCACACAGTTTATGTTGGCTTACCTATATGATTTTGTATTAATTAGTTTTATACATTTGATTTGACTAATTGAAATTATTTGATTAGTTTTTTTCCTGCTCTTTTCTTAGCCTTTAGAGAAATCAGAGTGGAGATAATAAAAATGAAGTGAGCATTAAACTTAATTTTGTCAAATCTCTGCAATTGGGGCTAAATTCTAACATGTTTAAAATCACTAAAAACAGTATATTAGTTTGTTCTGAAGGAATGAATAACTTTTAATTGACAGGGCACTAAACGTAGTACTCTCTCTTATAATTTCTTATGCGTTCAGTTAATCGTGAGTTTTGTCCAATATATCTGTTGAATGATACAATACAATTATAAATATTTTAATCACTGATATAGAGATTTTTATTTATGTCTTTTATTTATTCTACAACTGTTATTCTCTCAACAGCTTGTATAATTAAAACACTTTTCTGTTAACCACATATAAAACAATAGTGCCCTAAGCATCGGAGGTCTCCAAATGGAGACATTCCTGTGGTACAAGCACTGAAAAGTCTAGAAAAATGATGGTGGGGAATGGAAAATAACCCTAGAAAGTGAGACCTGGGAAGCAAGGATCAAAGGTCTATTTCATTTATTTTCCTCACAAACAAAAACAAAGATACATTGACAGTGGCCCCTTAAGAGATCAAGGACCAGGGAAACAAAGGAGAAATCTAGACCTGGTAATGAAAAAAGCTTACATATGTTACAGAAAAACTTGAGGCTGATTCCACTATTTTTTTTTTTTTACCTCTGACACAAATAAAATGCATCACAAGCAATCTCTCTAACCCTTAAACTACGTATCCCAATACTGTGGAGATACCTTCGAACGTGATATGATGTGTCCTATGTAAACCATCGACTTGAAAAGGCTGATATTTCAAAATGTTTTCTTTTGTTCTAAACTAAAAATAATAAAATAATGGGCTGAGCACAGTTTCAGATTGAACTGAACCATCGGGAGACTGTTTCAAATTAAACACGAACCGCTCCGAATGCAGCCAGCATGAAGAGATAAGGGTTCACACACCTCTGTGAGAACGTTCACACACAACAAACCCCTTCTTGTTTACATGCCTATTAAGAGTTCCCAGCTGCTGAAATTATTTCACTCAATTTGATCCCATCCTCATTCTCCATGGCTCATTTACCAATGCCTATACAGGGCTATTCATGTTCCTTGGGAGAAAGTGAAGGTGAATATTTTATTTACAAAGGCCAAAGCCAGACAAAAAGGATTTTAACAATTGCTGCTACAATTCAGATTCCACAGTTCCCCTTAAGACTATCTTCTCTATCTGGAGCCACGCATTTGAGTTCCTTATTTCAAACTCCCAATGACCACTGTCAAAGTAGGTCGAGGACAAAGCTTTAAACAGGGCAAAGAGGTCAGATTCCCAGGTCTGAGGTTCCACATGAATAATATTTAGCATATTTAGTATTGCTTTCAACTTTAATAACCTAGTTCTTGCTTACTTGTTAGCTACTTGCAGAATCTTTCTTTTTGGCTTTAATTGATGAGGAATTTGCTTTATTACAAAAGCATAACTCTCCTTATAATAAGTAAAGGTAGTTAAATCAATAGTTGCTTTTGGCAAAGCTACTACGTACTGTTGGAAATCAGGAGAGTGAGTACACTTTGGGGTGAGTGGTCCCTGGAAGGGAACACCAGCAGACTTCTGAGAACTTGGTAACGCTGTTTCTTGAGCCGAGTGCTGACATCACAGGCACACTCTAAGAAAGTACATCATTCTGGACATTGGTTTATGCGCTTTTTGCATTTTTGTTTTACCTTAATAAAAAGTTCACTTAAAAATTAACAGCTCTTTTTTGCTTATATCAAAACAGGTTATATGATGTGCTGGAGAATAAAGAGCATAACTGTGTGTTACATAACCTGCCGTCCGTTGCTAAATTGTGCTGGTGACAGCAGGTAGGCCTGTGTCTTCATGAAAATCCTTCCAATGGTTTGCCTTTAAGAAGGACATAGGCAGCCTATGGCCATGCCACCCTGAACTGCCCAATCTCATATGATCTCGGAAGCTAAGCAGGGTCGGGCCTGGTTAGTACTTGGATGAGAGACCACCTAGGAAAACCAGGTGCTGTAGGTGTTAAAACAAAAAGTAAAAAAAAAAAAAGGACATAGGCTTTTGGGTTAAGGCAGGTTGTTTGATTGAAGAATTACTCTTTTTTTTGTTTTAAAAATGAGATATAGGATCTACAAATAAATCAAGATGTTTTTATATAACAGTTATGTATAAAATATATTTTGAATATTTTGTTATATATAACATGTTTATAGACAACATATAATAACATATGCATGCACTGTCACATATATAGTTTCTCACACACACACAAACACACATGCACACATTTTTTTCCAAGCATAGGCAAGTCCCTGTTACTCTGGTTTTATGTATATATTTTTGATGAAGTATAGTATATCTCATAAATGTATATAATGATCATATCTACATTATATAGGCATTTTAACTTCTGTCAAAATAAAAAAAAATTGCTCTCAATTAAAGCAAATAGCCTTCAATTTTACTTAACTCTCAGTCATTCTGACTTAGTTAGAAATTGAGGTATTAAATTGAGCAGAAGCAGACATTAAGATTGAAGTTACTTCTGAGGCACTTGATGTACAGAAGGCCCTTGCAATAGACTACCCTATAAATTTCAAGAATATGGCAAAATAGACAACTTTTCTTCCATAAAATGTTATAGAAATGTAATTATTTGCAAACAATGTTTACCTCCTAGATAACAAAAACATTTACACTGTTAATTGTGAATCCTGTGTATCCCTATATTCTATTCAGTTTCTATTACACTTAAAATTTCTTTAAAAGATGGCATATAATTGTTCAGATCTTATAATTCATTCTTTTCTGAAATATAAAAAGAAAATTGTGAAATATGCCTTGCAGAATGAAACGATTGCTTGAATTTAAAATAAAAAATGATTTCTACATTATTTAATTTATATCATTGAATGTAAAATATTCAGAATCATTGTTACAAATAAATGATGCAAATGTAGTTGCTAATTAAATCTATTAATTCATTTAACATGAGAATTAAATATAATGAAACCATCATGGAAGGACATATAAATAAAAAGTGAAATTATAGCTCTAAAATTTTATATATTTAATTTGAAAAAAAAAAAAGCAATCCATATTAGCCCAACATAATGTTGTTGTGCTAAATAAACATTCTCCAATAAAACTTTTCTTCTAAAATTCTCATTCATATCAAAAGTTAATTTGGTGTTTTCATGACAGTAAGCCTATGAATCCTTTAAAGTTTCCAATACTTACTGAGAAAACTCTTAGGCTACCCACAAGAGAAGCAGCATGAATGTTGTCTGGAATGGAAAAGCATCCCTATGGTCTGCTTCTGTTAGATAAAAAAATGCACGTGGCAATGGGAATATCTGTAGTACAAACAGTTACTACCATTGAGTGAGCACAACTCAATAAATGATATCTTTTAATCAATCTAAAAGATGGTAGGAATTGAATCATAACTTTAAAAAAACACTGAAGAACTTAAATGTAAAAATACTTATTGAGAGCTCACAAATTGTCAGGAATCTTGCTGGTCATTTTGCATGAATCACAATATATCCTCATAATGAACTATGAGTTTTGGCACTATTATTTTTCCCATAGTCCCATAATAAAAGTAATGGTTAAAAGATTAGGTATTTTATTCATGTTTTCAAAGCTAGTAATTTTTAATGTCTGAATCTGAACTCAGGCAGTCCAACTTTACAACTTTTGCTTTTAACTGTATTTCAAGATGTACGCAGACTTTACTATGACAAAATCAAGTATTCTTAAATATCTCACTGTATTTACACACTCAGCAATAGAAATACTCTAGAACAATTTTGTCTGATTTTTTGGTTTTGGTCAAATAAATATTTAATCATGATATAGAATTTAGTAGCTGTCTTATAAAAATTGTAAAATAATATAACCAAATATTTTATTTAATGTCAATTTTATTTTTTAAAATTACATATTGAAAAATGAAAAATTAAATAACTAAAAGTACATAGTTTCTAGCTTTTAAATCTGCAGAAAAAAATAACAAAGATATTTAAAAATCTGTTATCTTCTAATTCCATGAGAACTAAATTAAGGAGAATAGCAACAACCACAACGCATGGAAGAATTCCTGACTTAAAGAAGAGAAGCTGATAGAAAATAACAATTTATAAATACAGTCAAATATCAATTAATATTTCTGTCAGTGAAAATCCAGGAATTGAGAATGAAAATCAACAAATTGGCACTATTCCGATTACTAAATTTTCATTATTTAACAATCTCATCTGATTTGTTATACAAGCAGATTAGACGGAATTTGAACCAGAAAAAGAAAAATAGAAAATACCAAAGACAAATAAAAAGGATTTGCAATTTTAACCTGTTAACCTGCTTTACCTTATTTGGTAAAATTCATGGTTTGGTTTTTTGTTTGTTTGTTTTGTTCTTACAAGCTATAGATTTTTCTGCACTAATTTTTCTGTTCTGGAAATTTTTTTCTTAAAAAAAAAAACCTGATATAGGTCGCAATCCTCTCCTGTAAGGTTAATTTTTACCGTTCTCTTTCAAACTGAATAGAACTGAGTAAGTGGCAGAATAACAATGTGAAAACATAGGTGCAGGTAAGTTGAATCTGATAAAAAAATAATAATAATTTTTCATGTAAAAATTTTTATTCCTGTCAAATACTCCCTGTTTTGAACATTAAGACATTGTGGAAAGATGAAGCATGACTTATTTCAAAACTAAGGATAGAAGCCAGCCTCTAATTCATCAGGAACTCTCCAGAATATTTCACTGGTATTGTGTTTTGGGGAAATTGTGCTGCACACTTTTTTCACTTAGTATTAGCGGTACAAAGACTGATATATGAAATAGGGACATTTTGTCACATACTGTACACCTATGTGCCTGATTTTGTTTAATTAAAAAATAATGACATAAATGTAAACATCTTAGAAAAGAAGACACCTTAAACAGGCCTCTTTAACATAATCTTAAAAACTTGGTTAATATCTTATATATTTTACCATGGCTTTTTATAATATATATGGTAAATTAAGAGCTTTTTCAAATAATTAACATGTTTCTTATCTATTTTCAAATCTGTAAACTGGTAAAAGTAAAATTAAATGTGGCTTGATTCCTCTTTCATAATTTCTAAGTATATAAGATGGTTTAATTTTATTTCCCAGAGGGGAAAAAAATAATCCTATGTTCTGATGGCTTTTCAGGTTGATTTGTTTCTTAGTTTAATAAATTAGATGAAAATTAATTTAGTACAACTGATTTTTTAAGAAAATAATGAACTCCTGAGAATTAAAGGCTGACAAATAAATAGTTTTAGAAAAAGAATCATCAAAGATAAATGATGTAGAAATTTTTATACCTATCCAAATTAGCCTATTATGTTTAAACTCAAATCAAAATCATGTATAATTAAGGACAATCATAGAAATTGTTATGTCTCAAAAAATCAGTCCTTTCTCATTTAGAAAAAGTTTGCTTATCTTCTTACCAAAAAAAAAACATAACCATGAAGAAGAAAGAGGATGGTAACTAACACTCAAATGTTAGTTCTTCCTTTGTAAAACTCAAACACTAGACTAGATTATACTCTTAGCCTGTGATTAAGAATTGGTAATTATCTAGTAAACTCAGACTAAAAAATTAGAATCTCTATTTTATTTTTCATTTTTTGTACACTAAACATTGTAAATTTCAGAGGCTATGACCAGAAGAAAAACTAATCATTTAAATTGTCTTTTGTGGAAATGGTTGTCTTAGCCTCCTAGTCGAAGAAGAAATAAAGTGAGAATACGTAAGTGGGTCACACTTGGTGAATACCAAGCTTTTTTAGGGCCCTGTGCCATGACAAGTGGTGCCACCTCATCCACTCATTTAGGTATACGTTGGCAGCAACACTGAAATCATGACACCATAGATGGCATTTGCCTTTGCATCCCCCAAATCGGACAGAATGCCAGCGACATATTTCTCATGGAACATATATTCTCAACTCATCTATCTTAAAGATGCTCATTTAACATTTATAAAGATCATAAAATGGATTATTTTGAATAACTAGTCAACGTCCATAATGTGAATTATGTATGATTTTCTAGACCACTACCAAACACAACAAATTGTAGATAGTATATAAAAAGTACATAATATAGATCTAATATCAACTTCTCACTAATTTTTTTTTTTTTTTACCAAAAACAAAAACAAAAAACTGGTGTGGCTGAAGGGAACATTTCTGACCCAGACCTTCTTCTTTCATTGTCCTTATTTCCTCTCTCATCTATGTTATTCTGTCCACTTTCTACTCAATCACAGCCTCTACTGGTTTGCTAGGGCTGCCACAGCAAAGTGCCACAGACTGGGCGGCTTGAACAACAGAAATTTATCGTCTCACAATCCGGAGGCCAGAAGCCCAAATCTAAGTGTTATCAGGGTTGGCTTCTTCTGAGGACTATGAGGGCAGACCCACCTCAGGCTGCTCTCCTGGGCTCGTACACACTGTCTGTGTGTGTCTCTTCACACGCTCTTCCCTCTGTGAGCCTCTCCATGTCCAAACCCCACCCCGTTTATGGGACACCAGTCATACTGTGTTAGGGATCATCCTAATGGCTTTGCTTTATGGTGATCATCTCTTCAAAGGCCCTATCTTCAGATAAGGTCACATTCTGAGGTGCTGGGGGTTAGGGCTTTGATATATGAATTTGGAGAAGACATAATTCAACCCCTGACACTAGCTGATCATCTAACACTTGAAAGAAAACTTCCATATGAAAAGGTTTTTAATGCAGAAAAATAAAAATCTCTCTGCTTGCAATTGTTTTAACTTTATTGCAAGCACAGAATTTTCTGGCAATATTTTTTTATAATGACTTTCGCTCCCCTCCCCTCTCATTTTGAGATCTCACTGAAACCCTTTCCAGAAAACGTTCTGGCAGATCTTCCCACCTCCAGGTATGCTCTGAATTTCTTTCTGAGCCGAGCTCTGGGGAAGTAGACAGCGTTTCATAGGTTGAAGTTTCATATTGAACATGACCTGCATCAGACTGCATTACTAAAAACAAATCGTGAAATCTGTATGCACCATCGCACTATTAAAATTCTTCCTTGCTCATATTGCTTGGTGCTTTATGGTTTTCATGCCAATATTACAACAATATGAAGTAAAAGTACTAGATCATTAAAATCAACATTGGCCAGCTAAGAATTAATAGAATCCAATATACCATGTAGATCATGTGTCACTAGTTTGGAAGACAGCCATTGTCTTTTTAAATTTAGTTATCAATGACTTAAAATTTTTCCAATAGTTTCTAAATTCATATCACTCTGATTAACATTAACAATAAAAGTTCTGTTTCCTTTGAAATGAGGTGTAGTGGATCCATCGCTCCTCCTCCACTTCCTGCTTCATATTTGCATAGTCAAATAAATTAATCCCTTGGTTTTCGTGTAATGAGTACATTAAAAAACAGGTTTTGTTTTTGCTGTGAATATATTCTGGTTGTTGCTTACTTTTAACTATCACATTCCTCAAATGACGACAGGAGCTGTCCCTGAGGAACAACCCGCCCCGCTCTCATTCCACACTGTTCCAGATAATCGCACTGCTCCACGTGGCTCTGAGGCTTCAGAGCCCCCCGCGGTCCTTAAGGCAGGAATGAGCACATGGCCCAAGGCAGTTCAGTGATACCTAATCCTAGAATTTTTTTTCTGGAATATGTAAGTGGGGGAAAAAGTTCTCTTTCTGCCGAGGTTACTATCTTACAGGATGATAAACCTGGAGTAATATTAGCCAACATCTGGAGAAAGCCTGCCTGAGAATCAAGCCAACATAACATAAGCAGACAGGAGATATAAATATAGGGAGACTGAATTTTCAGAATATTCTCGGAGTACATGGATTCAGCCATACCTAGAGTTCGTCTTACCACTGGAATTTTTACTTGTATGAATCAGTGAATTTACTATTTAAAATAAATTATATTCTTATCCTTAATGAGTTCAGTATTTAAGTCTGGTTCTTTGTGGTCACACTGAACTCATTTCTTTAAGAATTTAGAAGAAGAAAATCATACATGGCGATGCTCTGGAAAGTGACTGAGTTGCTACCTTACATTTGAACATCATGAGAAGACTCTCGAGAGAGAAGTGAGAGACCTGAAGAAGGAGGCAGCCATGACGAAATCCAGACGAGGAGTTTCTTAGGTGGAAGGACTAGCTCGTGCAGACGTGCTCGGCAGAGGTGTGGCGGGGAAGACAGAGACGAACATGGCGGAAGCTCAGAACGCTTACGAGATGAGCCATTCCAACACAGAAGTGGGGCTTGTATCCTTTAAACCACATGAGAAGTTATCTGAGTGTTTTATATTAAGGGACATGACGTACTTTTTACAAAGATCCTTCCCTGTGGAGAATATTAGAAGGATGGCAAGAGAACTAGGGCCGGAGAGCAGGTTATTGACTCCATATCTCTTTCCTTCCATCCTCCTGTCCTTGCTTTCTCTATTTCCATGATTTTAGAGACAAAATAGAAAACTCTCAGAAAAGAAAATCCTATCAAACAATAACATAAGCTGCTGACAGAAACCTCACTTTTTGATTTCTCGATAGCTACAGCTAGCATGGTCCCTGACATATAACCGATGCTGAATAGCTAATTTCAAACAATGAAATTAAGTTGAAAAATGAGTCATCGAGAATGAGTTAAGTCAAATACATAATTTTCTACAATTTTAGAGTTTATCATACTTTTTCCATATATTACTTATTAGAAATACAATCAAGGAACATTTTAAAACGCTTTCATACCCTATCTTGCCCTAAGCCATAATAACAATTGAAAAAAAAAAAAATCATTTCTTTAGCTTCAACCCCAATCACTCTGCAGCTACTCCGGCTCACATAATAACCCGCCAAAGCCCAGGGTTCAGGGAACTGATGACAGTGCTTCAGTGTCACCTTATGGTGCTGGCAAAGCCCGGGGCTTCCCCCCTCTCCCACAGTGCTCCTGACTTCTTCTCTGGAAGGGCTGTCATGCTGAGCTCTTAGCCTAGGACGGAGCAGACGGGCTCCACGGACAGACTGCGTTAAAACTGCAGCACATGAGAACCACTGCCTTCTGCTGACCCTTGCGTAGTTTTCTGAACTGAATTTTTGTGTCTCAGCCATCTTTTCCTTTCTGTTTGCTCAATTCTTTCTCAGGAGACTATGTGGTTTTTCCCCCAAGCCTCTAGACGTACATGATTTGAAACATTCGAAACCCCTATAGCAAGCTCCGTTCTACTCTGCCACAAGCTGCATCTCAATTTCTCTCTACAACCAGTTGTTCCCTGCAAGCGACGGGCAGCCAACTGCTAGGGCCGCTTTCTTTCTATTTGCCCTCCTGCCTGGACAGCATTTTCTTCTCCTCCAATGCTATATAGGCCTCTGCACTGGATTAAAAAAAATCGCTTTCCACCAATTAGTTGAAATAGTAAAATCTTCCTTCAGTGTGCTACGAAGAACAGACTATAACAGTTTTGTTGATTTTTGTCCCTTGTAGCACTTTTAAATTTAAGAAATCCTTGAAACATTTTCAAAAATGTTTGAAACCTCTGCAACCTTAAATAACAAAAAATTGATTATTTATAATCAAGAAATATTCCCATGGAGTCAGTTGAAAAGTATCACAGTTATCATTACTTTTCTTGTCTTAATTGGAAAATGAATGCAGGGTTGTGGTCATCTGATATTTTACAACCTCTTCTCCTCTTTTGTTCTGAAATGTTCTTGGATACAGTTGAAAGAAAATGACAACATATGGTCCATTAGTTTAAATGAGGTGGGGGGAGAACAGAATGGATTATTAATGATAGTAATTTATACTTCCCTTCGTATCTATATGCTGTCGCCTTGATGAGAACTTGGCAGGACTCACAATCAAATGAAGTTTAAGGTTAAAGGTTGAACTATGACAAAGGATTTTGGGGGCAAAAAAGAAAGCAAAGGAAAACTGTCCACACTGGATTTTTATGGATTCCCTATCTGTACTACCACAATGCAATTCATGTGCTAGCAAGTAACATTTCTCATATTACTTCACAAATATTGAACTAAAATTATTTGTTAGAATGTCTTTATTTCATCTTATTTTAAGTCAATGGTCACTCTAAGTTTTAGTCGTGTAAGATGAAAATCTGCTATTTTCTTCTGGGTATTCAGAAGTGAATAGTCTTTCAGCTATTGAGGGAACAGTTATGGGTGGCTGGCTATCTGGCTTGTCTGTATCTCTTGGATAGTAATTCTAAAAAAATTATGACCAAGTGTATATTCACAGACTGCCTTGCAGAATAATATTTTCAATGTCCTTCCAACCTCACATACATAAAAATACACAAAATAATCTGATCCTTTTGAGAATTCTCAGCCTTATCATCTTCTCCAATTTTTTATTCTTTATTAAAAGCTCTAGTCTATAATTAAGTCATCACACTTATTTTAAATGCTGTTTCCTAAGAGTATGCCCCAACATCCGTTATTTTGAAAAACACTGTGGCACAAATATCACCTGCAAAAGAACTAGGGATCTTCAAAGTAGTGTTGCTGTTTTAGCAGTGGAATCCTTGTTTTTCTAATGGCAAAATAAATATTATAAAGAACCCCACCAGTATGAGGCAGGAGGGGAAAACCTATAGCTCTGCCACTGGTTGTGGCCCATCCGCCACGCTCTCCCTGCCATCCACCGCCCGGGGGACCCTCTCAAAGCCCCTGTGAACCCCGGGACTCGTTCTGAAATCTGCTAGTTCATGAACTTAGAATGACACATCCATCCTTTAGAGGATTAAAAACTCAACAATTAATTAATTGTTCTCAACAATTAACCGGAAAAAAAAAGTAAATCACCAGATCTTATAGGGATTTTTTCCCTCTTAAAAATTTTAATCGTAAATGGAAATATAAAGAAGTATTTTGTCAGTGCAAAAAAAAAATAAAAAAAAATACTTGGACAATGCTATGGAACTGTGGCCCCTGACCCAGCAAGTTTCACTTGTCTGTTCACTGCACTACAGCAAATCTCTATTTGTGTGCTGTAAATAACATGTATGCATTTCATACAGCTGGGAAACAGCACGTGTGTTCTTCAGAGGTGCTAGCAGCATAACCGAGCATTTTAATTATTAAAACTATGAATTCCCCTTTTTCCAAGCCTTGTATTTAGGTGAGATGTAAGAGCCAAAATTATTAAAGTGGAGTAGAATGGCTTACTGGAAACTCGAAAGATATAAATTATTCTCAGCTAAGTGTGACATTTGGAGGATACACTACAAATTTGTCAACTCCTTTCAAGTGTAATGGGAGTGTGACCAATTTGAAAGAATTAAGACAAAGATATGAGCCCTGTTTTCTTCTTAGCTTGCAGACTGGCTCAGATCAGTCTGCTCCCCAGATCAGAGAAAAGCTCTCTGGTCGCACATAATTAAATGACCAGAATCAGCTAATAATTTGAACAGTAGCACAGTATCCTGTGCTTAAAACATAAAAAGCAGTTTAAGTTATAGAAATAGACTTATGAACAATATTATGAAAAACAAAATAAATGAATCACGGGACTTTTGTAATTTAACAACCTGTTCCTCATCCCATGTAATAATTATTTCCTTTGTCAAGTTGGAAATCCAAAATAGCTGGATGTTAACTTGTAGCTTGATGGCAGTAGACATGGCAGAGCACTTGATAACAAGAGCAGATATAAATGTAAAATACTGTAAACGGTAGACAGTAGCATAAGCTTGAACGATTAATGATAATTACAATGCATTTCAGCTATGCATTAACTCTAATGCACTACTTGTGAAATCTTTAGTTTTTCTGTGTAGGATCCACAAAATTTAAATGAACTGAGAATCACGACAATCATACAGTTAGAGTCAGTATCCTTCAAAATATTCGCCCTGGTTTTCTTAGGTACTGTGAACAGAAAAGCTGATTAGACTTGCATTTTTCTTATAAATACTATCATTTTATGATTTGAGATATTTAAGGTGCATTTCAGCAGGAAAAACAAAAAAAGTAAACCATAGCTCTGCATGGAGAGCATATATTAGCCGGTGAAAAGAAAAAAATATATAATTCTCATTTTTACTGTTCTCTCTCAAAAAAATGAGATACCAATTAGACTACAACACGAATATATTTAAGAGTTCATTAAAATCTGTTGAGGCAGTAAGGGTATGGAAGAAGCACTACACTTTGAGTGAGAGATGCAGACTTAAAGTTCTAAATCAGCTACTTACTGATGGGATTTTGGCAAGACAATGAAGTCCCTGTAAAATGAGGAAGGCAATGTCTGCCCAATCTATCTCAGAGGACTGTGAAAATCAGAAAAAGTAGAGTGGCAGACATCAATATAATGGCACTATAAACTGTTACAGACTTTACAAAATCAAGGTTATTATCTGTTGATTCTTCAAATTGAAAAAGACTTGAATAAAGTAGCTGAGACATGTGATAAGTTAGCCTCCTTGTAGACCACTCATTTCACATTACACGTAACACCTCCAGAGCGCTTCACTCGGTGCCACACACTATTCTACGTCTTTAACATTCACTTCATAATGGATAAGGTCTAATGTATAAGAAACTAAGGTGGAGAGCGGATGAGTGACTAGCTAAAGCTCTGCCTCTGGTAAGTGACGAGATAAGTTTCACACATACGTGCGCGCACGCACGCACACACACACACACACATACATATTGACTACAGAGTCTAGCCAAAGCATCCCATGTCTTGCCAGCAGCTCAAGGAGGCAACTTTTAAGAAGAAATCTGAGAATGAGAAGAGAATGGTGAAGAGAATTAGGGGCAGAAGAGAAAACAGAGACATCCTAAGATAGGAAGGTCATTCCTATGCTATTTATAAAGTATATGAACTTTCCTTAGTCTTAAACTTTTTCTGATCTTAAAAAAGGTGGGGGGAGGAACTGGTTTTAGATCCAATTTCTAAGGAGTTTGAAAGTCATCATTCCTGTTCATATTTTAATAATAAAAAAACCTCTGGATAAACCAATAATTAGTGACTTTTCTTAGTGTCATCAGAGAAATGAGGGTGTACAGCAAACCACTACCCTGGAATCTGGAGGGAGGCTTATTCAGAGAGAAACAGCCAAGACTGACTTACCTGGAGTGGATACCACTGGAGCCATGAACTAGTGGGAGCACTTAACTGATAATTCTGACCAATTTCTGGAAGCCAAACATGGGCTAACTTGAGAGTAAACAACTCCTAGGGACTGTAGACTTAGAGAAGCTCCAAAATCATGTTGGCTCTACCTCCAGTAACCCCACAAAGTGAATACCTGAGAGAGATCCCTGTGGCCCTGGCAGGGGTGAGGGAAGAACAGTCATTGTAAAAGGCCCAGAACTTTCTTCATAACAAAAGCAAACTCTCCAAGGGAAAAGACTTGGCATTCTCTCAGGTAGGAAAGGATTAGAGATGAAGGAGTGCCACTTGCAATGATGAGGAATGCTTGTGGGAGCCCAAAGCTAAGAGGGGAGACAAAAAATAAAACACTCACGACGTACAACACCTCTGGCACCTATAACTACAGCAAACATTACGTGCAATCTAACTCCTGCCCAGAGGAACATAAAATCCCATCCTAAAAGAGCAGTTTACCTCAGTTCCAATTATCCCATAAAACATATCAGGCTTTCAAAAAAAATGCAAAAAGTGCTAAAAAAAAGAAGTAAAAAGTCTAAAGAGACAAAGCCATCATGAGAAACAGATTTCAGAAGACTATACATTCAAAATATCAAATAGAGAATTTAAAACAACTATCCCTTCTAATATGCTAACGAAAACGAAGACATGAAATTACAGATGGGTAATGTAAGTAAAGAGAAGGAAACTCCAGGAAAGAATTTTAAAACTTCTAGAAATCAAAAACAGCATCACAGAAATGAAGAATGCTTTTAGTAGCCTCATTGACAGACATGACATGACCAAGCCAGTGGCTTGAAGATGGGTCAGCAGAAATGGGTTTAAAGTAAATGGGTGGAGAAAGATGTACCATGATGACACCAATCAAAACAAAGTTGGATGGAGCAATGTCAGCATCATGGTCGCAGGAGTCATTACTTGTCCCCTCCCCTTTGGTTAACATCTAACCAATAACTGAAAAAAAAAAGGGAGAGCTTCTGCACAGCATCCCAGGACACCCAGAGATCCACCGTCTGGGCCCTGGAAAGTGAGTAGACTTGTTAGCTGTGGACGTGGACATGTGCAGATACGCAACCTTGGTGGTTCTGTTCAGAGCGAGAAACGCGGAGCACAGTGACGTGTCTCCGTCCTTTGGACATGCAGATTCGACGGCAGCGAAGCTTTTGGCTGTTTGTCCAAATTATTCTGAAATTCCAAGCATGTAAGAGGTTTCCTGATAATTTAATCATAATATCTTTGGAGAAATTTCTAGTTACTTTGTAGTTACTAAAAATTTCACGTGGATAAAATTCCTAAGACAACTTTAAGAAATTAACTTGTGGATGGAAATGGAATGTATTTTGCAGGGCTGCAGATGAATAAACAAAACCTAAGAACTGATAGGTATTATGTTTTATTTTAACTCAGATATTTTCCTTAATAAGGTCACATTATCTGGATCATAAAGTACAATTATGGAATTTTAAGAGAGCCAAATTTAAATTACAAAAGTAATCTGAACTTTAAGCCCTCTAGTAATTATCATTAATATCTATATGCAAAAATAAACACTTCTCTGAAATATATATAGGTGCTACAAAGGCCAAAGAGAAGTTTTAGTTGTGTAATTGAGCATTACATGTTCTAGGTGTTTTAACTAAAGTTGATATGAAATATTTGTGTGACATTTAAGTTTCACATTCAGAGGCGTAAAAAGATTTTTGCTATCGTTTCCTTAATCTCATCCAATTTTTTTCAGCCCTTTAGCTTGAGAAAATTTTGAAGACATTGTTAATATTAGAGTGATATGTTAAGGTATCGGGTGGAGTCTTCATTGACTTCGTCCACCTTTCTCCCTCACCACACCATGTCCACCCACCTCTCTTCGTCTGAAGATGGAGTCCCACACTGGAAACCTGCCCCCATTGTCTGTCCCTTCCATTCCTGTGACAAACAGAAAGCTCAACGCAATCGTCAGGACTTAAACATTTAATTTTAAGTTAAAACATAGAAGTGCTTGCTCATTTTCCATTGTAAGAATAAGGCCGTTTCATTAAGAATAGGACTAAAATTTTCAGTTTCTCATCATTTTATTGCATCTGTTATACATAAAAGGCACCATCTACTACTGCAAGCTTGGATTTCTTTATAAAGAAACTAGAATTTATAAAAGGAAACGCAAAGCAATTTGAATGTAAAAGTTTTCTAGCATTTTATAATCCCTCTCCCTCAACAACCTTATGAATTTGCAAGTACACAATTTTATTGCAACTAACCTATCTTTAATCTTTCAAATCATACCACTTCATTTTCACGGAAGTAGTTTTCTGTTCATTTTTATCTTTCACAAACTTATGTAATATTCAATTACATTTCATTAATACGGCAGATGCAATTGGTACAAGAGTTTTGAGAAGACACCACTGACTCATATCAGCATACAATTAGAGTAATAGGAGCAGAAAAGCAGAGATTTCAATGTGCTATGGACTCTAATCAGTGTGTTTACCAAGAAAATTGAGAGCTTCAGTTCATCTTGCAGTTGGTTAAGAGTAAGCCATTTAAGCCAATTTGTATTTCACTTACCTAAGTCATTAGTTTATGCAGAGATTTGAAAAGGGCTTAATTTGTGTGCAATATGATCAGATCTCCTAGGATAGAATTCGATCCATTTTTCAAACTCTGGATTGAAGTAACTACTATTTTTTGAACTTCTGAAATGAAGAAAAGGGAGTAAGATGTAGTAGAAAAACTAGAATAGAAAATAGAAAATAAATGTTAAATCCTATCTCCATAGCTTATTAGCCTTGGGAATAATAAAAATAAGGATCTAACTCACAAAGTTGATGTGAAAATAATGATATAATGTATGCTAAAGTATTTTTAATCTCTCAAATATTATCCATACACATTTTAAAAAATGTTATTCTTCTGTTATTTAAGTTTCCTGGCAGAATATTGTACGTGGCTGATTTAAAAATATTTATTATATCAAAATATCTAACAATTTGAAATATAGTATTCTCTATATATGAAAATGATTCCATAGAAGGGTAAAATTTTGAAAACAATTCTTAAAACATATTTAGTAGAAACATTGCCAAAAAATATATTTAACAAACATAGTTATTACAATCAAATACAAGAAATAAACAAAATTCATTATGCCATGCACCTGTGCAAGGGTCTGACTTTGGTCATTTGAAATTTACAACTGGATTAACCATTCTGTATTTCAGCCATAACCTTACATTATTTCTTTGCCAGCACTGGACTTATGCTCATTCACCATAAGAGAGAACGTTCACCTTCATTAAATTATATGTGTTGGTAAAATCTAAGGCACAAAAATCAAGTAAACAGTGCTTCCACTGCAATTCTTTTATCATGTATCTGTACATTAGATTTCAAAAACCAAAGACTCATGTTGAAACTGGCTAATAACCAAAACGCTCACTGTCAAATTAACTGTTCCCATCTGAGGTGATAAATGGAGAGTTCATAACTGTAAACCATGGCACATGAAAAATAGCTCATTGACATCTGTTCTTAACATCTGGCTTTTTAATCGATGCGCCAAAACAAATGGGATATGCAATTCTATTTTGCCCCTCAAAAATTAGCCTTTGTGATCATTTATGTCTGAATTATATGCCCACATAGTCCTACAAAATGAAAGGGTTTGTTGTTATATTAATAAAGGCCAAGCATTCAGGCCCATGCACATTTCTACCTATCCTTTAGTCAGTAATAACTCGCTACCAACAACATCATGAGACAGTATTAACGTGAGCTCTCTTCTCCAAGGAAAACAAAGGCCAGTCTTCTACTCCCTGTCCCTAGCTCTTCAGCAGAAACACTGCCTCAGTAATTTAAAAAATAAAGAAAAAATACACATATTCGCACACATAGATCCTCAATTATATATTCATTTCCAAAAAACACTGAGAAATAACTTTTCTCAAATAAAAGAAATAAGTGTTTTTTTAAATTCACTTAAAATAAAATAGAAATGAAATACAAATGTATATTGGTTGGCTTTACTACAATATTTACTATAAATGCAACAACAAAATAATATGCAGACATACGAAAATAAAAGCAAGTTAAAGAAAGTGCTAAAAATGATTGTATTGGTGACTAATGTGCCTGTGCTGGGTACAAACGTAGTAAGTAAATTTTCCTTTTGGTCGAGAATGATTACTATGGCTGACGTGCGGCAGGAGAAAGCAAAGGGAAAAACATCAGCGGTAGTGATTTTTCAGAATCACAATACCTTAGTTAACACTTTCATTACTGAATATCTGTGGTACCAGTCACTCTCTACAATTAAATTAATTTGCCAAATTAGGTGCTATATTAATTTGTTTTGTGTACCTCACTGGTTTCTTTGGAGGTAAAAAAAATGTGTAAAGGAGAGTACTGTGTAAAGTTTATGTAACTGTAAGTGTCAATTTTCCTTTTAAGGAAGTCCTACGAGAAATTTATTTTAGGGCTTTTGTATTAGTTAGCTATTGCAATTAACAGGCCACTTCAAAATTCAGCAATTTAAGCAACTAGAATTTATTATTACAGTTCATGAGTCGCAAGACTGGGAATGGAGTGATTTCAGGCCATCTCACATCCGCTCACAGGGATTATGCGGCCATCATGATCATGTTGTCTCATGGCAATGGCAGATGAGCAAGAGAGAGCAAATTCAATCACAAAAGCATGTTTCAAGACTCTCCTTATATCACATACGTTAACATGCGTTGACCAAAACAAGTCACATGACTGAACCCAGAGTCACAGATCAACATAGAACATCAGCCAGAGTGGGGAGCTTCTACTAAGTGACGTGGTAAAGGGCACAGTCACAGGAACCACGAGGAATGAGGTGAAGAAGTAGAATGAATGATGTGACCCCGTAAAACAGCACCAGGGAAAGTCACTCGTCTTGTTTGTCTAGTGAACACATTCGCTAAAGTGACTGACTTATTCTTTTTCTTCTGGCCACTATAAAAAGCAGAGATATATTTTTATAGCCATCGTTAATAATTTTGTAAAATTTGGTCATACTGTAATCATCAGTACCTAGCATAGTATCTGGTATATAGAAGATACTCAGCATATATTTTTAATTGTTGTTAAAAGAATATTTTGCACTTAATCAAGGTGAATATAAGTTAATAAATATACAAAAGTCCAAATTGCTGCTTAAGTTTAAAGACATAATTTAAACAGATGCAAATAAATGTTATTTTATCAGTTACTTTAATACCACCCACTCCATTGGGTCACTGTGAGGATTAAACATTTAGCATAGAGCCTGGCATGATCAACACCAGGGGATGTTATTCGACTTTACGATTTGGGTCCATAATATTCCCCCTCATCATACAGTAGAATGTTCGAGCTAGAAAATAATTCAGAGGTAACAGTATCCTAGCCAATAAAAAATATATTATCTCTCACGACCTTTACTTCTTGCTGCATAGAGAACCAGAGAATATATAATGATGTAAACAAAAAAAAATTACCTTTAATTACTTTTTAAATTACTTTTAATTAGTTTATTAATTACTCTTAACACTCATATTTGCTATTACTTTGTTTATAATAAGAAAAAAGTTTGTTATAAATAATAATTTTATTTTTAAAGCAATCTAACAAAGAAAATTTTATTTATCTCATTATTTACTTATTCTATTGTTAGAAGAGGAATATAAGAAGAGTATTGAAAACTACAAGGCCGAAGGAATGCCAATAAACAATAAAGTAGACATGAAGAGAAACATTTTGTACCTTTGTTAGCATTTATTTGAATATGAAATGATAAACAGTTTGTAGTAGTTTCTTTCAAAATCTCTGTTCACATGTGCCAATAATAGAAAGAAAATCAGATATCATGTTACAACTTTGAAAAATCACTTTTGAAGTTAAATTCTCTAACATTAGTAACTGATCTCCAAACCCATAAACAGAATTTAATAGGCATCTCCCCCGAACTGAACTTCTGCCAGGAATTCTGTGCCCTCAAATATTTATAGAGGCTTAATTTGGAATGAAGACCAAGCAATAAGAAATCTCTTCATTGTACACATTCTTGGTGCAGTAGATTAGCACCACAATACAAAGCTTAAATTTTATATTAATTGTTTATTTAAAAAGTGCAAATGATTTATAATCCTCAAGAGGTAAAGCAGCACACACACACACATACACACGATACGCTGAGGAATTTCAGAGAAAGAGCATCCTACACACAGCGCTTCGCCAGCTACGTCCTCGGGCAGAGCACCGCTCCTCATCCACGTGCGACGTGGTTCTGAGACAGAGCCTCACGTGAGGAGGAGTGGGAGACAGCCCACCAATGGACGGACTTGAGATCAGTGAGTTTTGTTACCAGAGTAAAATATTTGGACGCAATTTCTAATAATACCTTGTACTATGTCATAGGTGCCCTTCATTTTGCTATTTCCCTTTCCATTCCATTAGTCCAATGCTCACTTCGACAAGGCTAACTATTCACCAAAGTTATGCTGAAACACAGAAAAATGCTGTTTCTAAAAGTCAAAACAATTTCACAAGGTTCAGCATAATTCATGTCCATTTTCTTTACTCAGTTAATCGTTTATTCTTAATGCTTAATACTAAAACTCTAACGCTTAATACTAATAGTTATCAGAACTTTAATCTCTATTTTCCGCTCATTTTTATGTAAACTAATTCCATAATTAGATACATAAGTGAGACCCTCTAGATAAAGATAGTGAAACCATTACTGTTAAATGATCGACTAGAAGGAATCACACAAGGCGATATTTCAAAATACTCCTTCATTAGCTAATGCACAGAAGTGTGAGCCTGGTGCAGAAAAAGCACTGAGATGTAATACTTAATGGTGCAAAGGTACCATGGAAACAGCCCATCGATGACTTGATTATTCTGAAGGAACACATAATTTCACGTTCATACTGATGTTCCCATACTGTGAGACTCAGTCTCTGGTGTACACCATGCACAGTTGGTCACTTAAGTACCGAGAAATGCTGGGTTTTGGAGACCTGAGGCATCCTTGGCTCTAGCATCTGGAAGTGGCCAGGCTTCTATGCCACAATGTCTCCGCCTTCTGCCTATTTTAAGCAGAACGTGTTAACACTGGTGCCTCAGGCCAGGGCACCCGCTTCAGACATCAAACTTCTCACACAGTGTTTCCCTGGTCATCCGATACATGCTTGCTTTCTTTTTATTTATTTAACTTCTTTTATTTTTTTATTTTTAATATGGTGACATTAGTTAACAAAATCCATTAAGTTTCAGGTGTACAATTCAATAATAAGACATATATATAGATTGCATTGTGTGTTCACCGCCTATAGTTAGATTTCTTTCTGTCACCACATATTTGACCCCTTTGACCCCATGGCCCTCCCCTCTTCCCCCTCCCCCCTACCCTCTGGTAACCTCTAGTCTACTGTCCATGTTCATGAGTCTCTGTTTGTCATGTTTATTTGTTGCTTTTAGGTTTATATCCTACTATAAGTGATATACGGCAAACTGTCAGCCAACATTATACTTAATGGTGAAAAACTAAAACCCTTTCCTCTGAGATCAGGAACAGACAAGGCTGTCCACTGTCGCCACTGTTATTCAATGCAACGTTGGAGGTCCTAGCGAGCGGATCACACAAGAGAAAGATATAAAAGGCATCCAAATAGGAAATGAAGGAGTCAAACTGTCACTATTTGCAGATGACATGATTCTCTATATACAAAACCGTAAAGACTCCACAAGAACATTACTAGAAACAATAAGCAAATACAATAAAGTGTCTGGATACAAAATCAATGTTCAAAAATCCATAGAGTTCTTGTACTCTAATAATGAAGTGTCAGAAAAAGTAGGAAAAAATAATTCCTTTTGCAATTGTAACAAAAAGAATAAAATACCTAGGAATAAATCTAATGAAACATGCGCAGGATCTATATAATGAAAACTATAAGACCCTATTAAAAGAAATTGAAGAAGATACAAAAGAAATGGAAAGATACTTCATGTTCCTGGATTAGAAGAATCAACATAGTTAAAATGACCTTATTACTAAAGCATTATAGAGGTTTAATGCAATCCTCATCAAAATACCATCAGTATTTTTTAAAGAAATAGAACAAAAAATCATCAGATATGTCCAAAATCACAAAAGACCCCAAATTACCAAAGCCATCCTGAGAAAAAAGAATAAGCTGGACACATCACTCTGCCCAACTTCAAATTATACTACAAACTGATAGGTACTTTCATACACTTTTTGGGAGAATGGAAGTCAAGTCAACATTTCGGAAAGCAACTTGGCAATTTTTATTAACAACCTTATGCATTTCCTTGTACTCTGACTACTTTACATATATATATATATATATATATGTATTGTGTATTAGTATTAGTGTGTGTGTGTAATGTGTGTGTATTGTGTGTGTATATATATATATATATATATATATATATATGTATAAAGATTTCCTCACCCCAATGCTTGTCAAAACCATATTCACACTAAGAAAAAAGTGAAAAGTTAACCTAAATCTCTTAAAATAAAAGAAGGGTTAAAACTGATCAAGGATATTCATATAATGGTGTATCAAGCAGCCACTGAAAATAAAAGATTATAAAATTCAGAAAGAAAGTACATATTATAAACATGAAGTAAGAAACAACCTCAACTACTTAAAACATATGTAGGAAAACACACTGGAAGAAAATGACTTCAAAATATTATAAAAGGTATGCCTAGGTCATGGCAGTATGTTCGATGTTTTATTTCTTTATGGTTGCCTGTTTTTACAAAGGTATATAAGCAGTAACAAATGTGACCAGAGAGATTTTATTAGTTTTTCTGCTAATTCCTGCCATGAGAGGGTGCCTTTTTACACACTGGTCTGTCTCTCCCTCAGAGGATCAGTCTGAAGGCGAAGAGCTGAGTTCCACTGGATTATCAGCCTCTAAGCCTCACCTGTTCGGTGGCACGTGGAAGTGAGTTATTATTAGTACATCACTGCATCTTGCTCAGAGTGGAAAATTACAGTGGCCCTGGAACTGCATGACTTGCTGTCAGCACTGACAGACCAGGGCGAAGTCGCTATTCATCTGATGCCACCACAGTACTTGTATAAATCATTTTGATTTCTGCTCTCCTTCCATATTTCCAAGGAGATATAATTACAGAAGTAACTCCCCTCATATAATCATGTGTTAACATTATAAACAGGAAGAAAATAAGCATTAAAAATTGAGGTAAATGCCTATTCAACCGAGACCTCTTATGTTAGATTTTCAGAAAGTTTCAACACCAGTTTCTGGAACATAGAGGGCAGCTCTGCCTTCTACACCTTGGACTCTGTGTCTCAATTTTCTTTATTGGTTCCAGTGTTAGAATGTCTCTGCACACAGCAGCCACCCAGCCAGCCTCTTCCCAAGATGGGAGGCTCCTGTGGGATCCAACTTAAGTCCCTGAAAAGAACACTTACATTGGCACTAGTTCTTTACCTCACGCACATCATTATACACATATATACATATATATGGATTATTTGTTTTTAAAGAGCCTGAATTTCCTTCTTTTAATTAACATTCTAAAACTTCATTACACAACCTAACAAGCTGATTAAACTTCCTCCATGCAAAATTTTATTAATAGAATGAATTACAAGTACACTTAAAAACAAATAAAGGTGTAAGCAGCCCCTACAGACACTTGTTGTGTCTTAAGTTATCTTTGTTCTATGGCTCTCGTGTGCATTCCGTCGTCCTGCCATCTTGCACATGTATGCTTCCCTTCAAAATGAGAATCGGATGAAAGAGTGTGGATGAGTCAGTTTAAATCCATTACAATTACTGGAAAAACAACTAAAGACACATGGCCAACTGATGCTGGGTCAATAAAATCTTCTCCATATGTGCAGGGCATCCCATTTTTAAGTTGATTTTTTCCTTCAGTAAAAACACAAGTCACATTCATTTCAGGGCTCACGTTTGTTAAGTTACTTAGGGAACCTTTGGTGTAATACATTTAAACACAAATATCCAATGGTCAGAGATTGCAAAGGCAAAGTTTCCTAATTATATTAAAAGTGTGGAAGGCAATATTACTATTCAGAAAGTAGTGTACCTTTTTACATGTCAAGTAAATTTAAAATGACATCTTTGACTTTAGTAGTTAGAGAAGAAGCTTTTATCTCATATGAAAATTCATTGTAAAATACATTAAAATACATTAAAATAGTCATAAATTTCAAGTTCTGGTAAATCGTGTAACTAAAAATATCATTAAAGGGCATCCTCATAGACATGAGTGACCAATGGTCTTCTTTTGATTGCATAAAACGTTAGTAGTTTGGAGCACATTTGATCTCATAAACCAGTAAACTTAATAAGACCTTGAAACTTCAAAGATTACAGAGGAGGAAAAAAGTGAAATAAAAGGAAAAATGAAATATATAAAGTATTTCAAGGCTGCAAGCAGTCATGGATTTTTGTTCTTGGGAAGGATAAACTACATAATATGTCAGATGTTGTGTTTCAAAATAAGATAATATTGATTCTCCTTGAGCATATATGTCTAAAGTCACAAATACCAATGAATATCTTGAATGCCCTAACCACCAAAACTATAAGCCAGCAGTAATGAAGTCTCTGCCTAATTTTCTTCTAAATCATATAATTGTGACTATGTGCTTATTTGCATATTGATAATCAAGTTGAGGGCTAAAAACTCCTAAGACTAATTTCTATATTTTAGAAACCAACTTAACACATTCAAGCTCTTAGATGTAATACAATTATGTACAATTTATTAATCTATAATGTTTTTATCTCATTATAAATTATATATAACATTTGCAGTGGTAAAAAATAATGACTTGTAGTACTGGTACATTAACGATGCTGTTTTATGATGGGTTTACTGATTTAAAAAGTGACAAATTTAATGATATCAAAGAAAACAAATTAATTAAAAATGTAAATAGATATGGTAAAATAGATTTTTGTTTTATCTAGATAGTTAATAAGATGCCATCAAAATTATTTCCATATAGTACTTAACACTATCAAGATTTATCTTATTTATGTATATTTAATGTTTTTTTTTTCTTCTCTTTCCTTTGTGCCTTCACAAAAATATATATTTAGTGCAAACTCCATGAGTGCGTGGAAGCGTTTTGCTTTGTACTGTATGTTAAACTCTATCTTGTAAACCTAAAAATAGGGCCAAGTATAGATATTAGTAATTACCTGAAAAATTGCAAACATAGTCAAGATTTTAAAATACATATAAAATATGCATAAATTTTGATGTGAAGAAGATTTTTAGTCTTCATTTTCATAGTAATAGTTACTTTCTAGGCTTAATTTTATAGATAAATCATTTTTCCACAAAGCTATAATGTGACATCACTTGTAATGAATAATGTTGTAGCTGATTAGGAAAGAAGATATCAATAAAAGGGAGAAACATATATTTAATTATTTGACAAGAATATCAATATTATTTCTAATAATTCAAAGAAAATTATAGAAATTGATTTTTAATTTGATTAATATAAATTTCTACAGTTTACTAAATGTACAAATCATGACATTAAATCTACCTGATAACTATTAGAACTCCCATAGTAGATTGCTTTGGAATTATAATATTAAATAGGATCAGTTTATAAATATGTATAAAGTATGTAGCATCCGAGAAGACAACTTTCATGTCACTGACATATTTCAAAGTGAACATGTTTAATTTAAAGAAATGTATGTGCTAAATTGTAAAATCTTTGAAAATGAACATTTTACATAAAAAGAAACGATTTCAAGATCAATTGCACATATTAGTAGTTCCATCATCCTCTCTCCACAGAAATTATATTATTAAAAATGTGACTTAAGATCATTCTTTAAAATGCCTTCTAAATTTAGAAACTCTCTTGCTTTCACATTTTAATACTGTTGGTAAAATTTCACAAAAATTTCCCATAAGTAAAAATTAGCAAATTGAAGGCGATTTTGCAAGTCTATGAAATATACAGAACATTTACAGGTCTTCCAGTGAAAATAATTCTAGCGAGATGGCAATACCTACATTAACAATGAAGAAAGCCCAGGTCTGTCTGGAGCAAAATAAAAATGTACTAAACGCTAAGAAAATAAAATTGAGTTTCTTAGAATTTCTTACTTCCTATATTTTGTTATTTTTTTAATTAAAGCAACAATGTAACAATAATACAGCTCAGAAAAACTGCCAAGAAAGAAAAAAATACAATCCAATCGCTCTAACATAACTTCAACTTTCTAAATATTCCAATTGTCATTGCTCAATTCCATCCCATGTCTACTCTCCTTTTATTCCTCATATAAATAGAATTTCGAAAAATGTTTTCATAAAAGAGGGATTTTTTACTTCGAGTTATTAAAAATTGTAATTTTACATATATAAAATTGTGTGTGCCACTCACTACTACTATTCTATTCAAAGTTCTACTACTCTATTATTTCACTCCAGGATTATTCACGTTTCTTGTCTACATCTATCTTTTCTATCCATTGCAGTGAGTTAAACAGTTTGCGACGGCAGTTCTTGCAGAGTTCTAAGGCTGTTTTCCATGACACTGTGCCCTTAAACTAGACTAGCTTCCATACATTGTATGACTAGTGCTCATTGTAGCGATTTCTCTCTAATTCTGGAAACTACTTGTCTTGAGACAATTAAACTTTGAATTTGTCTCTTTCTCTCCTTAGATTGAATGACTCTTCTGGTACTTTGCGTGTCTTAAAACACCTTGCATGTTCGTGATTGGGCTGGGCCTGGAAGTAACTATTCATTTCCACTCCATGTTGTCTCAGACCTCAGTTGAGTTGGCTCTAATGGCTGGTGGCAAGGTCAGCTAGGGACTGGCCAAGTATGAGTTTTTCTTTATGTCATCTCAGGACTGCTTTGTATGTCACTAAATGTGGTCTCACCATCATGGTGGCCTTAGGGTAGCCAAATGTCTTACATGGTTTCCAGAGACAGCATTTCTGCTTTAGCCTTTTGTATATATGTCACTACTGCTATTCCAGGTTCAAGGGGAGGGGAATCAGACACTACTGCATAACCAGGGGTAGCGAAGAATCTGCAATTCTCTTTAATCTATCACAATTATAGACTCTGGCTTAATGTAGTAGTCATTCCATCCAGAATATCTGCACTTCGACTAGCACATCTATTACAATGTTTAAAATATATTATTGTATTTATTTCATTATTTGATCTTCAATGTTAGGAACTGATTTTTCTTTTATTTTCATAGTGCCTAGGAAAAAGTCAGCATTTCAAAAATAGGTATTTATTGAATAAATGACATTAAAAGTAGCTGCTTGAGACACAATATTGATTTTGAAATTCTTTTAAAAAATGTCATTGGTTTTTTGTTACATATAAAATGAATTAGAAACTCTTTAACTCTCAAGCTCCATGATAATTAAGACTCATAAATTCTCCAGTCCCAGCTTTCATCATCCCTCGTCTTCTCCCCTCCCCCATGACCTCATGAGGTCAAACTACCCTCAGTCATCCACACTGCGCATTCTCCATCTCCATTCCTTTGTCTAACATACGTTTGGGATCCCCCTTTTCTCTTTTGCCTGGTGACATTTTATTCATCTTTTAACCCCAACGTAAATGTCTTCTTTCTGTGAAAACTTTACCTAATTACTCAGTTGACCACTCGTATTCTTTATTCCTACATCTCATTGATTATTGTGCCTCCGCCCTTCAGTTGTTTACTTAAGAATTGCCTTGGACTCATACCTCACTGCAGGTGTAATTCCACAAAGTATTCACAGGAGGTTCAAAGGATGGACTGACTTGGCTGTGAAATCTGGCAGAGGAGACAAGCTAATTGAGCTCTGCCTTAGCTCTGGTTAGCTCTGGCTGAATTCCAGGCTGCATTTCTTTTCTAACAAGGCTTGTGGACTGGGATGGGATGCTCCTGAAGTAGAGTAAGTGTAAAGGGAGCTAAAAACCTGGCAGAAAGTTGCATGACTACTGGCACACCAAAGACTGTTTCCATTACGGGGAGCCCCAACCACTCAAACTGAGAGCACGTCATCAGAGGCACATTTGGGAGAGTAATTCTGTTGGCCATGATCCTATGTCACCCATTTCCTGGTTCCCCACGGTACTTTTGTCTCACATGGTAGTAAATCCACAACCCCATCAACAACTAGAACAATATTTACTATTCTTCACCTCCATCTTCCACAAAACATTCTGCATTCGTTCATCTAATAACCTATACTAGACATAGTTCTACATGCAGAGGGTTTCCATGAAGAGCGAATGAGATAAACAGATTTCCTGGTCAATAGCTTAAATTTAAATGGGAGAGATGAAAAAAGTAAACAAATACAGCATAAGGAAGTATTAAGTGTTGTAAACCACATAAAACATGGGAAGTGAGGGAGCAGAAAGTGTTTTAGAGAGGGTAGACGAGGTACTCTTTGAAGAGATGACATTTGAAGTGCAACCTGGCCAAGGAAAGGCTTGCCTAAGAAAAGAGCATTCTAGGCAGAGGTAACAGTGAGTGACAAAGGACCGAAGATAGGGATAGCTTGATAAGTTTCATGATATCAGTGGGACTGGATACTAGAAAGTGAAATCTACAGTAGCAGATTGTCAGTTCTTTCAGGGCAAAGTAAGGAGGCTGCTTTTGAAAAGTGTAATGGGAGTCACTGCAGGGTTAAGCAAGGAAATGATATAATCTAACCTATATTTTTAAAAGATCTCTTTGTAACAGCTAGTAAATAAGCCATGGAGATCTAATACACAGTACAATGAATAGACAATATTTTATTATAATTATGTCAAGACAATGTCAAGAGCTTGTATATATAGTGAATGCCACCTACTGCATATCACATTGCAAAACTACACATAACTAGATTCTCGGAGGCCTTAATTGTCAGCAGAATAATTCGCTGCTATAGCGCTTTATGGCACAGAGTTCTCAGGCCCCATTCAAGTGCTTGTCTCTCATTGTAGTAAACACGAAGTCTACTTATTTCTATGTTTTTATTCTTGAAAAAGATATTTGCTCTTTCCACATACATGGCACGACCTCAAGCAGACGTAGAATAGATCTCCCTCCAAAAAACAGAGTGACAGTCCCGGCGCACGCCCCTAGTTAAGGAACCGAGCTTTCCGAACCTGTCACATTTCGTTTCCCAGCATCCCCTGCCATAAACCCAACTGTCCATGTTATGGTTATACCTTAGTCTCATCTTTTAAGTCTGACAGACTTTTCTATTTCTCACCACTGAAATCTAAGTCATGCTGTAATTATCAGTGAGAGTCTGTGGCAATTAGAACAGAAATTAACTGTGTTCATTTTGAAATAACAGGAACCTTGAATATCAGCTTTAGAAAACTGACAGAGTCCAAGGACGTCTGAGAAGAAGAGGCAATACAAAAACAGCAAACTTCACACAAATGGAAGAGGCCGGTCCAATCCAGTTGCTGCCACTGGCCCTCCATCCACACTCATGCCTGGCCCCGAGGTCTGGATGGCTGAGCCCATGCCACCTGCTCTCCGTGGATTCATAGGAATGGGAAGAGGATCTGCCCCTTTTGGGGAGTGTGTATTACCTCTCTCCAAGGCAATACAGTTTCCCAGGATAGTTTCCTTGAAGGGAGAACAAAATACTGATAGAAAGAAAGGAGAGGTGGAATGGCATACAACCGAAACAGAACAAATTCAGCTATTTTTTAATATGTTATTCAACAGGTATTTACTGAATCATGTGCTGGACATGTTCTAATCACAAGGAATGGCTCTGAAAAACACTGAGAGATGCTGGAATAAGATTAACTTTAAAAAAATAGATAGGAGGGTAAATACTGTTGGACTTTGTAAGCCTGTAAGCCCTGGTAAGAAGTTTTCATTTTATGCTCAGTGCAATTTTGAATTTTCAATGAGAAAAAATGATATCAATTAACCTTTGGAAAAGACCACTCTGACTGCCAAGGAGAGAAAAGAATGCAAATGGATCGAGAGTGGAAGCTGGAAGACTGTTAACATCCTTGGCTGCAAGCATCAGAAACATATTTTAACTTATACAGGAAAGGAGCTATTTGGAAGGATATTAAGTAACCCACAGAATCATCCAGAAGGCTAGAGGATCAGATACAGAAGCCAAACAGGGATCAAGAAATGGAGGACAACAGAAAACATGGCCAAGTGAAGATGGAGACGAAATCTGGTGGGTTGCCTGCCACATGCCACTGCCACTCGTCACTAGGCAGCTACGTGCTACACTCTCAAAATCTCTACTGGATTCTAGAGATCTCCATATTGCCATAAACACTTCCCAATTCTTCCTGCCTCTGTGCATCATTCCCTTCCAATTTAAACTCCTCAGTGATATCAACCAAAGTTGACACCAGCGGTCTGCACTTTGTCATATGCCCATACTCAGATTTCCAGAGCATGGAACAGAAAAACCTGGTCCCTTTGGTTTCTATAGTGAAAACCGGGAGCATGCCTCCAGCCAATTTTCACATAGTAGGACTCCCTAAAACTAAGCAAGGATGTTACAAAGTAACATTCCCCTAGATACATGTCCACAGAAGGGAGCTGGTATTGGTGTTTCAGTGAGATATGGAGAGGCCCTGGACTTGGCCTTGGATGAAACAAATCTCCAGTCCACTGATGTCCCGAGTTTGATCCACCTGCCCCCACATGTCCATGAGTTCCTTTGTGTTAAACCCTCTTGGTTCTGCCCAGCTCCCGGGTTACCCCTAACAAACACGTCATCCCAACCTTAAGTGCAGCTTCACACCCGCCCCGACACACAGAAAGCAAGATTGTTGGTTTTATACGTGTTCACCTAGTATCTATATCTATCTAGTATCAGTATCTACAGTGATATCTCAAAAATTATTGGCATTTCAGGAACTTCCCAGACTCCTATGTTTCAATCACTACTATCCAGCTCTTTACAAAATATAAGGTGGTTGACTGATATTCGATAGACATAGTCTCATAGAGTCTATCTCAAACCTTGACTCTTTCTGACTTTTGCCATATAACATCGCATATTCATAGGTTCCATAAATTAGGGTTTAGACATCTTTGGGACACCATGCCTCTAAAGAGTAATGGAGTAAAACATAATTAGATAAACCAAAACTTGTCTTAATAAGATTTCAGAATGTTCTTTTAGTCTGTACCAACAATAGATTTCCATATGCAAGATAATATACTTCTTCATAGTTTATCAAATTCCATCTTCAATACCACATGTCTTCTTTGTTCAAATGTCTAATTATGGAGGGATAAATTTTTCAGAACTCAAATAAAACTTTAAAAGTGGATTGAACAAGTTCATAATGTGAGAGAAGACAAGAATCAAAATTCACCAGAAGAAACTTTCTTAGATAGTACCATAGACAAACGTCATAAATATAGAAAAAGGAAGAAAACCTTTCTTGAAAACTAGGCCACTCAGTAAAAGTTATTTTTTTAAGTTAATATGTAATAAAAATAGTTGAGTGAAAGAATTATTTTAAAATCAGATATATAGTCTAAACAAAGATTAAATATTATAAAGTCTTTAAAATTTAGACTAGAGAAAATATGGTTAAAATTTCAGGAAAGTTTCTCTATCTTTCTTTTGGCTTTTAAAAGAAAACATTTTTTTTTTTTCCCCCACAATGTGTATCAGCCAAATGAAAACAAGAAAGGCAATGGAAATAGCCCAAACTTCTCCAAGTTTCATACAGGGCAGAGGACTGATAAAAGTTACTGTAAAAACAAGACCAACCCCCCAAAAACAAAACTAAACATGACTCCCTCTTATTTCTCCAAACTACTTTTCCTTTTCTGACTTAATTTCTAAAGAAAACTTACATGGAACAAAAATTTGGCATCTATTTATCTCTTGGAGACATTTTGTGAAAAATCATATATTAAATGCTTAATTCTTTCACTGAAATAATGAACACAATATTGGACCTTCATTAATCATATCTAAGCAGTGTGTTACTCCAAACAAAAAAAGAATGTTCTTATAAAGGCAATATTAGAGTGGAAGCCAAGTCATTATAATGCGCTTTGAAATATAAAGCCTCCACCGAAGAACCTACACGACCTTGCTGGAGACAATTTCAAGTACTCAGCTGCACTGCAAATAAGTAAACTATGTGTGTGTGCGCGTGTGTGTGTGTGTGTGTGCGCGCACACGTGCACATACATGAAGGAACAGAAAGTTCTAAACACAGTCATCTCAATTCATGCTCTGTCACTAAGGAAGGAATCTTTAAATGACCCCCCGATAAAAATGTATTACTCCTTTTGTTCCCAACAAGAGAGTGCTAAAAAAGTAATATCTGTTCACAAATTTGAGAAGGAATAGGTCAAACATTTGAAGAGGAGGCATACGGCTGCAGTAACTAGTTCATTGCCCTAACCAAATAGGTGGTCAAAAATATTATTGAACAACAATGTAAGAAAAGAAAAATCACCCACCCAAAATGGCTCTGGGTGGTTCAGTTATGTTACTGCCGTAATGTGACAGTATAACGCTGCAGGCTCCTACCATCATGGCAACTGTCGCTCCAGCCCCACAGCCACACAGCAGCCCAACTAGAGCCCAGGCCGGGACCCTCTCCTCCTTCTCTCCTGTACAAACCTGAATTTTCATACCGTCTTCATATGCGTGCATGTGGCATCATCGGTCTCAACGTGAGCCCCATTGTGGGGGTCTCTCCTGCTCGTACAGGGTCACAGCAACATTACTGAACTCTGCCCTCCTTTTCCATCTCCAGCCGGTGAAGAAGTCCCACGGGTTACCCACAACCCCCAATCTTTTCATTTTCCTAACAAGTGCAACTACTCTCTTCCCATCCGAAGTCCTAATCCAGCCGGCCTCCCACGCTTTGCCAGCTCCTCAAACACCTTACGCTCGTGTCAATTACACCAGGCTCAGCTGGAGACCTACTGAGGGCAGAGTGGTCACGACCAGCACAAACGAAATTACCGTGAGCAACGTGAAGGCGACGTGCCCGAAGTCAATGCGTTGGCTTTGGCGTGTAGCCGCGGCCACGCTAAGATGTGGCATTTAGCAGGAGAGTTTACACATACGACATCTCCCTAGAACCCTGCTCTAATTCCACCGCCCTGACCCCTTGCCTCGTTCAAGATGCTTGTCATTCATTTCACTGGCAGTTGCTTCAAACTCGATTCCACGTGTTCAGTGATCTTACGCAACTCAACAGTTAGCACCGGTTTGGACATGTTAAGTTTGGTGCTGAATTGAAAGTTTAAGAGTTACCTTTTCTCAGATAACAGTCTAAAACTGTGGTGATCTCTACAAGATAATTCTATTCACTGAAAAACTTTTCAGTGCAACTACAATTTATTTCAAAGTCACTTGAAGGATTCATCTACCTTTAAAGAAAATGGCTAAACAGAACAGAAATAATGAGTGTCGCAGCAACAAATTTTGCTTTTCATTTTTTCTCTTAGGGATTTTGGGAAAAAAAATAGAGTAAAACTTCACAGTATAGGATAAAGAAAATTAATGAGTTTGGGCCGATTGATGTTTTGGGACAACTGTGTGAAATGAAAGAGAAAGAATTGCAATGTGATGAAATTCGTTCCTTAAAGTGGGAAGTGTTGTGTTGTGCTGTGTTGTGCTGTGCTGTGCTGTGCTGTGCTGTGCTGTGCTGTGTTGTGTTGTGTCGTGCTGTGTTTGAAGGAGGCCCCTGGTACAGGAAGCTACACACAAAACCCTGGTTTCTCACCTCATTGCTCGCTCCATAGAAAGTCTTTATTTCAGATTTCTTTTGGGTACCAACATTTCCAGTTCGTTTGGCTCTAGCCCATGGCCCATATCTGACCCCAAAAAAGCCTTTAAGCACTTATGATTCAAAGACAGCATATATTTCTGAGAGAGCCAGACCAGCCTAGAGCTCGTAATAGGTTGTTAAGATTTAACAAGGAAAAGCCAGGGACCATTAGGAGGTTAAAATGGCTTGTCTGGGGAGGGAAAGGGAGGAGATGGAATCCAAAGTTTAAATAGATTGGAAATAGCCATGTTAAAAATCATTTTAACAATCGGGTTTAAAAATAGACTTTATTAAAATGCTTAATAAAGCATACTACAGAGGCAAAAATAAAAAATCCAAAATCATTAACTGCATATTGTAAAAGTGAAACCGATATAACTTTACGCCTCCTGTATTTAGGCGTCTACGTGAAAGTCCGCGTATGTCGTCTCAGAAAATTGGTTGTCCATGTCACAGGAATAGAACATTTAAATCAAATGTGTAAAATGTTCCTGGTGAAGACCGCCAGCTTCGTCTCATCTGCCTCTTTTTAAAAATGGAGGTGAATCTAACTTTTTAGAGGACCGTGAAGAATAAAACTCAAATCGAAACGTCCCATTTATATTCCATGCTAAATTGAACTGCTTGTGTTATT
The DNA here is from genome assembly GCF_902729225.1 of Pteropus medius. Taxonomy (NCBI): domain Eukaryota; kingdom Metazoa; phylum Chordata; class Mammalia; order Chiroptera; family Pteropodidae; genus Pteropus; species Pteropus medius. The sequence continues at coordinate 4,345,015 of NW_024348304.1, forward strand.
ATATTTCAATGTAACTTTTTCTGATGAATTTTATCAATCTGAGCATGAATTTTCAACATATTTCTTGCACCATTTAACTCCATAAATTATAAAATGAATATGCGTTAACTGCTGAGATGCTCAGAACAACAGAGCACCTCTCGGCAGTCTGAAATGTGTAAAGCGATTTTTCTTACTAAGATTTAATTTACTAGAGTAAAATCCACCCATTTAAGCTATGCGAGTTTTGACAAATGCATATAGTCATGTAACCAGTGCCACAATTGAGACACAGAACGGTTCTATCACTCCTCAAACTTTCCTAAATGTATAGCAATTTAAAAACTGCTACTTTTTAAAAGCCTGATACATGACAAAACATCAATATCTTGCTTTGTTCACTTTGGATACAATTAATAGAGGACATTTGACTACAGGATTATTAGACCTAAGGTCAAATCTAGTTATCGGGACAACTTGGTTCTCTTGTCCTTCAGAACAGGGGGCGTGCATTACACGCCCTCCACCCCAACTGCCACCCCCACCCCACCACCCCCATGCCCTGGCTCTTTTAAGTCACCTCCCGACATACACCCTTCCCCGCTTCCTTCCAATGTAAACCAGGGCATTATATTTTTATTTTTGTTTTTCTTCGCTTTATATAGACAGCCGCCCTTCTGATTTGTAGTAATGGGAAAGAAAATCTCTCCAAAACGACATTACCTCACAAGCGAGAATGTAGAACTACATTAGTTTTTCAATATTGGGCAGAGCACGTTTAGGCTAAATGTGGACATCAGCAGTTTTAAACCCCAAATCTGATGTATCTGGCACTCTTTATTGTCTTAGAGGTTTCATCGGTGGATACTTAAAATCTTTCTCCTGGCAGCAAAAGCCCCCGTTAGGTTTTTATACGACGTGCTAAGAAATGCCTGGTGTCAGAGCCATCTCTTCCAGCCCCCAGGGCGGGTGGCTGCTGCAGTAACTGCCTGTGAGCTGCCTGTGAGACAACTGCGGAAAACCTTCTTACACAGGAGCCATTTACATTTAAAAAGACAGTTTGAAAACCTGTTTTTACTTTGCATACGCTAAGAGTTCAAACTCCCTCAGTTTTGTTAGCTCATAACTATATCTGGTTTTTGTTTTAACTATTTTTCAAATTAAGGACAGTAAAGAAAAGTCAGAGACCTGATTTTCCATATTTTGGGGAGTAATGAAGCATGCCTTTTACCACAATTAGTCTTGGGGTGGCTGCAGAGCCCGACTTCACATCCCCGTGGTCCCTCAGCACGAGGTGCTATCTATCCCTGAGCTGATGGCAGGTCAGTGCAGGGACTGACCACAGGGATCAGACTCAGAACGGAAGCTGCCTGCGGCGTGCTGCTGCTCAGCACACGTCCTTTGTGAAGAGTACCTTGGAACAGGACCTGCACTCCTGTGGACTGCTCCGCATGCACGCCCCTCGCCCCGTCCGTTTCTGCAGAGTGTGTGTAACTGGAATCGTTTACACTGATCCCATTCAGTGCCTTCTGCTGCAAGTGCCAGTTTCCCACTCCTACTCGAACACTCTGCGAAATGCGGAGTGAAGCTGGCTTCTTTCTCTTTCCATCCTCAGCCCGACCCACGTATTTTTGGATAGAATCTGTCATTTTAGCCTCTAGTCAGATTTTATAAAGCTTCAAGCATTCTTCACCCTTCCTAGAATTGAAGTAATACTCTTTTCAAAAACTTTAGACCAGTGGCTCTCACGATTTAGAGCTATCAGAAATATCAGGTGAGCTTCATAAAACTCAGATTGCCGGGCCCCGTCTGCAGCGCTTCCAATTCAGTTTTTGTGGGGTGGCCCCAGACTGTGAATTTCTAAAAATTCCCAGTTGGCATTGAGCCAGAAGCCACGGTTGGAGAATCGATGCTTTACAGGATCCTTTTGGAAAACCGATTTTTCCAGTTAGTGAAACAAGGCACATGCCATTTTTTCTTTGTAACTTTTTCTTTTCCTTAAACACTGGATGACAATTCAACTCGCACTACAAGGTAGACTCCTGGTTGGCACCTGCACGATTCGGGCGTGCTAGGCATCGTTTGCTGACATGCAGGTTTTATCTCCACCCTTAAGCTACCTCCTTGACAGCAGAGCCCTAAAGCCCACATTTTACAGACTCATCTGCCAGCAAGTTTGTTTAGACTTGGCCAGTGAGATGTGATCCTCGAAAATATTAAAAGTAAAAGACCAAAGAATACCATCTCATTTTCTGGTGGCCGTTGTGGAAAGGTAGGCGGGTGCTGGCAGGTGGCAGACGGGGTGTTTGGCCCCGGTTTGGGGAGTCTTCCCACCCACTCCAGGGCTGTGGGCAGCGCATTCTGTCCGTGGTGGCCTCCTTGTGATCCTTGTACTTCCAAAGACATTGAAAGCCACCTTCCTAACGCTGGCTCACGCAGGAGACCTAAGGCTGGACGTGTTGTTGCTACTTTTGATTTAGACGTATTCATATCAGAATACCTACATGGTTGCAGCTTTGAGCAAAACTAGAATGATACAGTAGAAGACACTATATCTAAGAGAAAGATGAAATTGTAAGAAACACAATTACTGATGTGGCTTCTTTATCCTCTTCCATGATAGCAGACAATATATGATAATGAAATTTCATCATTTTTCCTCTCTAAAAACAAGATAGCCCGGTGATGAAACTCCTTTGTAAATACAGTAAGTCTTCGAAAAACTTTTTAGATTTCTGCAGAATTGAGAGTTACTATTCCCTGAACACTGTGGTATCTAAAAGCTATAGTTATTATTCTTGTGTATATCAAATGTATTTTCATGTGACTGGGAAAAATGGGTTTGCAGTATCACAATATTTTCAGTTGAATTTTAAAATAAGAACCTAAAAGCAGAAAGTGAGACCTTGCTGCGGATGAACGGGCTGGGAGGATGCTCAGTGCCCTTTACCCTCTTAGACCCACTGAGAGTGTCCTCAAACGTCAGCATGAGAAAACTTCCGAAAATCCTTCCAGCGCCCATGCCGGAGCGTTTACCCAACTAGATTCCTCCAGGGAACCCTTTTCCACGTGACACCCGCCAACGTTCCTCAGACACAGGGCTCCACAAACCCCCTGTGGAAAATCTTAGTCCTTCAAAAATAAGTGTTTCTAGAGTTGAACAGGGAGGATGGGGCAGGAAAGGAAGGTCCCTAATCTAATCAAGCGGAATCGGAAGACATATTGACTGAGATTCTTAATAGCAAAGATGTGATAATAATTATGTAAAAATGACCTGAGCTCATTTACTAATACATTTTAATAATAAAAAGTTTTATTACAATTTTTAAATATTTGTATCCTCTTTCTCCTGTCCTCGGGATAAATTATTAGAATATCTACAAAAGGCTCTGTGCTCATCTTATGATTGGAAGTATGAGGATGAAACTGGATTTCATCCCACAGTACGCTGGGAGAGGAGAGGACTTCAAAGAAACACAGCCAGTATTTTCCACAGAAAGGAAATCAGGGAGTTCAATACTGGAGACAAAATAAGGAAAGAAAGAATACTGCCAAAGAGCAGATTAAAAAGGAAAGTCTAGGCTTTTATATGAAGGGGGACTTTGCTATCCCAGCAAGTCCTCATTGTGCCTGAACCTGTAGTGCCCTGTGGTTTCTCCGTGGCCCCTCTCCTCCCAGAATGTCCCCTGCTGGAAGTTTTACCCGGACTAGAATAGCTACCAGTAGTAATCTGGAGCTGAGAGAATATGTGATTATTGCAGGATTTCGATACTGAACTCAGAATGAACTTTTAACTCTTTCTCCTGAATTAGGATAGTTTCAATGAAATCTCTTAAAAACAAAAATTCATAATAGAAATCTTTAACCTTTAATTAAACTAATTTTGAACTTGAACTCATTTCTCAAATCCCATGCTCATTTCATTTTTTGGTCTAGATTCTAGAAATTGTAAATAAATTTGTAAAACAATCATTCAGACACTTTGCCTGAAGTTCAAGGAGAGCGAAACACAATAACAAAAATCCAAAGGCACTTTATGAAAGATCTGGTTGACTTCCATGTTGAAATATGTATTAAAAGAGAGCCTCCTATTCCATAAATGTAGGGGACCGAGACAAAGGGAACTGGGAGGTCCCCTAGTGGTTGGATCTGAGAAGTAACAGTTATATCGCCATTCCTTAAAATTAAGACTCTTTTGAGGCTCGTGCCTCTTAAGGTTTAATTAAATTTGGAGGCCATAATCACAAGGCAGGAAAGCATGATTCTTTTAAAAAATGGCTGGCTAGTTCATCTCTAGTGACACCCAACTAAGTATAAAACTAATGTCATAAGTTAGAAAAGATAAATCACGTGTTAGCTGTAATGCAAAGTTTACGGCAGAAATGTCAGGATCACATGCATGTTCGTTCACCTACTTAATCAATAAATTTGTAAAGAGAACTCGTTAGATACCTACTGTAAATCCCAAACTAAAAGCAGATTTGTGTATTGTTCAAGTAATAAAGGAAGTGTTTAGAACCACTCGATCCTCTTTTGTTTACCCTTTTGCATAATTTTCCCTAACGCTATCAAGGACCTGAGTTACACCGCCTGTGGCCCACTGCTGAAAACTCCCACACACAGTACTCTTTTTGCATCACATGACCTAGAACTATTCTATCCCTAGCTCTAAATACTCTGCTCATTGTTATTCTTTTCATCCTTTAGCCATTCATTTAATAAACATTTACTGTACTGAGAACCCACGATGTGCCAATGCTAATTAAATAACTGTTATTAATTAAAATAGCAATAGTAAAGAGACTCTCCTTGCCTTTAATAAGACAGCAGTTAAAAAGGCAGCTGTAAAACAGTATGATAGGTCCTTAGAAAGGAAGTCATCGTAAGTTCGTAAGAGAGTGAGTGAGGTGAGGGAATGTGTCCCGAGCAGAGGCTTCCTGGGCTAGCTCTTGAAATACATATCATTCAAGGGAAGAAGAAATAGAGTGAAAGACAACCAGACATTGGAAGAACACTGCAGGAGCTCGAGGTATGTGGAAGCAAAGATTAGGTGGCTTCTGCTACTGCTCCCGCCAGCCACCACCGCCTCAGCCCCATGGAAGTGGCCAGACATGGGAGGTGGAGCCCAGCCACCAGATTTACCTTGCTTGCCAGTTGTCACCACAGAAGAAAGCCTCGGACTCACTCTTATGTCCAACATCTCATGCTAGGACATCTCCGGGTAATGTAAGTTTATCCCTTCAATGGAACTCAGGAAAGAGACAAAGAAAGGATTGGGAATAGATGTCACGTCCTTAACAAGCTGCTTTGTACAGTGCAGTATCCATCAGCCACATGTGGCTCTCAAACATTGAAACGTGGCTACCATGAATTAAGATATGCTATAACTGTAAAGTGCACACCAGATTTCGGACAGTATATGTAAAAGAGTACACGATTGTCCATTATTTTTATACCGATTAAATATTATACAGTCAATACATAACACATAATCAGTCAATACATGTTAAATAGTAATATTTGAATATATTGGATTAAGTAAAAAATTATTAACAATTTCACCTACTTATTTTTACTTTTTTTTTTAATGCAGCTACTAGAAAATTTTTAAATATATATTTGGTGTATATTATATTTCTATCAGACAGAATATCCTAACATAACATTTCTCAATTAAAACAGAGTTTTAATCAAATGTATTATTTGCTTTTTCATAGCAAATAATAAAAATATTCCCTAAACAGTTTTCGGGTCCAAATTATAAAAATGCCATACAAATTAAAAATCTTTAACTGGCCATTTAATGAATTATGAAACATATACTACTGATATTTGCTTAAATGTGTATTTTATTTTCTAATATAGATAATAAGTGCTTTATTTTTCAACAAGTGGGGGAAAATATTTTTTAAAAAACAGAATTTTATATTCTAAAATATAGTCTTAAAAAATGCAGTCTCTTATATTTCAATTATAAGTCATTTTACCAAAATTGAGCCTAAGTGTATTTTGAAGTAATTTACAACATTTTGCTTGAAATAACATTTACTTATTAATTTCCATATAAATAGGCTATACAATTTTTCATTTAATCCTACCTTTCTACTTTAGCGTGTCTGTTCATTTTTTTAATGTTTTTAACCAGTGTCCAAATAAAATCCTTTCGGTATTAATTTTGTTGATCACTTTCATATTTTTGAAAAGTTCTGCAGCTCGTCTTTTCCAATAATATTTCACTTGCCATCCATAGTATTTACTTACGATCAGATACAGTATTGCTGATGTCAGTTTGTCTGCCTCATCAGCATGATTTTGTATAAAAAGACTCCTCGCGAGGGGACGGGAGGCGGGGGAGGCGATCCTGCCGGAGATGCTCTGCCCTGGGTACTGGTGTCTGTCTAGTCCTTGCCCCTGCAACTCTCTCGTTCAGGGCGTTCTTTCGGGGAGAGGCAGGTCAGTGGTGGGGTGTTGACTCCCTTCCTACCCTCAGCCCTCACCCCCACCCTGCAGCCTCAGCCACTGATGAATGGGAACTTAAGAATAATACTGTGTCCATGGTCCCCAACAGGTTTAAGGCGCATCTGCCCACAGGGGGAGCATCTCCGTAATACACCTCCTCTAGAATTCTTTCCCTTTGTCTCATTTCTCTCTCCCTGCTGGGGCTTCCTGAGTTAGCTCTCAAACTATATACTGGCAGTCAAATTGCTGGAGAGCAAAAATGGAGGTTAAGATAGCTCTCTAGTGGAGAGCTGTTTGTATCAGAGAAATGGAGGGATGATATGGATTCCCTCATACATGTGACGGTGAACAGAAAATATGCTATGATGATGGTGAAACCCAAAAGAGTAAGATTTTCTTTCCTTCAGCCATACTAACAGAGAAAAAGATATTCAATGGTTTAAACATTTTCTTTTTTATTTCTTTCTCTTCTGGTTTCAAGAATGTCTTAAATGGATTTTGGTTTTTATTATATTTTTCCAATAATTTTGTGTAGTGTGGGGAGAGAAATATTTATTTCAGATATAAATAATACATCATTATGTTTTACTTTATATCATTTATTTAACAATGTTTTGTAATTTACTAAAATGTTAATATTATGGCTTGGTTTACATATTTGTTTCATATTCATTTATAAAAACGTAAAGTATGTACTTTTTAAATCTATGTTTTGTTGCTTTCTATTGTATTCTTGAAATTATATTCAAGGTAATTGTATAACCTTGGAAATTAAATATTATTTTTATCAATAATTACTTATGACTATTTCAACTGTTAAATAATTAGTTGAACTAATGTTCATCATATTTTCATCTGAAAATAGAACCCTAATTATTTTGCTTTATTGTATTTACTGGGGTTGTCTGTGTTCATGAAATGATCAATTTGTAAACATTAAGTGGACAGATGAATAGAAAGCATATCCTACATCTGTAAAGTGTACAATGTGATGCATTTTATTCTATCTGTACTCAAGTTATCAAATTTCTTATTGATGTTGTTGACTAATTGCCCTAACATACTATGTAAGATTTTCTAATTAAAATTCTATTTATACAATTTTCTGTTGGTTGTTTAACAATATCTTTTCCTACTTCTATGTTTTTTATACAAAAGATTTAGTAACAATGAACATTCACCTTAAATTTTAATGTCATAAACAATTTTCTCTTGCATTTTAGAGTTTTCTCAGCTTAAAGTTATGCTTTAAAATTAATTTGAAAATCTCAATTTTTATTTGAGTTTAATTTACATATGGCTTTTTCTTTATTGTATTTAAAGTAATTTTAATTTTTTCGCATCTTGCAATTAGTAGATAATTGGAATCTATTTAATACTGCTAGATTATTTTTATTTAAGAAAGAATTTAAATCATTTTCCAGCATTGTCAAATTAATTAAACTTGAGCACATCTTTTGTCTAGCCTCTGTAATTTATCATACTTAATTTAGGTTTTGTAATATTTTATGCTTTCAATTTTTTTCATAAATACTTGTAAAAAATCTAGTGATATGCAAATTTTTAAAAATCATTTTTCTACAATGTTTAGTCAAATAGCCCTTTTTCTTACTTTCTGTCTCTCCTTCATAGTTTTTGTTTCTTTAACTTTTTAAGGATCTTCTTTTATTTATTTATATTTTGGATGTTTTTATTTTCTTAGTTACATTTAGATTCATCACTGTCATCTTTCTTCCTCCTCAGAGAGAGTGTTTTTTATTCACAGTCGTTGCAATCTTTTTTAAATATAACTTGCGTGTTTGTACTTTAACTCGTTTGGATTTTTTTTTAAGTGATATTACAGAAATGTTATCTGAATAGTTTATTTTCTTAAAAATTATAGACCTAAAATATGTTTTTTTCATATATGTGTATCTTCATAGGAAAATATATAATCATTGAGTTCTCTTATCTACTTTAAAAAATTCTATTGACAAATATTGCTACACTGTCTTTAGTGACATTATTAAGGATATAATTTTATAACTTATACAAATAACACGCTTTATATCTTGAATTCTTGTATAATTAATTTTCTTCTTGTAAATATTGACAATTCTAAACCTCCCATCTCATGTCTTATTTTCCAAGTTTGATAATTGTCCTACTGCACTTAATACATTTTTTACTGATCCATTTGTCCTGTATTTTGAGAAATGATTAGTATTTGTAGGTTGTAAATCTGTGGTTTGCCTTAAATGCCTGCTTTCTTCTTGTCATTTCTTTTATTTAAATAAACTAAATTCCTAGAGCACTTCATATATACGCGACCCAACCAATTCGGTTTTCTATAGTGCCAAATCCACTTTTGGCCAGTCTAGTAAAGCTTTAATTCATGTCATCGATCTCCCTTGGTATCCATATATGTTTTCTTCTTAACTCAGATCATGCTTATTAATGTACAGAATGCCCTTTAATAGAGAAGCAAGCTTTTTCTAAAAACTTCTTGGTTTACAACATAATCAACGAATCTCTGAGGCTTTCTCTCTTTGCTTTTATATATTATTTTTTCATAGGTCAGATCATGTGTCTTCTGAGTTACTCATTTTGCACAATGATTTAACCTTACAACATTTACTGTATTTGGATGTTTTGAGCCTCCCTCAAATTTTCCATATTTAGTGCTGAGGATCAGGAGAAGTGAAGTGAAGATAATATTTTACTCTTAATTTTCTACCATCTACCTGTGTATTGGCAGACATCCCTGCCCCAGACCTGAAGGCAAAGTCCTGTATTATGTTAAACACCCCAGACTCCAACTCATTGCTGGTATTCAACGAATGCCAAACCCCCTTGTAATCCGGTTCTCATTCTAAATCCCTGGGGATTTTTGACAAGAGACCCAAAACCTGGCAAGATCTAACTTCATAAAACCAGAGAGAAGTAGTTAGTCGAGACTCATATGATTGAAATTTGACTAGAATATGGCAGGATTAGGCTAGACAGGCTAAAAAGTATTTGTTTCATTGTGTTTCAGAGAAGTGTGACATGTATTTAGAGAAATACATAAGAAAGTGGAAATCGGTACTTCATTTCTCAGAATATCAGATTTTTAAAAGAAAAGACATGTGAGGTGAGAAACGAGAGAACTTTAAAAGGAAACGAGGTGTAAATCCTTTGCAGTTTCAACCTGATAAAAAGGGAGAGCGTGTATTACAGTTTGGGCATATAAACAAAAGATTCTGAAAGGGAAAAGAACCCTACGTTTTTCATGTGTTCTTTTGCTCAATTATTTTTGGAAATGCATGTTGATGTGTTATCGTTATCTTTAGACTGGCTGAGTCTTAAAACCCTCAGTTGTCTGTTTAATATTTCCTATTTATGGTTCACATGAAAAGCAGTAATGGGGACCAAGAACGTGTTTTCCATCATCCAGCTGTTGTCTGTGTTGATGGATAAAAACTGAAAACATCTCGAATTTCATAAGCTAAGATAGTAATGTGAGATTGATGATAAAGCATTGTTTTGATTACTAATGATAAGTTACAAAATTAATAAATGATTATTATTTAATCAATATCAAAAATAATTCTACTCTGAACATAAACACTAAAGTATATAACAAATACATCTTATATCTGTTTAAAAGTAAAATGTTTGCAGATGGGGTGATTTCAACTTGAAAGTATTTTAAATATAAATGACTAAAGATGTAAAGATTAAAAGATGGCCAGCTAATAGCATCTTATAATTGAGTTTCTACTGGGTATGTATATAGCAGTTAATTCAGTCCAGACTCACTTGTACTTAGAGTGAGCAACGTACATTCTCTTTGCCTTTTTGCTTCTAACTGAAGCTACTCTGGGTTACCTGACACTTTGGCAATGTGACTTTTGGTCTATCATCCCAAATTATTGAAAAAGATACCTTCTATGTGTAATTTCTACATAAGCGACTTTTCCTTCAAATTTAAGCCTGCCAGTCCAAAGTAGAATAAAGTATCAAGAAACAGAAACATTCTCCAGACTATCATGACGTTTGTCCCCCAACCTTATGTAATTTTCTCTTCTCTTCCACTCAAACAGTACTCACTACTGCACCACTGAGACCCATAGTGACATATGCAGTTAATCAGATATGCGCACAGATTCAAAATTTCAAACATAAAAATCACAAAACTATAACTCTTCAAAGTATTTCTTAGGTTAAAAATGCAAAATAATAGAGATTCTCAAAATACATTAAGAAATAATGTCCCTATTAACCTATCTAAAAATAAAATTCTTTGTCAGTGAATTTCTGAAACCAATGTAGCTTATGAGATATTGATGAATTAGTATTTTAGAGATAAGATAATGATGGGAACCCAAATTAAGATATCTGCTCTCTGACTCACCAGCACAGCTCCAGACGGTAGGCTTCCAGCTTATAAATCTATATTAAGTTAGTTTCTTTGGTGAGATCATGATGGACTGTCGAAAGTCTGTAACCTATTATGATAATTCATATAGACATTGTAACACTCTGCTGTCATCTGACATCATCTCCTGTGTGGCTAAAGGACACAAATAAATCCCAGCTCGAAACAGTAAATAACAGAGAGGGGTGGAGGGAGACAGAGGGAAAGAGAGATAGAGAGAAAGGGAAAGGTTTTAAAAAAATGTTTTAGTGCAAAATTTATTTTTAAAGCTTCTTTAACACTCCACGCCTCTTGACCTCTAATGACCTCTTTTAAGTTGGCTTTCCCGCTGCACATTTTAAATTCAGAGTAAACAATTATTGAAAAAATTATGAGGTTCAGATGAAAAGTTCACAAACAATAGCATAATTAACTATCTTAATAAAATCTTGGAAATAAGCACCATCTCAGACGCTGACCGAGGACCACATGGCGAACCTAACGAAGACCAGGGGAAACAGGGCACTAGCCCATCGGAAACGCAGAACTGCCCCGCCTTCCTCCCTCATTCTCCTTCAATCTTCAGAATTAAGTCCGTGGGGTGATTTCAAGGACATGTTCTAAAGTTAATTGCTCTTTTTTGTTTTTGAGACTTAGTGATTGGAGGGTAGTGGGAAAAATAGAACTAACATTTTAAAATGTGAGGAAATCATTCAAATTATCCACATTCAAATGTTGTTTTCGTGCACATTTAATGGTTTTAGTTAAAACCACATTTGAAGGAGTAATCGATCAAATTCAGTTTCACTCATAGGGCCGTTACTCACTACAGTGATAGCACTTGAGTTAGTGTATGCTTCATTTTATACAGTTCTAAATTAATACTTAATTGTATCCATGCTAATAATGCAAAGCTAGAGAAATACTTGGAGAGTATAATGTATATTTGGACAGTGCAATGTATACTATAAATACTCGAATTTCAATTCAATGAATAATTTAATTGCACAGACATATAATAATTTTATAGAACCAGTTTAGTAGCTTGAAAGAATTTGATCTAAAATCATGAACAATGACTTCTATTTTTTCTGAATATTTTCCCATAGAAATAATGAAAGTTAAAATTAGCACTGAGTGATTTGAGAAAAAAAGTAATTTGGAAACACTACACGAGGCAATTTAGATAGGTAAGATTATTTATTGTAACATATCAGAAGGGGAAAAATAATGAATGAATGAAGTACTGGTTCACATGCTTTGAGTGAATTACTTCAATGCCCTAAGCCTCATTTTCCTCTTAAAAATGAAGATTTTTAATTTTTAATGGAGATGATTTTTAAGGGCCTTTCTAGAATTAAAAATGTTTAGGTATTAAAATTCCCACACCACACCGATCTGATTGCTGATAACAAAACTTCTGCCAAGTAAATGGAGATTTCAAAAAATAGCTTTCACACGCTGCTTATGAAAATGCGAATTTGTAAGACAATGTTGAGGGGAATTTCTGAATATGTACCATACAAATATATGTATAATATATATGTATATAATTTATATGTAGTATATGTATACATTTTATGTGTGTATATAATTATTATGAATGTGCATAAATGTGTTATACATTTAAGATAGTGTTAGACGAAATAGACCAAATTATATATTAAAACTAGATCCTCTAGAATTGTGAAATTTACTGTATTAACAAAGAGAAAAACTCTGAATTTAAAATTATTTTCATAGTTATCTACCACTCTGTGACTCAAATTTCCTCAGCTGTGAAACATATATTCTTATGCCTGATATAAAAGATAAAACATATAAAGTGCCTGGCAAACTTAGCTCTCTAGAAGAGAGGCAGCAGCTTGGGGGAAATGAAAAGTAGCTTTACAGAAAAAATTTAGGTTTAGAACCACAAGTTTATCAACAAAGACCTTTAAAAAGCTCCATTCCTTTCTTTATCTTTATTCTTATCTTTTATTTTTAATCTTTTATCTCATCTTTTATCTTTTCTTTGGAGAAGAAATATTTTGGCTAATTTTCCACCAGCACATACCAGTTCAGCTCAGCCTGGCTCCACCTGGCTTCTGATGGCACAGGTCAGCCAGACAACACAAGTGTCTGCTGTGATAGGCCAGTGCTGTTAATTATTTAGATATCTTGAAATTATCCATTCTTAATCCACACTCTATAGTCAACTTTTTATTTCTGGGGGGAAGACTGGTTATGGATAAGTCAGGATTAAAAAAAATAATTAAAAAAAAACAAACATGCAGGCAAATAAGATATTTCTAAAAACTCTGTGAAGACATCTACGCATCTAAAGGTCTTCACTCGGGAGCCCACCTAATAAATCATAAACATCACAATATGAGAACAACTTTCCCGGAAGGAACACCCTCCCACGCTCCCTCTGTTGACCAGCTCTTCTGAGAAACAAGTCATCACCTGCTTCTTAGAGAAAGGGGGGAAGAGCCAGGAGACATGGAGCCCGCGACGAGAGGAGGGCAGGGAAAAGGGGGCGCAAAGTGGAAAAATTCAGATTAGTACAAATAACTGTTTTTATTATTTTTGTTAACATTTTTCCTCAGAAGTACAAACATTTTACTCAGAAATTCGAACTTACACATGAATTGCAAAAAAGAAAAAATAAATACTCATACCTTCACCTAAATTCACCTATTTACTCCACATGCTTTTCACTCTCTACCAACCTATCTATCATACATATGTTTATATTGTTATGTGTGTGTTTGCGTATAAATAAATATATTTTTTCTAAACCATGTAAGAGTAATTTCCATGTCATCGTCCTTTACTCTTGAATACTTCAATGTGTACTTCCTAAAATAAGGATATTCTCTTACATAACCACAGCACCAAACTGTGTTTATTTTTACAATTTAAATTTTATTTAGTGACATCCATAACACACGTGTCTGTATTAGGCACCACGCAAAGCCCAGTTCCTCCAGTTACTGACTGTCTGACGTAACTCTCTGTGCCCCAGTTTGCTCAGATGTGAAGCCAGGATAATTATAGTACCTACTTCTAATGGTTCCTAGAGCAGAGTAAGTGTCAGAGTAATGTTGCTCAATCCAATTTAAATGGTAAGAATAAATACGGTTTTTACTGTGCTTGCAATTAATCGTTATTTAATGTTGTCCGCGATTTCCTCCGCCTGAGTATCAGATTCCAAAGCTCCTCTCTGCGCTCGCATGCCACGTCACAGACCGTCACCGGAGGAAATACCCGAATCCAGCGATCCAGGGCTCACCCCACGACCGTGCTTCTCCTCTGAATTCTGACAGTTTATTTATACTGCCTTCTGGCATTCCTCCTCAGGTTTTGTTTTGCTTTTAATAATGGCATGGAATGAATCACATGCCCCTTTTTAATTAACGTTGGCACAAAACTACATAAATTTGTTAAATATGTATGTCATTATAAATAGTGATTGAAATCATGAAAGCAGTAAAGTATGACTGAGGAAGGCATCCTACAACTTTGTTTTTGATCTCTAACTTCTATTTACATGTCATTTATCTCATTCAATATTTTAATCATTATTTCTATTATTATATGTATATGATCTATAGACCCTACTAGTTAGCAATTGTTCTGAAGAGAAGGACGAGCCCTTATTGTTAAATTTACCTGACGTACCGTTGTACAACATTCTGTCGTACAAACACGAGAAAGCAGCAGCCTGAGCAATGAACCCTGGCAGAGGGTGGCCTTCAAAAGAGGGACAGGCTCGAAGTTTTGAAAATAATGCACAGGGTAAGCCGAGAAGAAAGGGATGGAATGAAAGATCCTCACCTTATCTGGAGAGCGTTCCCGAAGTGGAATAGTGAGAGAAAAGAAACGAGGAAGGACAAAAGAAAGAAAGGCAGATTGAGAAGGAAGGAAGGTGGGAGCGCGATCCATTCAGCTGAAAAGTGAGCCGGGGGACCAGCTGGGAGCCGGCGGGGCAGACGCCGTCAGGGCCATCGAGGGACAGGGCTCCCCAGAGGCTAATGCTCCACTGAAAAAGAGAAGCCACACACAAAATGTGTTTGTGTTTTTACAATTTCGGGTGTCTGTAAAACATTTCTCATTACATTCATTTCCAGTGGAAAAAGTAATATACCTTTCAAAACACTAGATTTGTAAATGCTCGGGAAAGTCTAATTTCTGCCATCCTTGTAATGTCCTGTAATAAAAGATGAAAAAGAAGCCTTTTCAAGATGTTTGAAATGGAATAAGCAGTGAGGAGAAAATTTCCTTTTCCTTTTAAACAAATTTGAAAGCGGGCAGGCTTCCAGCTAATAAAAGAATGTTTACTTCCACGAGGCCTATGCAGGAGACCGTGGTTGTAGCGCTTGGCAAGCTTGCCAAGCAATCCCTCGTCTCAGGAATATGTCACGTAGCGGTGCTACTGATAAAATACACAGGAAAACATGCACGCAGAGAAGCACACGGCGCTCAAAACTATGACCACGCAGAGGGATGTGTCCCACATCCAGTATTATCCCAAGAAGAGCCGCTTCTACTCATGAGAAGTAACTTTGTCAGAAGTAGCCTCGTCAGTACCCGTCACTCATCACAAACGAGAAGCAGGGACGCTGCGAAAGGGAAGAGCCAGCGCTTCCTTCCAGCCCGTCACCAAATGCACCGCTCGCCGCCTCCTTTCTCAGTCAGCGCTGGGTAGTAAACTGAAAGAGGTACGACTAAGGAAGAACAAATGGCTGAGCGAGCATGGCTTCCGGACTGTACGCTGACGCATTTTGTTAATGAGAAATCTGATAGCCACGTGTATCGACTGTGTTGCAGGACTTTAAAGGACATGAGGCTAGAAAACGAGCCATCTAGCTTCTCAGCCTGATATTGGTCTAATCTGCGCGTGACTCTGAGCTAAGCCCTCTGTGTGCACAGTGTTTTTAAAGGTTAAATGAAAAGAATGGACTCATTCATTTTTTTTCTAAAAAAATAGCATTTTTTCAAGGAAATCTTATATGAAGCCCTAATTACTAAAATGGCGACTCTGTTCCCTTCCAGGCTGAGGAGGCCCAACCACCAGCCTCCCTCTCCCTCTCCACCAGCCGACACGGTGACCCCAAAAGCTCCTCCACAGAATGCAAGCATTCCTCCAAAAGCAACTCTTTCGACTGCCCATTTATTCGATAAATCCTTATGAGCAAACCATCCGTTAATCACAGGGAACACAGTGAGTGACCGCTCACTTTGTCCTTAGAAAAGACCGGACTATATCATCTCTAAATTCTGATTGGCTTCTCCATATTACTCATGTACCACGACAGTCTGAGGCTGGGGGGCGTATGTCACAGGGTTTGAGCCTTGGTGCTTCTTTGATGAGGTGGAACGATCCTGCAGACAAGTAAGCATCGTGCATCGCTTCTACAAACTTTAATTATAAAGCTCATCTCATAACAGCTGATTCTGAAGTACTGTCCAGATAGTTGTAATTCTGTTAAAATTCTGTTGAATAAATTTGCACTTAGAACCAAGATGCAACTAGCACTTTCAAGATGCAAGTTTTTCTTCAATTCCTTCTGAATACACTTCCAAATTTTGAGCACCAATCCCCTCCTCCTATCCCCAGATAGTGAGACTGTTGTTACTGCTTCTTGCCCAAGCCTGCCTTTCTGAAATCTCCAAGTGTCCTAATATTGCTTTTATCACATAGAAAAATGAGTTCTGATTCTTGCTTCCTCTCATCCCTGTTACTGCTTGGACAATGGTTGGGTAGCCTGACAGTAATCCAGGCTAATGAATTCATATGTAACTCGGAAATATGAGAGAATGTTAAAATGAGCTTCAAGAATCAGATCCAAAGCAGAGGTGACTACGAAAGTGAAACTTCAAGGACTCTAGAAAGCCCAGTTGCACAATACTTTGGTTCATCAACAGTTTTGAACCTTCCCTCAAATTTAATCACATAGTCAGTCATTTCTCCCGAAGACTTTTTCCCCTTTGGGGCTGGGCAAGGTTTACAAAATGGAGAACTTCTTCTTGGTATTTTTTGTAAGGGATTTGCCCAGTCCCACAGGAGGCTTTCCTGTTTTCTTGATACTCCAAAATACATAGGATCTCAATTTTATCCTTAAATAGGCTTTTATATGGCTGTAATTCTCTCTTTTCCTCTTTATGACAACTCACTATTAACTAGGTTTGCCTAAAATTGATATTCATATGAAACTGAGAGAGGAACCGATTAAGAAGAGAAAAATATATTGATACTAATACTGTCTTTAACCAGTGATAAATCATCTTATAGAAAAGGCAACCAGAAATTTTAAGTGATCTTCACTATCTCATATTATATAAATCTGCAGGATAAAACAAGATCAGCTATATTGGTGTCTAATTATTACAAATCTGTAGACTTGACCAAAAAAGACTCTAAGCTATTAAATGTGAATCGTGTTTTTTAATTCATTGATGGCTGTATTATGCTGATTTCCAAGCTCATCCTTGTTCAGCTCAAATGTGATCTTCCTCTTCTGCCTAAAACCCATTAACACGAGTTGTGAGAATCTTTATGATCTAGACCCTGCCTATTTCTCCAGCTACTGCACTTTCTACACCCTCCTTCTGCTTCCCCTAGCCGTTTGCTCTCTTGGCTCTTGGCCATCAGATACGCTATCCCTTCTGCTCTGCTCTGCCTCCTCACCTTCTCTACATCTACTTCCTTCGTCTACCTAAGGATGATTCAACCTTGCAGGTCTCAGTAGATAGCGCTTCTTCAAGGAAGTCTCCTGTGCCCCTCCGGTGGTTAAGAGTGCGCTTCTGATGCCCTCTGCTTGCCCGCTCAGCAGTTTTCACAGGTTACTGCAACTGCCTATTATAACCTCCCCTATGGTGTAAGTAACTTGAAATCAAGACCACGCATTAATGGGCCACTTTGCATCTCTGTGCTCAGTTCCATCACTACCGTGCATTAGGAAATCAAAAACAAATACTGAATAAATGAATGAAAGAGACAAAATACATTCTACTTATTTTTTCCCGAATTTGTCATTTTCAGGTAATATATGTATATATAAGTGTATATATATGCATACACACATGTACCCATATATCTAAACATACATGTATACATATACATACATGTTGATATGCAATATGCATCCATACATGCATGTATACATAGATACACGTGCATATGCAATCACTGCGTGTACATAGAAACCGATGAGTAATTTGCACGTGTATTTACATATATGCATATACACACAGACACTCATATACAAGAAATGTTACTTTCTTACTCTAGGTTTTACAAAAGTTTCAGTTTATTTTGCATATAACTCTAACTTTTTTGTTTTATAGCTTATATTATAACCAAAGCAAAATGAAACTATTAAAAAGTCTTGGATATATTTTTATAAGGGAAAAGTTTTAATTAAAAGACGCAACTTGCCTCAAAGAATGGAAATATAATTTTGTTCAAGTCTGTCCCCCAGGATGTGTTTTAAATTAAAAATTAGTTTGCTTGCATCCACTTAAAAATGATTAGACCTTCCCTAGTTAGAAATGACACAGCCACGTCTAACCAGCAGAGAAGACAGTGAACCGCGGCCTGCCCAAAGTACCGTAGTCTGCAGGGCTGCGTGAGGAAGTTGAGGAAGAGGTCCCTGCCGGCAGAGCCAGCAGAGTGAAGGTTCCCATCATGTCACCTCACTTCTGTATGCAGATCGCTGGACCACAGAAGAGCCGGCTTTGGAGATCACTCATCGATGCCAGAGGGCACTGTTCCACGGCTAATAAAAAATGGCTTTAATATTCTCCCTTCTATAAATTCACATTCACGCTGTCGGTTTGGACCTATTTCTGAAATACTCCTGCAAAGGAAAGTCCCCAACCCCACACACGGTGAGAGTAGAAGTGCCAACTGAAACAGGAATGCAATAATATTGTGAATCGCGCTATCTGTCAAGTTCTGACGCTTATTCAGGTGCTCGCTGAGTTCCCCGGGGCCCACGGGGAAATGAACACGGATGACTTTTCATTCAGGTCGCCACGGCATCTCAGTAGGGAAACTCCACCGTGGTCTCCCACACACCAAAAATTAAGTTTCGGCAGTAAAACAAGTGTCAACAAACCTCTGGCTTCTGTGTAGCAACAGCAGCTACTAATAAAGTAACATCAGTACATTATAAATAATCCCTGGGACAGTCTCAGAAGGGGTCTATGGTATCAAATGCGTGCAGCAGAAACAGTGAAGTCCCCTCCGAGGCCGCCAGCCGGCCAGGGCGGCTTACAGCGCAGGGTTCTGAAGCCGGCCGTCGGCCCCCGGTGCCAACATCCACACGCGGGAGGAAACCGACACCCGTCACTATGTGATGGAACCAGCAGACAACAGGAACGTCTCAGTGTCAGAGCTTTTACTAAAAGAAATTAATATTCGTCAACACATCTTAACTCAGTCGACAGTTTAAAAGTTGGAATGAAGCATGGCATTCAGGCTCGGAGGTCCTTGGTCCAAGTTCAACAAACTCAAGGAGAATGTCTGCTTATAAGAATGCTTGTTCTGTACCCTAATTGAGACTACGCTTTAAATGTCAGAAATACCCAGGTGCTAAATTAACCCTGTTATTTTATTTCGAATGGCTTAGTTAATGGGTAAATGTATTCAGATTAGAAAAATGTGACC
This sequence comes from Pteropus medius, assembly GCF_902729225.1. NCBI lineage: Eukaryota > Metazoa > Chordata > Mammalia > Chiroptera > Pteropodidae > Pteropus > Pteropus medius. The sequence goes on from NW_024348304.1 coordinate 4,364,490, forward strand.
TCTGTATTTGATGGCAAAAATGTACAAATGATCATAGTATTTAGATTCTTGTTTGCCCTAGACTATGAATTATTTAATCATATATCCCGTGTTGGGTAAGATATGTGTCTCACATATAGTATGTATTTGGTAAATAAATTGTTTGGTAAATAAATTGTTTGGTAAATAAATTGTTTGGTAAATAAATTTACCAAATAAATGTTTGGTAAATAAATTGAGGCTGGACAAACACACTTATAAATCTTATTAGAATAACTAATAATACAAGAGACTGTCAAAAACAAAGTTTTTATCAATTAACAAAAACTTAGGAAAATAAGACTATCAAATTTTTTATCAATAAAAAGTGTAAAGACTTTCTTTAGTGAAAATTAGCATACAGTGATATCAGCACATCGGCAAAAAATGGCAGAATGAGGAATTGAAAATTCTGTCCCTCCATTAAGCAATTTAAACAAAAAATTAAAAATTGGCAACAATTGTCAGAATCAATGTTTTCAGAATTCAAAATTAACTAAAGGCTTGAATCAACCTTTCTTTCTTAAAAAAAAAAATGAGAGAAAGTAAAAAGAAAGCAAAAAGCAAAAAGCAAAAAGCAAAAGAAAGAAAGAAAGAAAGAAAGTTGTTGTTGAAAAGAAATAAGAGAAAGAAAGAAAAGAAAGAAGAAAAGAAAGAAAGAAAGAGAGAAAGAAGAAAGAAAAGAAAGAAAAATATATGAAAGAAAGAAAGAGAAAGAAAGAGAAAGAGAATAGGAAGGAAGGAATAGGCTGAAGATAGAAGGAAGGAAGATGAAAATACAGAAGGAAGGAAGGTTGAAGGAAGGAAGGAAGGAAGGAAGGAAGGAAGGAAGGAAGGAAGGAAAAAGAAAAAAGAAAGACAAAAAAAAAGAAAAGAAAGAAAAGAGGGAGGGAGGAAAGAAAAAAAGGAAAAGAGAAAGAAAAAAGAAACAAAACCCCAGCTGATTCTTGGCTAGATGGTGAACTTTGTGACTTCGGAGCACACCCTAGTTCCAGCTCCCACTGCCCACCACAGTGGCGTCAGTGACAGTCACAGCTTGCATTCCCAGTACCAGATGGAGCAGAATGGACCTCATTCACAAAGAATTATTATTAGTTGCTTGCTCTGATGACTCCCTAGAAGACCAACACAAAAGGTTTGTTTTTATTTCACCTATTGGAACTGGCTAGCTTATTTCTAAAGCCTATTGCTACTTCTGGGGGAATCTGTCAAGAACAATTGCAGTGAATTGCTGCTTGACGTATTAGGTAACACTCGAGGCAAACAGCCTAAATAAAAAGCTGGGTAAGGTTGGGGAATAATGTGTCCTTAAGGGCTTTGAAAAGCATCTACATTTTCCTGGGAAGTTCCTGCACGTGTTCATGGCTGTGCACGCGCTCGGGAAAAACCCAAGAAGGCCCGAAGCTGTCATCTCCTGAGAACCTTAAGGCTTCAAAGAATCAGGAAGTGAAGGCTAAAGCACCATTTTAAACTACATGGATGAGTGCTGATGGTGTGCCCAACACACACAGAGCACTTTGGGAACTAATGGAAGTCTTTTGGGTTTCAGATGTTTAAAGAAATCTAAAAATAATAAAACAATTAGAAATAAACTTAACCTAAGAAGTGCAAGACCTGTACATCAAAACTACAAAACATTGTTGAAAGAAATTAAAGACCATCTAAATAAGTAGAGAGAGCTTCCATATTCATGGAACAGAAGGCTTAATATTGTTAAGATAGCAGTACTCCCCAATCTATAGGATTTGCAGATTCTAGGAATTCCATATCAAAATTCCAATTGTCTTTTATCCATAAATGTTTGACCTGATCCTAAAATTCATATAGAAAGGAACACGGAATAGCCAAAACAATCTTCGAAAATAAATCACTGTAAATGACAGCCTTATGCTGAGTCTTTAAAATATCCTACCCGAGTCAGCTTGGAATAAAAGTAATGTGCAATGGCTTAAAAGATTACATTAACTGTCTTCTATAGACCGGTTTTACTTTCCCTTTTAAATAAAAATGTGCTATGAAATTACAAACTTCAGTTCTACTGTGTAAAGTTAATCTGTTCAGACACCTCATTTATGCCTCATGCCCCTATTTTTTGGAAAATACTACAGATGTTGCTGTATATGGTAATGTCCCTCCCCTGCACTGTGCTGACAGGCACTGACATTTTCTTAATATTTCTTCGTCAAGATACAAATACTCAGATTCTCAAGATGGAAGTGCAGGGAACAGATAGTCGCATTCAACAGAATGGCCAAAATTTCAAGTAAAAACTTCATATATCTCTGTTATCAAAACACAGAGCATATTCTGTCTCTTTGTTTGACTTTGTTTTCCCAATGGGAACGAAGCAAAATGAAAATGTGGATGTTTACCATGGCACTAGGAAAGGCAGCTATGCTTACAAAACTACTTCAATATTTAAGTACTGGTATTTCACAAACAAGTTAAAAAAAAAATACAGTTATTATGTAGTTACTGTCCATTATGAAAGTTAGGACACATGAATAATATTCTAGTGATAATGCCATATTATTTTTTAAAGTGCAAAGAAACTTAAACATTAAATGATTAAAAGTTAGGGACACCAAACATTAATGCGATGTGTCTGTATATGTTTATTTTTCCTCCCTTGTTCTGGGCCTTAAACATCAGTTGCAAATGGGCTTCAGTTCTCTATATCCCCACTTATCCGGGTTGTTTTTAATAAAACTGGGATTCCCATTTTCAAGGAGCACCTTGAGCAATACCTTTGAGTATTGCACTCACCTGAAGCGGCACACTGGCTGGTAACGTCTCACTGGGCACAGACAGGATTTTTCAGCCCCACCAAGCTAAACCTAACACTGAGTATGGAATCAGGCAACGGTTTTAGGTTGACATGAATTTCCACTTTTAATCACATTATTTAGAGTTTTTCAAATTATCAACCTTTATATCTCTATCTGTGTTCTGCTTGTCTCCCTACTCCCACCAGTAGGCAGGTGAAATGAAACAAAAGTATGAAAAACTGGGCAATGAGGGTTGGAAAAAATCTCATGAGAAAGAAATCATTTTCCTCGAATTCCTTTTTCTGTTTTCCCCACCAACTCCCTTCATCCACCCTCCCCCCGCCCCCGCCCCCCAGGCCTACTAAGCTTTAATCTTACACAAGCAGAAACTTCTGGAAGAGAAGTCTGTCTTTTTGTTTTGTTTTGTCTTTTGATAATATGAAGATTTTGTTGAAACCATGGAAATGAAGAGAAGGATGAAAATTCTAATAAAAATATCTAGAATTACTTTGAAGAGCAGATTAAGAGAACAGAGGAAGTAAAGCTGTGTCATAACCTAAGGGAAAGTAAAATGAAGAATATATTGTATTTGCAATATTCAGAAGTTATTCTGATTTTTTAGGAAACGAACCACTAGTTTTAAAAATTAGTATTTTCTAGTGAATTCTTCGTGCTTGGTTAGAAATTCTGATAAGAGCTAAGAGTTATTGTCCTAAAGTTTTAATTTCAATAGTCAGTGATAATTGAGGAAAATGCAAATATACACTGCACTGATTTCTGAAATAAATCTTTCGGTCTTCACTGAATCCTTTTAAAACACCTTTTATTTAAAAATAACTGGGGAATGCAGTCAAGTACCCTATAGAATTCAAATGATTTACACATATGGATAAATTTAAGTGGTTTACTCAGTGTTCAATGTGCTATTTTTCCTCTCAAAATGTGCCTATAAGTTATGGTCGTAGTGTCATGATTTAATTATTGACAAACCGAAGCGTGGCAGCTTGCCTGTTGTTCAGAGTTATTCACTGCTTGCCTTGTTCGCCCCGATATCACAGGCCTGTAAGCCTCAGATATACATTTCTTAGGCAGCCCTTGCTGAAATAGTTCTATTTAGATTCAGGCAGCAAGAAAAATGTAAAATAGATTTTGAAAGTGTAACGGAAGCCGAAGACATTATTTCCTCATTTTCTGACTGCAGTACAGCTGGCATTCTCATGGTATTCTGCACACCTGGGGTTGTGCAGTGGCCTCTACGTGTTCCCCTAAAAATCATCCAGCCACTGACTTGCTTCAGACAGCTGTGGGCATCAGCAGCTGTTACCTCCAGTCACAGAATATGACAGCAATGTCACCTTCCTGACTATTTGAAAGCACCTAACTCCCTGTATTAAACCTCTTTCTTCTTGAAATACTCAAGTGTTTTCTGTTAATATGACTGAACTTTGAGTAATAATAGTCACATGTCAAATGAATGCTCATTGTGAGACATCTGTGTCCTTATTCTAATGAGATGGCATTGGTCAAAGTAATTTTAGAATGATAGCCTAAATAAGTATCTCAATAGCAGAATGACCTTGATTGGAGTGTTAAAATTCTATCATTTGAGGGCGGGTTTGCATTTTGGAAATAGCTAGAAGCCACTTGAATTTAAAAGTGTTAGGTAAGGTAAGTCGTCGTTATGGACCGAATTGTGTAACCCCCAAAATTCATATCCTGAAATCCTATCTCCCAGTATCTCAAAATGAAACTGTATTTGGAGATAAGGTCTTTTTAAAGAGGTAATTAAGTTAAAATGAGGTCATCTGGGTGGACTCCAACCCAATATGACCTGCATCCTTATAGGAAGAGGAGATTTGGACACACAGAGAGAAGATCACATCAAGGTGGGAGGAGACAGCCACCTACATGCCAAGGAGAGAAACCTCAGTAGAAACCCACTCTGCCAACACCTTGAACTTGGGCTTCCAACCTCCAGAACTGTGAGAAAACAAATTTCTGCTGTTTAAGCCATCTAGTGTGTGGTAGTTTGTTATGGCAGCTCTAGCAAACTAATTCAATCATCAACTCAGTAAACTATTTTGGGTATGAAAAAAATGTGACTCTAAGATGTTAAATTTCATTCTGAGAAAATTCTTATAAAACGTCTCTGAGGATAATTCTAAGAGAGGGCTATAGGTACGTATTAAGGAAAGGCTACAACATATATGTAAACCTCCTAAGGTGGACTATTTTGGCAGGAATAACTTTCATTTAAATGCCATTATACAAATTTTTTTTAAAAGACATATTATTGTAGTCAGTATGAAAAATATATCCATGTAAACAGGGTTTACATGCATGCCTAAGTATGTACAATATAAATTACCATATCCCCATTCATGGAATACAGGGGCAAGAAATAAATCAACATTTTAAATTAGCTAATCATCTGTCAAAACACGAAGTTATTACCATATTCTTGACTACATTCTCTATGCTGTACATCATATGACATGTGGTGACTAGACTTACCATGTGGATCACTTCATAACGTACATGCATATCAAATCATGATGATGTGTACCTGAAACTAATAGGATATTATATACCAACTATGTGTCAATTAAAAAAAAAGTTAAACGCACGAATAAATTAGCTAATCATCTTAGAGAACTGAGAAAAAAAAAAAAGAATGGACAGCAACCTAACTGAGAGCTGCTCCATGATTACAGAAAGGTAATTTGAACAGTCACAGCTATCTTTGTTTTTCATTTTATGATGCAAAATATGCGACCTGCTGTCCTCCAATACATCATTTGATATTACATTAAGGACGGACTATTGAAAAATACAGTGTTCTAACTATGCAAAGAAAAAGCAGAGAACTTGATCTTTGTAAGGTTTAGGATTCTGTCAGTACTGTTTTGTGAGATACAAATATATTTTCAAGACAAGACAGATAATCCATCAAATCCATCAAATCTGGTACAACTCTAAATAAATCCAAGTATTGCTGCTAGATTTCTTATTGACAAATTTGGTCTTACCTTTATGACTGCAATTTAAGTATTATTTTTGGAATAAGTGTTATATGTGCATAAATTAAAAAGAAATCATAAAAAGGTATGCAAAGCCCCTCCCATCCCTGTGCCACCTGACTCTTTTCCCCGCCTCCATGGGAAGTCAGTTTCCTGAGTTTCTAAAGCTCTTTCCATAGTTTGTCTGTAGATACATAAAGAGACACACATACAAAATGCTTACTATATACATAAGAAAGCACGTTATAAGCATTTTAAGATAGTTACTCCTTAGTACATTAAAATCTCCCTTTTTATAGATATATCATATATATACCATAACGTACTTAATCAATGAACTATTGCTGAACATTTGTACTTTTTCTAATCTTTTTCTATTATCAATAAAGTTTCAATGAGCAACATTTTATAATTGTCATTTATACCATGGATATAAGAATATTTATAGTTGAAATTCTAAGATGAAATTGTTGAATATATACAGATATAGACTGTTTTTAAATACAATGAACTCCTATTACCCCATAATTAGGGCCCTAAAATTCAACTGTATAAAGTTTAGTGTTGTATTTTGGCAAGTTAATGAAAACCAGTTTTTTCACTTAGTCTTTCAGTTATCATATATAAACAAACCCCTTGAAAAAGAGAAGTTTCCATGTAATTGTTTTGCACATGGGGGAAACAGAACAATTACTACAAAGAGCTTGTGCTCACACTTCACTGTGATAGTCCTGACTGACCATCACACTTTCAATTCCTAACCTTATCTACTTCTCATGCAGAAGGTAAGGTTATTTAGTTCACTCCCACTTCAATGGTCGATAGTATTATGTTTCATTTCACATAACGTTCTAGAATTTATATGGGGTAGGATTCTTCATTGTCAACTTGCCATTTATTATTGGGTTTACACAACTTTATTCTTCAACAAGACATATCTGTGAGTTCACATTTCTCCAATTTTGCCAAATGAGTTACAATTGTACTTTAACACAGTTTTAGTTTTGTACCAAAGAGCAGAATAGAGAATTTATTTGTGCCTAAATTTTAATCTAACAGCTGTTTCTAGAGGTGCATGATAATTAGCCTTTATTTTAGATCACTGCTGGCCTACACTGCAACTGGCCTACACTCCTCCCTTTGTAAAGCACTACTTGATGAAGTAACTCTGTGACCTTACACCTCTCCAGTGAAGACAGCTTATGTCTCTGCTCCAATGCAGTTAATCTAAAAGTCCCTCAGGTCTTCTGTGCTAGTGATGGCGAAGCCACATAACAGGCCATCCAGACCATCTCTTGGCGAGGCTCGCTTCTGCGGCATTTGATGTTTGCTTTTCTCTCCTTGGTCCAGTCCTATTTGTTGACTTCAACATCTTAACATTTAAAAGGTACACTGGAGAATCCCAAAATTTTCTTCTCAAAGTCAATCGGAAGATTATCAAACCTCGGAAAATGTAAGAACCTTATTTTCCTAAATCTCAAGAGACAGATATGTTCTCTTTTAAGAAAAGAATACTTATGTATATTTTCCTAGTTATTTCAATCTAATATGTTTCCTTGCTAAATATTTTGGTACTAATTGTAATATTTGTTCTTGTTACATATACTAATTGGAATTGGTATTCTGAGAATCACTATGCTGAAAACACTATTTGAAATGTCCCTATCGATGAAGAAAATGGTCAACAGAGCTGGACACGAAACAGTGAGACCACAGCCCCTGCATTTAAGGCGCAGAACCGTACTGCTGGGACAGCAGGCACACCAAAGCAGTGACGCTCTCAGGGTTCACAGACCCACCATCGAGGGGATGCTGTACAAGAGTCAGACCGGAGATAAGCTGATTGGAAATCCCTGAGAAAGCTGAGTCCTGGCCACTCAGTTTTTATTAGTGCTGATATTACGCAACAGGTACATGTAATTAAGTCGGAATTCAGAGATTCTGCATTTATACCTACAGACTTACTACAATGAAAGGTGCTTTATTTCTGACTCTAAGTTAATGATTCCATTACACAATTCAGGACTAGATATGTGGAATGATATACATAATATCACTTTAAGAGCCATGCTTTTGATAATAGCCAAGTAGTGTGTTTCAGACTAATCCTCTGCCAAGAGTAACTAGAAAAGCTGGAAAATATTTTAAATCCATTTGGAAGTATTGGACCACTATTAATGCAATTTCAGAGGCCATGATTGTAGGGGGAAAAAAAAAAAAAGGAAAGCTCAGAGAAGTGAGGCTGTTATTTTGGGCCATTTTAAACAGTTTCCATATGCCCTTTGGTAAAAATATGTATGCATTTCTCTTGAGTTTATATCTAGGATTAGACATAATCTGTTTGCTCTATGTTCAGCTAACACTTGGCATTTAGGAAATTTTATTCATCAAGACACCATTAAGAGAATTTTTTAAAAGCCAGAGAATGAAAGTAGTTACAATGCATATATCAGACAAAATACCTGCACTAAGAATGTATAAGGAATTCCTACAAACAATGACAAAGCAATAAAAAATGTAAAGAAGACTTGAATAGGCACTTCATAAATAGAATATCCAAATATATATTTTATGTGTTAAAATCCCTCAATTTCATTACCCATCAGGGAGATACAAATTAAATCAACAGTAAGATATCTTCACACATATATCAGAATCTTTAACACATGAAAAATATAAGTAATGAAGTTTTTATCAAAATAGAAAGTATATCTTCAAAATGGAAATATATATACTCTGTAATCCATTATTTCACTGGCCAAATATGAGACATTTTTGAGCATCAGAAAATAATATTGACAATAATACATCATAACATATATTATTTTAACTCCCTGAATCCATTAAATGACAGAGAAATGATAAGAGTGAATTGAATCAAGGATCTTCAAAGCATGTTAATGCCATTGGATGAAAGTATATTGAGGAAGAGAATTAATTTTCAGTGTGTCATCTTGTGGCTTACTTAAGGAGTTACTTTTTACAACTGAACCAGCCGCCAGGCCTACCTTAACCAAGTAGTCAAACTCAGCATCACCAAAAAATGCAATAAACTAATCTGATAATGGAACGGGAAATGTACAGCATCACATATGCAAAATTATTAACAAAACTCTTTAGTCTGAATCTGATCATTAGGATATGCACCATCAAATCCGAAAAATAAAACTTTTTATGACATCTGTTTAAAATGACGAGGTCACAAAAGACATAAAAAGGTGAATCTGTTCCAAAGTGAAAGAAACTAGGGACATGAAAAACTAATGTACTGTATCAACCTTGATTATATTCCAAATGGGATTCCTTTTAGGGGGAAAAATGTAGAAATTGTAGTATAGACTGTATTTTAAACTATATTACTGAATCGATGTTAAACATGGAGTTAATATTCCTAGTTATACCAATGCTGTAGTTATGTAAGAGACTGTCCTTGTTCTTAGGATACGTGCTAAGATATCTGAAGTGAAATGTACATGGACTTGTACCTAAATATTCAACACCTGCATTACTTTTTGACTCAGGCAGAGCTGATTCCAACCTCCCACATCTCACTTTATTAATTCCTATCATTCTTTCAATTATTTAGCCTTTGCCTTTATAAATCCTGTTTAGATATGTCTCAGTCTCTTCGTTTTTCACAAACTGGAACTTATGTCTCCTTATTTTTCATATAGTATTTCATAAGACTTGATTTCAAACAACCCTCTACTGTTCTACCATTTTCTTTGTACATGTAAGCCCCAGCTTCCTCTCTTGTTAATTATTTCAAATATAAATGACTCTTACAATGCGATCATAATGTAGGAATGGAATGTAGTCAAACTACTGAGGGCTGAGGGACTGTCCCACTGCTAGTTGGAGAAGTAATGATTATTTGCCTTAGGAAGGAAAGATGAAGAGATGGAGGAGGGGAAAAAAAACCAGAATAGCACACTAATCATTAGCAAAATATAGTTTCCTAACTTTCAGCGGTATCATAAACTGATTTGGCAATGTGTCCAACTCAGGGAGAGATTAGGCTGGAGAGAGAAAACCACCGTACAACCAACGGCTGTGAAGAAAAAAGTGAAGAGACAAAAACTCATCAAAGAATGTGACCAAACTGGGCCAGTTCTAGGCCGAAAGAAGAGACAGTAGTCTGGCAGAGGTCTTCAAAACTCCACATGTTCAAGGTATGCCAGCAAAGCCACGAGGCTGATCGGAGAAGCAAATATAGCAATCGAAAGTTGCTCACAGGGAAACCTAGTTCTAATAATTACAAGTAAAGTTAATGAATTTTGTAAACTGATATTGCACAACAATTCTGTATTTTTACGCGGCCTGTTGGTTTGACTGTTTATATATATAGTATGAATATTTCGTGGTACTTAAAATTATACTATATTTCTATGGCGAGAATGCACCTGCCGGATTCCCTGTTTCCAGAAGTACCAAGAAGGGGTAGACAGTGGGGGAAATTCATAAAAAATTCCAATGAAGAAATTACATTTATAATATACTTATAATCTGTATTATTTATGATAGATTAAAAATCTACATGTTGTAAAAATATAGACTGATAAAAATTCCATGCTGTTCATTTTTTGTAAGTACAATAGTATGGAGAAAAGCGATTATGTCCTTATATAGAAAGAGCAAAGGGATGTAACAGCTCTAAGATTTAACCACTTTCTAGGATTATTTGTTTTCAGTATTTGCTCTATTACCTGTATGATTTGCCCCTCAAGTCCTGTAGAACTGCATTTTAAAGAGGAAATTTTACTAAAAGTCTTACCTTAAATAAGAGAAAAAGCTTGAGATTAGAGATTCCCAATACAAAAATAAAATTATCACTTGGGAAAAGCTACACATAAATATTTTTATTTATTTTTTAATCAAGTTTATTTAATGATTAATAAAATGATATATGTTTCAAGTGTACAGTTTAATAACATGTCATCTGTATACCACATTCTGTATACCGTGTTCACACAGTTATATTTCCTTCTGTCACCTTAAATTTGACTCCCTTTACTTTTTTCCATTTTTTCTGTCTTTTATTTAGATTAGATGATTTTTATTAAACTATCTTCAAGTTCACATATCTCTGTCATCTCCATGCTGCTTTTCAGCTCATTCCATTAAAAAAAATTCTTTTAGATATAATTTTTATTCTAAAATTTTAATTTGGTTTATTTTTTACATTCTCCATTTCTTCGCTGAGATTTCCTACCTTTTCATTTACTCTGAATATATTATTCTCTTTACCATTTTAAACATAGTCATGATACCATATTTAAGGTCTTTATCTGACAGTTCCAACTCCGGGTCTATCTTGGAGTTAGCCTCTGTGGACTGTATTTCCCCTTGATGATAGGGCACATTTTCCCAGCTCTTTCGATGTCTACTAATTTTGAATTGTATCCTGGACATTATCAATATTCTGTGTACAGACAGTTATCCTCTGGAGAGCACTAATGTTTATCCTTTAGCAGATACTTAACTAAGTTAGTCTCAAATTATAAACTTTCTTTTTCCTATGGGTGGTAATTTAAACCTCAGCTCAGGTCTTTTAGCCTTCACTGAAAGATATATTGACTCAGCTTCTTGCATCATGGTTATTAAGAGAGTTGAACAAAGTTTACACACCAAAAGCTGGGGCATTTTTTTCTGATCCCATTCTTCCAGGATTCTACACTCATTTTTCTGCTGGTGTTAACTGCCTAACACTCAGGCCAAAAATCCTGAACCTGAACACCCCTGCTACTCTGCAACACAGCCTGCCTACAGTCTGAAGCTCAAAGGTGAAGACCTCACGCCACGTCCGTCTCTCCTGCCACTTTCTAATTTCCCCTCCCCCGCTTCTGTTCACTCTCCAGAGCTTCCAGGGTTTTGTTTTGTTTTGTTTTTGGTCTAGAATTTATAGCTGTTATTTTTAGAAAACAAACAAAACAATATGCTGAATCCAAGTCTGAAATATATTTCTATATTAAAACACTATTTTTCATGCAACCTATTTAATTTCCTAACATAATGCTAACACAAATAGGCCTAGAGAAATCACAGTTATACAGATAATTCTTTCAATGCCAATTAACCTATAGTCTTCCAGTCTCCTTAATACTTCAGTTCTATGATAAGCTCAAAAAAATTCAAGAAATTTTGAATATTGTTAATATCCTAGCAACTCCGATAATCTCTTACCAAAAGGCTCAGGTGGCGAGCTACCTTCACACATGCTATTGAATGTTTTCTACTTGGTTTCCCCATCTCAAGCGTCTCATTAGTGGTAACTTCTTTTTATGCTGTCACTAGATTCATATAAACTATATAATATTTTTCCAGATCACAAAGAGTTATATAATTATTGACACATCTGGGGTAATTGTGCATAGGCATTGTGTCTATAGTGTATTTCTTTCTACATTTATATCTAGACTATAAGCAGATGTCGTATTGATAAATTATTTTAATCAGGATAAGTTTCTCTTATAAACAGATGTCTCTGCCTAAAAGAAAAAGCAAGAGTGTAGAGAGGAACACACATGTTAAGAAGGAGAGGAAACCATCAGACAGAGATTATGCAGGTGAAACTGAAAACAAGAAATAATGAGAACTTCATTTATTACAGTGCCAGATCTAGGGTTTTACCTTTTAGCATCTTGAATGTCTGTTCTTTGTGTGTGAATATGCATTAAATGAATATTAAATGATATGTCATATCAAGAAACACTAGCACTGTTATCAAAAAATCTATGAAAAAGGAAAAAATATACATTTCATTTCTCTTACAGAAGCATTAATTAAGTTTGTCAGTGATGAGCACCTAATTTCAAAAATATCATAATTATGTATATTATTACATGTGATATTAAAATTCATATTCCATTTGATTTTCCACCAAAATAAGACCTACATTGATATGTATTTAGTATGATCTATAATTCATAACTTTTTTATTACAGTATGAACACTGCCAATGTTCACAATTCATTTTTTGAACAGTGTTGAGTTTTGTTTTTTTGTTTGGTTGTGTTTTGAGAATTCTTTCATTATGCAGCAATTTTAATCTACTTAAAATAATTGTTTTATTTCTTTTTCAAGGATTTCCTACAGAATATGAAATAAGTATATTGATGGCTTAAAGCTTAAAATATAACTGTTCCTTTTAATCACTGATTTCTAAAATTTCAAAATCATATTATCAAGCACTACTTTAAAAGGGAGAAGCATATCAATCACAGAATATAAGAAACAGTAGAATGCTAACTAATCAATGTAGAAAGAATGAACAAAGCAGGTATTTATCATCTGGCAACCATCATAGTAGTAGTTGATGTACATAGGATTGTCATCAACAGATACTAAAGCCAGTAGGTGAAAACTTGATGAAGTACAGAAGATTAGAAAATATTGGAATATCACCTTCCAAAACATTAGTCATACACAAAAGGGAAACTGATGACATTATCCTGGAGTAAAAGGACAGATAGCAACTAGATTAGGTAATGAAAGTCATTATCACAAGCAGTGGGCAAGCTGACATCACGTACCGCCCAATAGGACATATTGAGAAGAGCCCTGGGCCATGTCTGGGACGGTCCCGCAAGAAGGTCAAGGGGGCCTAATATATGATGACGGGAAACTTGGCTTTGGGTGGTGAACACCCAATGCAATATAAAGATGATGCATTACTGAATTATACACTTGAAACCTATATCATTTTATTAACCAATGTCACCTCAATAAATTTAATTTTTGAAAAGCACAGTCTGCATCTGGTCATGAGGGAACATCGGATGGACCCAGGTTGAGGGCGCCTAATAGAATGAAATGACTTCATTCTTCAGAACTGTCAAGAGCTTGAGAAACAAGGAGAGTCTGAGGAACAATTCAGGAAATCCTGGTAAGACCTGACAGCTATGTGCAGCACGGGTTTCTGGATAGGACCCTGGGCAAGAAGGGAAAAGAGACATTGCTGGAACAGGTGGTGAAATTTGAACGATAATGTCCTATCAATGTTGATTTCTTGATTGGAAGAACTGTGTGATGGCAATGGAGGGGAATTTTGTTTTGGGGGAAGAAAGAGAGTGAGAGAGAGAACAAATGCAGCATTGTGTTAATTAGAGACCCCAGAATATGTAATTGCTTTAGGAGAGGAATCTAGGCGTCTGTTGTATTGTCTGGCAAATTGCTTCTTTATTTTTGTTTATATTTTGGAATAGTTGAAAATTTATATTCAAAATTTATATTTCATTTAAAAATAATAAATGAAAATAATAAAAAATTCAACCATACATTCTGTCCTGTGAGACTTAAATTACAATTGCACCTTTATTGATCTGAATGCTTGGCAAATAGGATAATGTCTTCAAATTTTGTTTCATAGTTTTCTTTTCCCCATGCAGATGAAAAAGACATAATTTTTTTTCTGCCACATATGTAATGCTCTTCAGAACCTGGCTCTAGAACACAGGGGTCGGTTGGAAGGCCCTCTGGAATTTCAGGAAGAGTCAGGTCATCTCTCTCCCAAGACAGAACTCAGTGGAAAGAGGCTGACTGAAGCTCAGTAGCTGAGTTCATTTGTTTATCAAATATTGGCTGACTGATGGCCGACCTCTTGGAACTAGCTAAATTTCCCTGGCTGACTGGCTGGCTGAACTCCGTTCTCTCTCCCCTCAAACCTCCCCACCAACGTCTGCTTCTGCCTTTGCTCTTTTCTCGGGTTGGCCGCCCTCGCCAAGGTTACGGAGATATTGCCAAAAGATTGAGAGTACCGGTAATGATGATAAAACTGACTCAATACAAGCAGAGACCTCAGATTAAAACCAAGAAAAATTCAGAGTAGGAAAGCATTTCTGCACACTGCAATGTGTAGCAGTAAGGCTTTTTTATTATTTAAACGAGTTGACCATGTTTCACTTACTCTGAAGTAGGAGAGCAGTGGCAGAATTTCATGCATAAACTCTTTTGGCCAAAGACATTACCTTCAATCTAGTAGTAAATTAATGAAATGTAGTAAGAATGAAACAGAGGGGTAAGAAAGGATTTAAGTAGTTTCTAGGTCTAGGCTTTTGGAAGAATCTTAGCTTTAGATCTCTTTAATAGAGCGAGGGAACGAAGGGCCCTAGGAGAAGAGCCTGTGGGGTGTGTCATGCTATGAAGGCCTGCTCCCACCTACACAATCTGGTGAACTGAACTCTCTTGAATGAATCTACTTATGAGACACTTCATATTGGACCAAAGTGTTATATCAGTCAATTCCATGATCCATTTATCTTCTGCACTGAACAACCAATTAGTTAGCTTTCTATTTCATAAGATTATTAATATTTTTATACAAACCTTTAGTTATTCAATGTCATATGACTACTTTCATTAATAGTATGTATGTTTGTGTGTTGGTGAATGGGAGAGAATCAAGACGTTCCATATAATCACTGCCTTATCACTTCGCCTAAATAGATATTTCTAATTTTATTTTCCTTAAAAACATAGGTAGTTGTTTGTCTAATGAAAGTATGAGTTATTGTGATAATAAATAACAATATAACTGTTCATCTTTTCTTAATGGCATATCTGCATTTTAATAAGTTTACTGGAAAACTCAGAGATTCCAGTCATTCTAACCATTTGGATTAAAATGAAAAGCAGACAATCTTCTGAGACAGGTAGTCTCCTTAAATCAAAATATGTCAGCCAAACCAGGTACCCTCACTGGAGAACAATTTAGACGCTTGTTAGACAAACTGGTCACTGACGTGCCTCTAATGATGAGAAAGAGAGAAGTCTTCCACGTGGACTGCGAAAATCAAAAACTTCCTTTGAGTCACTAGTTTGTATGTTAACGTACACACACGCACGCCACACACATACAACATGTCAGTGGTTAAAATTATTTGCTCTTTTATAAAATGGATACTCTAGAAGCTGTGCCATGGTTACCCAGTGCTTCTCCTACTCGACACACACTGTGCCACCAGCGACGTTCATGTTCCACTCGGAGAAGAGGAGCTTTATACAAGAGGAGAGTTAAAATAACTAGGAAGCATTTGGAAAGCCGACGCGACTTAGCACCTACCCAATGACACTATCTAGGTGACCCTTCTGCTCCTGAATAAAGTTTTCCCTTTTACTGACCCATGCACAGAAGGCCATAAAATTTGAGTGTGTGTATGTGTTATATGCGCATATGTATGACTCCCAGTAATGAGTCTGAGCTGATCCACCCAATTTCCCCATCCAATTCCACTTTGTACCAAAGACTTGACTTAGTCAGACCTAGAGAAAGCTAAATAATTCAGTTTAGACCGTGGGAAAAAACCATGTCCATCAGCACCAAGTATATCCTAAATACTGAGTACCCTTAGAGTAAAGAATGGTTTACGTCTTCCACAATTTTGTATAAATCTTGTCTTTTGCTATTATTAATAAATACTAGATAAAAGCATTGCTGAATTAAAGAATTATTCGGTAGTTCTGGGTAGAAGTCTACACCAAATCACAGAAAACATGTCAACCAAAATAGCAAGTTCAGAAAATTAAAACCACAGCTTTTACAATGAATGCATTATAAACATATAGCCATTTTCAACAACCAGTTGAAACTGAGACAGGAGAAATAAAGTAATATTTTTATACAATCCAAGAAAGATTCAGCCTTCCCCAAAAACCATGTCCAATGAGACCTTAATTATTACAGAACAAAGAAAAGTCATTTCTAAGTTAGCAAGGTGTTCCTAAAGTTATCAAGTCAGTATAAATGATGTAAATTCCCTTAATCATCTTCAAATAAGATACTGAATATTTAGCTAGCTCATACTTAAATTTGACCAGTATGAGGCCAGATAAAAGGAATCACTTGTGAGAGGGTGGGAGACCCCCTCCTTCTGTCCTGTTTAAGAAGGCGAGGCACAGAACTATAAATCAATCAAAATTGCGAAAAGAAATGACTAAATCATCTGATTCACTTTGCAGTTGAAAAAGGCTACATGACACCTGTTCTGGGTCACCATTCTAAAATGTTCCTAACAATTGTTAGTGAGATAGTGGTGAGTGCAGTGTCTATAGAAAGGGTGAGTTCTGGCTGGGGGTGGAGAACGCTGCTTGATTGAACTGGAGACACATTGGATGTTCCTGGCTGTATCCAAGCCGGTCTGCGAATGATCTCAGTGAAGATGAAAGACCAGACGCAGTGGCAAGGGACAGATGCTCACAGAAGCAAGAAGGGTTCCATTCCAGCACAGAGAAAGAAAATGTCGCTGATTATCCGAAAAGTTAGTGGATTTCTCAAACTGAACTCAATATTAGCCATTTGATGTTTGATACATGTACTCCAGAGAATTTTGATTTCTTAATATAACGGAATGTTGTCCCATGTTTTAGCTATTCTCAAGAATGCTACAAAAGAGAAATACAGATTGGGTACTCGTTAAGTCATTTCCTGGTTTCATGCCTGATTTACTAGTATTGTTTCAATATCATTCCTTGAAGAGAATCGAAAGCCCGAGACATCGAGTCTTACTTTTTAAATCAGTCAAAAACTGGTAAGTCGAATGAATTTTCTTCTCACATTGCTTCCTTAGCAAACACTTCCACTAACGGCAGAGGCTGGGATGTTCGGGCTCACGATACGTGGAGCGACACTGAGAAAAGGCAGAAAAGTGGAACAGGATTCGTTCTCCTGCAAGTAGAAAGTTCTGTTCAATCCAGTCTTTAACAAAGTAGAACGGGTAGGATAAATATCTTTTAAAAAGCATACTCCATTCATTAACTGGGAATTCTGTGGTGTAACTGGATCCAGGAATTTATAAGATGTCCGTGACAGCTCAGTTTTCTACCTGTCAGGGAAGTTTTTATCAGGTGATGGGCAAGTCGCTGATTGAAACTCAAGTCATAAGTCACTTTTACGATGGGAACACGTCCTGAGAAATGTGTCGTTAAGCAGTTTTGTCATGCGATTATCACAGAGTGTGCTTACATAAACCTAGATGGTCGAGCCTACTACACGGCTAGGCCATATGATATAGCCTCAGGCTCCTAGGCTACAAACCTGAGCAGCATGTTACTGTACTGAATACTGGAGGAAATCATTAGACAGTGGTATCTGTATATATCAGGTGCAGTAAAAAATATGGTATACACGATTTCTCCAAATGGCACATCTGTATAGGGGGGCACGGAGCCCGCGGGGTGGGAGTTGCTCTGGGTGAGTCAGGGAGTGAGTGGTGAGGGAACGTGAAGGCCTAGGACACGCTGTGCACTATGGCGGACTCTGTAAACATGGCACACTTAGGCGACACTAAATTTATAAAAATATTTTTCTTTCTTCAATAACAAATTAACCTTAGCTTACAGTAATTTTTTTAATTCATAAGCTTTTTAATCTTTTAAAACTTTTCTATTCTTTTGTAATAACAGCTTAAAACACAAACACACTGTAGAGCAGGACAAAAATATTTTCTTTCTATAGTTATTTTATAAGCTTTCTTTCATTCTGAAACTTTTTTTTTACTTTTTATACCTTTTTGCTAAAAACTAAAACACACACAGTAGCCTCGGCCCTCAGGGTCATATCATCAATGTCACTGTCTCCCACTTTAACTTCTTGTCCCACTGGAAAGTCTTCAGGGGCGATAACACGCATGGAGCTGTTGTCCCTTGTGATGGCGATGACTTCTGGAACATCTCCTGAAGGACTTGTCGGAGGCTCTTCTTGAGGAGGTGTCACCCTTTTCAGAAATATGTCCATGGTGGCTTGCCTGGTTTGTTTCCTTCTTTTCATCATAGATTTACTTATGAGCAGATAGTACACCATGAATATTCTTCTCTATCAATGAAAACCTTTTGGTGTTAGGTCCATGTTTTCAAACATTTTAAGGAGCTTGTCGAGGTCTACAAAAGCTTCTGCTAACCCTTCACTGTGACTTTTCTTGGGGGATTTTCTTCTTTGTCTTCTGCAATTTCCTTTTCTCTCACCCAGTCTTCAGCTATGCGTTCCTGTCTTCATTAGTCAGTTCCTCAGGAACCACCTCTACTCTAATGTCATCCTCATCCACACCCAGGCTGAAGTCATTTGCCATCTCAACCACAGCCTCGTTGATTTTTTCAACCTCCTCATCCTTGGAAAATCCCGTAAAGTAATGGAAGAACTTCTGTGAGTGTCTTCTTCCAGACGCCATTCATATACTCCTTGGTGACATCACTCCAAGGCCAAGCAAAGCCCTTGTTGTGATCCTTCCAGAACTGCATCAGTGTCTTCTCAGTGACCTCTTCAGTTGCAGCACTAGGCTGGGCAAAGGTCTTCCTCAGGTAGTAGGCCATAGAAGCTGCTAAAACTCCTTGACCCACTGGTTGGATCAAAGAGGTGGCGTTAAAAGGGAGAATCACCACTTTAATATTGGGATGAAGATCACCAATAAAAGAAGGAGGATGTCTGGGAGCATTATCAACAATAAGCAGAATCTTGAAAGGTATGTTATTCTCCAAACAGTACCACTCCACTCTGCTGCCATAGCAGTTCAGGGGGGCATCTGGGGAGGGGAGCCGAGGCATCCATGCCTTCTGTAGAACACAGGCGGTGTGTGCTTATTGATGCACTTGAAAGCCCTGCGGTGCTCACTGTGCCAGATCACAAAAGGTGTCAATGCGTAGCTTGTATTGTCCCCAAGCAAGACTGCTATCCTGTCCTTAAAAGCTTTGAAAACTGGCATCGACTTGGCTTCCTTATGGGTGAAAGTCCTTGCAGGCATCCATTTCCAAAATGGAGGTTTCATAGATACTGAATATTTGTTCCGGTAAGTAATTTTCCTCCATGATCATCTTCTCTAGAGTTTCCAAAATTTCTTCAGCTGCTTTCACATGAGCACTCACAGTCTCACCACTCACTTCCACATTTGGTAATGAATCACTTAAAGCACTCGGAGATAGCAGTAAATTCAGCATCATACTCAGATCTAGGCTCTTCTTTCACCACAACTGCTTCTTTGTCTGTGATGGTCAGCGATGCTAAGAGGAACACGCTTCTGTGTTTGGCCTTCAGTCCAGGTCGGTAGAAGTTTTTCCACGTGTGACATAGGCCCTTGAATTATTATTAGTCTAAGGCCTGCAATGAAGCAGATCCTTTAACAGCTTCTGTCACTTTGTTCTTGTTCTTCAAATCATAGTTATGGTGGAAAGGGACACACCTGACTGGCGAGCAATACCCATCACTGATTTTCCACCCCTGTGGTCCTCGATCACTTTTAACTTCGTTTACCAGTCAGTCGCTCAATATGACCTCTTACTGGCAACATCAGCAGTGGATTTCATAAATTTAGGGGCCATGATGAACGAAACAATACGAGATTAAAGCAAGCACAAGAGGAAAAGATGCAATCAAGAGACAAGGTAAACACAAGACGATTGGGGTTGCTGCTAGTATAACACAGCACGCTGTTTTACAGCAAACTATTTTTTTACAAGCAGAAAGAGTACACTCTATAATTATAAAAAATATAGTTATTTAATGTATTTAAGTACATACATAAGCTGGTAACCTTATCATTCACTATCATTACCAAGAATTATGTATTGTATATATCGTATGTGCTACACTTTTATACAACTCTCAGAGCAGTAGGCTTTATACCGGCATCACCACAAACACATGAATAACATACTGCGCTGAGACGTTAGGACAGCTCTGAAGACACTAGGCGACAGAAATTTTCCAGTTCCATTACAATCTTATGGGACCACCTTTGCATATGCAGTCAGTCATTGACAGAAAGGTTATGGGTCACATGGTTGTATTTACAGCTTTTCAACACTAGGGATAAAAGTTAATTTTAGAAGTAAGACTTTCTCAGTGGCAAATAAAAGAAAAAAAGAAAAGCCTTTCTGGACTCATGAGCCCATACATACATGAAGCCCATTGTAGAAAATGAGTACTTTATAAAAATAAGGGGTTCGTTTGCTATCAATAGAAAAAAATATAAGAGTAAAACACATTCACTCTAACAGTCCAGAGCTCATTATCAACTTAGGCCCGGAGAGTCTTACTCTGGACAACAAAAGGGATTTTTTTTGAACTTCATAAAGAGGGGTCAGGTGTAACAGAGTATATCTGAACGTGAAAGGATTACAAGTGTAATGGGATAGTAGGTGGTATTCCAAAAATGTAATACAAGTGGCCAAGAATGTGTTTTAATATTTTTAATAGCCCTAGGCTTTGTAATAAATTTTTGTAGAGTGAGAAGGTTTTTTTTTTTAAAAAATGTATATGAGAATTTTCTCTTTAAAACCAATCAGTCACTGTAATTTAATATTTAATGGCTATGGACTATAAGTGGTAGGGTTTAAAAATTAATTGATTATTTTTTGTGTCCTTTAGGGAATATATTTTCAATTATTAGCAGTGTACAATATTGAGTACTCTTTCTCTCATTAACACATTCCAACAAAAATGCAAAGTCTAATGTGATATTAAAGTCTATTAAAGTCTCATGTGATAAATTGAAATTTTTCTTGCCAATTCTTTCCACACTCAATCAGAATATCAGGATTTTTAGAACCTTTTTAAAATGTAAATACCGAAATTAAACATACTAATGTACAAGGAGTTAACATTTCCATCTTCATTAAAACTAAAGTTATCCCAACATTCTAAAAAACTTTTTGGAGAATTTCTATAATATTACCCATAATATTTCCCATAGTAAAGATATGCAACCTTTGGAAATCCACCAAAATTTCTATCCTTATTATTTACATGTGAAATGAGAATTAAAAGAGTATTCTATAATCATAAAAGTGCTTTGCAAATACAAACCAATATGAAAATGAAGTGCTACTTTTAAAAATTATATTTCAAGTCATTTTTCAGTTTTTTTAAAAAAAACCTGTTTAATCCACCTAAGTTTAAAACTTAGTTTAGTTCGAGTTTTATAAAATGTTCACATTAAAACACATGAATTAATTCAAAATTGGTATATGCTTATTGAATGTTGATTTGTAACGTAGGCATGTATCTACAACTGCTTGATATCAAAAACCTAAAAATCTAGATCTAGATATAAAACTATAAAACAAGATTTTGGGCAGAGAAGGGTAAAGGATTTACATTGTCTATTAGTGAAATAAAAAGGAGAATAAGATATCTTCATATTATAGGGATTATGAATGTGATAATATTATCACTGACTGTTATTCCTATATAAAGCTCTATAATTATACCTATAATACATCTTGTTTTCATTTTAATTAAAATGGCATTTCTTCTTCTTTGTTTATTTCCTTTGGTCATCTTTATATATTTACTCCCAATAAAGCTTATTTTTGTTTGGCTTTTCAGGATTTAGAAAATCTAAAATCATATTAAAGGTGTCATTTGAAAAAACCTATAATTTTAAGAGAACAGATTCTATAATGCCACCCCACAGTGGCATTTGTCCCTTAGAATTCACTCTCCAGGAAGCAATAAAATGAGGTGCTGCTGCCTTTTTCTGAGAACAGGTGTGCTAGGGATCTGCATGGAGAGCTTTTCACTTTTTTCTTTAAAATTAGTAGTCCAACTGATTACTTTTTCTAAGTAAACTCGAAACAACCTAACTTATGACTCCAATTATAACTTTTTAAATAAACAATTTAAATAAACAATTTTAAATGGATTTAATTTTTAAAATTTTGAGAATCTGTTTTAAATAAACATTTCATACAATACACAGGTTTATAGCCAAACTGGTGAATGACAATGCGCAACAGGATTAGTGTGTGGTAATGGGAGTTGCTTAAACTTTTTGGATTTCACATTAAACTGAGAGAGACAATTGAGACCTGAGTATCATATAAGATGATGCAGAGCTTGTTTTGTTTTGTCTCGTTTTTGGCCTCAGGTACTTAACAGTCATAGCCTTGGGTACATTGAAATATATAAAATCAAAATTCAAGTCTTGATAGGAAAAAATAAAAAGTCAGATCCTCGAAAAAATGTATTTGCTGTCATAACTTAGATCAACTTAGAAAGCAATGGTGAACACGGTTCCATGCAGGTGTCAGTCAAAGAAGCTGGAAACACAATCAGCCACTCTTTACTAAGCACAGTTTACTCATTCGCTTATTAATCCATTCCTTTACTAACAGGTAAATCATTCAGTGCTATCAGGTGCCTGCTTGCACGCTAGGCAATATGTGTGTAGTGGTGGAAAACAGATACTGCCTCTAGCATCCAGGAGCTTATGGTCTAATAAGGGAGATAGATATTAAACAAATAATGCTACAACTAAGTATACAATTACGATTGTAAGAAAGACTGTGGGGGAAAGATTAGCTGCTGTGAGAGAAGACAGACAGAAAACCTAAACAAATTACTTATTCTTCGGCTAACAGACCAAGGAAGGCACCCTGAGGAAGCAGCGATCAAGCTAGGGCATGACAGAAAAGTAGAAGGTAGTCAGGTAACAGCAGAAGAGGAAGAATTTCAGGCAAAGAACAACTTAGGAAAAACACTACAGCATAAGGACTTTGAAATATTTAAGCAAACTCAAGAAGGTGAGCAGGGTACCAACATGTAAGGTGCAGGGTACTAGAGGCTGGAGGTAAAGCAAAAAATAAATAAACCTGGACAGAGGGAAACAGAAAAAAAAAAGAGGTGGATCAAACTATGCAAAACCCTGTAGGACGTGTTAGGGGTTTTGAGGATTATCCTAAGAATCAAAAGTAACTCTTGCCAGATTTTCACAGGGGATGAGGAGATTTGCTTTTGAAATAAATCTGTCTTTGTTCTGCAGAGAATGAATTCTAGACCGGGACTGCGAAGAAGGGAGAGCACTTAGCAAGCTTCTGCGGGACTCAGGCAACAAGTAATAACGGCCAAGACTAACGATGTCAGCAGAGAGAAGGAACTTGAGACACGGTATGGATGGAGACTTCTCAGGACTTGCTAGCTTAATACACGTGAGGAAAAGGAGAAAATGGGGCCGAGATTGAAACCATCCCAGTATGAATAAAGTTCTTTTAATAAGTTAGAAGACACTGAAGAGGTGTATTTGAGGTAGGAAACCAACACTGAATGTTCCGCATGCTCCCGTTGAGACTGCAATGGACTGAAGGGTGAGTAAACTAACCATCAAATATCACTGGGGAGAAAATGAGCTGAAAATCTGTATTAAAATCATTCAAACCAATCTGGTTATCTTTCTCATATTCTCAATTTTCTCTTCAAAATCTCTTAACCATGCAATTTTCTTTAGCATTCGCTTATTCTGAATGTTTATTCACTTGTTCAGGTTTATACTTTTGAGAGTAGTTTTAGGTTCACAGCGTATGGGGCAGAGGGTACAGAGATTCTGCGTGCAACCCCTGCCCTCACACATGCAGAGATTCCCCCATCCTAACATGTATGTACTATGGTGGATACAAGTCATTAGAAATTTGTCCAAACACATAGAATATACGCCAAGAATGAACCTTAATGAAAACTATAGACTTTGGGTGATAACGACATGTCAGTGTAGGTTCATTCATTGTAACGAAGGTTTTAGCTTTTTAAAGGCAAATTCTTTCTAAAATACGCTATTATTGATGGATCTTCGGAATTCGCCTGCCCTCCATCCCTTCCCCTCCCCCAGTCTGGAAGCCTCAGGTCAGATGCATCTTTGCTCAGAAAAGTATGAGAAACACATTCTGCCACAGCAGGATTTTGTACAAGAGTCCCCAACTTCCTTGCAACATATCTCAAAATGTCTAAGGCTGGAATTATAAAGCTGAACGTATTTCCTATGGTTATAAATTCTCTCACCACCACAGCGTAGAAGGAAAATGGAAGCCCTGCGACAGCGTCACCCTGCGGGCGGCCTCCGAAGTTCCTCAGCAAACAGTCGACAGAGCCCCAGCGCGGACGAGCCTTCCCTCTGTTTCCTTTTCCTTTACTTTGGGCTGTGGCATGAACTCAAAATGGAGTTTAACCTTTCGGTCAGGTACGTGCTGTGGTCACAGTAAGCACATTATGCTAAGTGACATAAGTCAGACAAAGACAAGTACTGAACCAGGTCATTTCTCTGCGGAGCCTAAAAAAGCCCGCCTGGTAAAAATAGTAAAATGGTGATCACCAGGGGCTGGGGTAGAGAACCGGGCAGACATTGTTTAAGGGTACAAACTCGCAAGGAGCAGTAAATAAGTCTTAAGAGAATTAACACATGGTAGAGTGAATATAGGCAACAACATTGTAGTATAATCATCAAACTTGCTAACAGACTAGAACGACATTATTTCAACCACTGAAAAGAGACAAAAGTTCTGTGATGTGACAGAGGTGTCGATTAACCCTGCGACGGCAATCACATTACAATATGTAAATGCATCAAACCAATATGTACGCCTCAAATCCACACAGTGTTTTATGTCAAATATACTTCAATAAAAACATTAAAAAAGAAAATAGGAAACATTTATAATTATAAATATACATGTATGGATTTAAGTATATGAAAGGATTTAAAATATTTTTATTACAGCTCTCTCTTTTAACTTCTGAAAGACTCCTTTTTACATATTTGGATTTTGAAAAATATCCAGTATGAACCCATATGTATATATACTTTCTCATGTGGGAATGTGGGATTCACACCCCTACTTCTAGTCTATGAAGTTTTTATGGTATTTTTTCAGTTGTCATGTGAGTCACCCATGAAAATCATTAGCATCTGAATCCACTTACTGTCCACAGTATTTTTCAGTATGATTTCAGGATACTGAGTTAACTTTTTAAGATAAATAAATCTATCTATGGAGCCCACCTACATAAAACCTATCGCTATGCTTCAGAATTTAAAAAGATTCTACTTTACAATGAACAATACAAAATGGGAAGAAAACATATCTAGAAAATACAAATATGAAAAATAAGCATGGTGGCTTTGAAGATTTTATTTCATTCAATCACTTCAAATTCTGAATTCTTCTGAAAATGGCTACAGTTTTCAAATTTAAGTTAATGTAAAAAATGTAAATAAAACTCCTGTTATAAATGTGAAAGTTGTGAAATATAATCCGGATTGCATTATTTGAAATTATATTAACTCATTTTAAATTACGACTACAGAAAATTAAATAATGTCCACATGCTTAGATAATTATCGATAATAAATGTCATTTCTTCAAGGATAAGGAAATCCAGACTTCAGTAGTCTGAATTCTCAACCCATTTATCTAGCTATAGTTCCCTACCTGATAAAAGACACACAGACACATTTTAGAGGACACATCAATCAAATTCACAAATGTAGCCAACTGGTCTTTGGTCCCAATCTTCTTTGCTAAGTGTGATACGTATTTCCTATGAGTCGGACCCTGCTATAAGCACTTTTCGTTTTCATTTATTAATCTAATTTTCACAATTTTAAGATGTCCATTTTTCAGATTATAAAACTAAGGGTCAGGAGAGTACAGCTAATTGCCTGAGGGCTAGCCGGTGTGATAGAGCTAGGACTTGAATCCAGGCAGTTTAATTCCAGAGACCGCACTCCTCTGACCATTATGCCCCACTATTTTTCTCGTGGTAATTAGAAAGCCTAAGGCTGGGAGAGGGGGAACACAAAACAGTTTAAAGGAAGAAGAATCAAGAACTGCATTTCAGGGCAAAAAAGTGCAACTGGAACTCCCAGCTCCTTCCTCTGAAAGCCCCAGCCTCTAGCACTGGGGCCCGGTTACAGCATGTTAGACCTTCTACTCTTTGAGAATAGAGTGGAGGAGATTAAGAGGAGATGGGCCAATATTCCAATAATTTAAATCCAACTCTCGCTCATATTTTGTCAAATTACCCAAAATGGATTTAAGAAACTATGTTTTTGGCCATCTAGAACAGTCAAGAGAAAAAACCAGCACAGGTTCACGAGTTTTCCGTTCAAATATTTACCACTGGTCTAACCCTCATACACCACTGGTGGGACTGCAAATTGGTACAGCCACTATGGAAAACAGTATGGAGATTCCTCAAAAAACTAAGAATTGATCCAATATATGATCCAGCAATCCCTCTACTGGGTATTTACCTCAAAGACTTGAAAATCCATATCTGAAAAGATATTTGCACACCGACGTTCATAGCGGCACTATTCACAGGGGCCAGGACATGGAAGCAACTGAAGTGTCCTAAGATAGATTGGCTACCGAAGCTGTGGTACTTCTACACAATGGAATATTACTCAGCTATAAGAAGAGATGAAATACTGCCATTTGCGACAACCTGGATGGACCCCGAGATAATCATGCTAAGCGAAATAAGCCAAACTGTAAAAGTTGAAAATCACATGACATCATTTATATGTGGGATAGAAACCTAAAAGCAACAAATGAACAGGACAAACAGAGTCTCAGGGACATGGACAATGGATTAGTGGTTATCAGAGGGTAGGGAGTGGGGGAGGAGGGGAGAGGTAGATGGGATAAAGGGGGACAAATATAGGGAGGTAGGGGGAGGGTGAAGTGGGTGAAGGGGATCAAATATATGGTAGCTGAAGGAAACTGGACTCTGGGTGGTAAACACACAATAGAATATACAGATGTCAAATTATAATACACACCTGAAAATTATATAATTGTATTGACTGATGTTACTCCAATAAACTTAAAAAATATATTTACTACTGTTCCTATGAACTAGCAGTTTGAATTCTCAAGGATATTTGTAAATGTTGTTTAGATCTTGCTCCTGAAATCTCTAACAGCAATCAGAGCCATACTGCAGTACGTGTAAAAGGGAAAAAATCAGAAATATTGACTCTCTTTATTTAAAAATGTTTATATATTCAGGAAATTTTTGCATTCATTTTTATTTTTAAAAATACTGCAATCAAATATTATTTATCTTAGTTACTAAGGGTTCGATTGCAAGTCTGTTTGTTTTGGGGCCCCCTTAAATTATGTGAACTAAGCTAGTGCCTCAATTGCTCAGTCTACTCCCAGAACTCTCTTAAAGGCATAAAGATGCTACCTCAAAGCAATGCATTCCATTGGCCTCTGCTGGATTGCTCATGTGCATCAGATAAAAATAACACTGTCACCTTGCTGTGCTCGTAGTGCCTATACATTCTGGCACTTGTCGAAGACAATAATGTAGTACAGTTATAGCAGTCAAGGTCCACATATTACTTACACTATGACCTATCAAATAGTAATTCCTATTTTTTTTTCAGAAAAATGTTCATAAGGTTCTGATTTACAATCAATGTGTAATAGGCACTTGCAAAGCTGACTGTGAAAGTTTTAAAGACTTTTATGTTCTGAATATTTGATCAAAATCACTGATTTTTCCCTTATAGGAAAATCACGGCCTTGACATAATTTGCATATCTGGTACTCTAGAAAACACTTTTGTATGATTTTTATCTTTTTTCTTTAGGTATTAGGTCTTAGAAAATCCTCTCTCTGTCTGAGTATATAAATATTCACTTATATTTTGTTCCAGTGAATTTGCAAGTTCAGTTTTTCCATATAAATATTTAACTCATCTGGAATTCAGTTTGGTAGAAGGTGCGAGGTAGTTTCCAATTGGCTCCAACAACATTTATTCACTTATCCGTTCTTTCCTCACTAGTTTGAAATGTCATCTCTATCATACACTAACGTTCCATATATAATTTTGTTTCTGCATTTCTCTTCTACACAGATCTTTCTGTCTAGTCTGGCACAGCCCTACTGCATATTATTTTTATGGTTTAATAGTTCATTTTACAATCTGGTGGGGGTGTTGCTCTTCTTTAAAAATAAAAGTTCTGGCTATTCATTAAATTTTTTGAAGATAAACTTCAGAATCATTTGACAAGTTCCAAAACAGTCCTACAGGGAATTTGATTAGAAATGTGTTAAGTTTATAGGTTAACTTGGAAAGAGTTGACTTCTGCTTCTCCAGAAACATCTCTCACCACTTTTTTTCCTATGCCCTTCAGTAAAATCCAGCCATTTTCTTCAAATAGGCAAGCATGTTTCTTGTTAAATTTATCATATACATCACATATACTATTACTATTCTTAAGGAACTATCTCCCTAATATATTTGTTCACTATTTATGTTGTCTGTTTTGTAACAGACGTATTAAAACGGAAAGAACAGAGTCTCTCGGTAGTGCTTGTTTTATTCTTGTCTCTTTTCTTAAGTGGCCCCATAAACTTGGGCCTATTTCTAAATATTTCTGGCCTTTTATTTACTAACAAGGAAAGAACCTACACTGCTCATGTTTCAGGTTTATTATGAAATTCAGGTAAGGTAATGTGCTTTATAGAATACTATTACACGATACGACTCCAAGCTATGTACAGGCTATCATATTTAAGGAAACACTAACTGCATCTCCAAAAATTAAAATGAAGATTCAAGTTTTAAAAAATCATCTAAATAATTAAAGCAAATGATTTTTATTTGACCTATTCGTATATATGTTTATGTACTCCACTTTCCTTTATATGTATATGTTCAATGTTTTTAAATGGACAATCTAAATATGAAATGATGGGAAATAATCTGATTTATGTTTTACTCTAACATATTATATTTTGTATCCATATTAGGGTAAAATCATATCACGAGGAAAGAAAAAAACTTATGAGTTCAACTCTTTCTAAAATAGAACCAAAAAATGGTAAAGAAACAAATTTTCTTGTTTTTTTAATTTGAAAATTCATAGATTATCTTGTGTTTTCTTCATTTCTGTTATATGTAGAATATACAAAGACAAAAGAGAAATGTGTTTCAATATAAAAAAACAGCATTTGTCACATGTACAGTGCTTTAAAAGTTAATTGTGTAATAATTTTAAAAGGATATGATGAACCACATTTGATATTTCTGTGACAGTTACTGTGATCATACAGTGATGTAAGCATATGACTGCAAATACATACATTTTATATATATTTAGAAAGACTAAATATAGTTTATTAGAAAGAGTAAAGGCCTATCTACATAGGGTTTATTAGAAAGACTATGTATGTTATTGCCATACTTTCAAATAGTCATCAGACTTTTAATGGCAACTGTCATTAATTTTTCAAGGACAGAATGATGAGAGGTCCCTTCCTCTTTGCTGTACAGCAAAAAACAAACAAACGAACAAACAAACAAACAAACAAACAAGCAAAATAGGCTTGATTTGTGGAACTTTAACGACCCACTCTAAAAGTGAACTATGAGGGGAAAAAATGGGTTTTCAAAGCACAAGCATCTTCAAAACAATCTCGTAACTTCAACCCCAGCACACGTATGTCCAACCACATTGTCACTCAGAAGACTTTTCCATACAAAAAGTCAGACCTACCAAATTTGATTGAAAGGGAGATTTTCCCATTTTTCAGTAAATTAAATCAATGAAGAAAATTAGTTCATATGAGGAATTTATATTATTTAAATACCTAAAGCGTATGTTATAATAATTTTGATGTAGATGTTTGGAGCGATCAAACTTACAAATTCTTTAATTTACGTGAACAGAAACACTGCAAATGTCTATAGCCTTTCCCCTTCCACTGGCTGAGGAAAAGTCTACTTATTAGTCATCACTACTCAGTGCTCTCTAGAGATATAAAGAATCACAACACTGAGTCCAACAACCTTACATAATTGAATCTATCCTATAATATATTTCCTTTTTCAGATAAAGATGAATTGTCCTCATGTCTTACCACATAATTCCATGTGTTTCTGCCCTGTGTAAAATTTCACTATGATGTCTTCAAAGGAGTCTCTAGTTTAGTCTAATAATCAAAATACATATTATATCCATTATGGACATTTTGATTTAATTGTTCTCTGGTCTCAACAGGACTGAAAAAATGGTTTTATTTATCAAATTTTTATTCTAAAAAAAGTTGTGAAGATTTCAGTGTCTCAGATCTTTTCCATAAGTTTTAAGTCACCAAGAATTTGTAAGTGAAAAAAAGGAAGAAGAAATTAAAGGTTTCTAAGCAAGATGCAATAATACATCTAATTTAAAAGGGATTAATCATTACCAATTTGGCATCAAAAGAATTGTCAAGCAAAAAGAGTTCCATATGCGCCATGTCATGGAAGGCTAAAAAAGACATGCCACTCACCTCCCCCTCCACCCGACTACAAAGGAAACGAATAAGTGAATAAATTTGAGGCTCAAAAGAACATATGGATTTCTGTTAGAATCATGCCTTTACAAGTAGTACCCACATTATCAGAGTCCCTGAGAAGGATGAGGATTCATCTATAATCCATGTTTTCACTGTAGAGAGCTGGGAAAGCCACGTTCGACATGTCCATCCTGCTATCCACATGTGCTCACTCTTCAGAATTCACTGAATTGATCTGATCTACTCCGGCAGGGGTTCTGCCCAGGGGAAAGCTCTATTCCTCCTTCTTTCCATCCCGCTTTCTTCAGGAGTGAAATATAGCCTGGAACACTCCTCACGAGGAGTGTTCCAGGCTATATTAAAACACTGTTTTTCCTATATGCAAGTGAGCAGATGCTAAGAGGAAAAGACAAAGGATGAGAGTAAGTTTAGCGACTCCAGAGTCAGACAGGCCTAGGTTTCAAAGACCCTTGGAGCTATGTAATAGCTCTGTGATAGTGGGTAGGAGACCAGTTCTATCTGAAGAACAGTGGAGTAAAGATTTATCTAGTTGGTTTGGTGATAGAAGGTAACTAGACTTATCGTGGTGATCACTCTATAATTATATAAATATTAAATGACTGTGTTGTACACCTGAAACTAATATAATATTGTATGTCAATTATACTTCAGTAAGAAAAGATTTATCTACTCACAAAACAGCAAAATCTAATATTCAAGAATATCTTAATTGTAGTGTTAAGCAATTACAGTATATAATGAAACTATACCCACCTATATTACTCACTTCAAAGTGCATATACAATATTTGAAATTTTTAACTATTATATTAGGTGTAGGGTAGAAATTAGCTAGTCTTATATTTATATGATATTTTCATGTCCACGAGATATAAAATAATTATAATAAAGATAAATCTGAAGTATTATAGAAGCATAGCATCTTAAATCTTTATTTTAACATTATTTGTTTTACTTTATGCCTGAGCTCTATGTTGATAGAATCCTTGGGAAATTTTAATTCATAAAAATAATTCCTTTCACATATTAAGCAGATTGTGTAGGTATAATAAATAAAAGTAATCTATAAAAATATGTGATCAGAGAAAGTTGAAAAAGAGGGTCAAAGTAGATATACTGGAATGTTAATTAAACTCTTTTCCCATTTAGAAAAAAATGTGCAACTCAGATAGGAATGCTACATTTTCAAGAATTTGACATTTTCAGCAATCGAACTACTGAAAACAGAATGCTATAAGAAGAATGATGCCGTTTGTTCCCAAAGTCTATCGATATGCTAGAGCGATGTGAAAATAAGCAAGCAAGATGTTCCGTGGCAAACGTTGGGGGTAAGGGTAGAACAGTCATCTGCGAGTTTTCTCAGGGCAAACGGGAAAAGGGGTAACTGAATTTTAAATAGCCTAAAGCTTCATTGTTCCCAGTTACCTTCATTTGTTTGAGTACTTTGAATTGCTGCTAAGAGAAAACCCAACTCAAAGCAACTTAATCAAATAAGGGGGGATTTATTGCCAGTGTTACTGAAATGTCTGTGGTGGTTTTCAGGTGGAATGAGATAAAGGTTCTAGGTCCACGTCTCTGACACATGTCACCTCTGTCTTCATATATGAGCTGTGTCTTCAGGTTGGCTCTGTGTCTTCAGGTTGGCTCTCTCATGGTCACAGTATGGATGTAGGGATGCCATCAACAACAGGGATCATAGTTCCTCACTTATATCCAGAAAAGGCAGAGAAGGGTATCATCTCACGACCACCTAAATGAGTTCTGAGTCTCGCCCTGGTCAGACTTCCACTGTACTAAGTCCTGTGGCCAAGGAGACATCCCATGCTGGTTGGTTCCGTTCTACACTACTGGAAGTAACCCCTTAGGGACTGATAAGTCAGGATTCGTCACTAGAGTTTGGAACGAATCAATTGCTACCAAATTACATGGCTGCTACACATAAGAGAAACAGCCAAAAGATGTTGGAGAGACAACTAGAAAGGACACTGCATATGCCACAGTGGAAATTTTTTATGAAAACCAGAATTTCAAGACATATCTAAAAGATCCTTTATCACATGGTATAGATCAAGTTTTTCTGAGTGTGCCCTATCCATAGCTGGCTATTACAATTAAAATTAAACACATCTTTTACTATGATGACACAGTTGATTCAATACAAACAAGTAATATGAAAAGTATTATTTTCACCTTTCAAGAGGAAAATTCTTTTTAATGTACTACTGTCTTCGATGTGTTTCTGGACAGAGCTTATACAACAGAAAACAGGGTCTGGCTAGGAAGACAAAATATGTGGTTACTGACTCATCCTAATAAAATTAGAGAAACTAATTGTACGGATACAGAAATATCAGATATCAGAATTTTTTTTAAAGAGTATAAAGAGATTAATTATTAATAAAATAAAAAGAAGTCAAAGAGAATAAACAGCCAATAACACTCCCTAGGCTAGCATTTTTAGTCATTGTTATATAAAAAATTCATTTAGAAGGTCAGGGGATCCTCAGACGGAATGCAGAATATTACAAAAGAATCTATCTGTATTACAAATATACTAAACAACTTTCCTGTAGGGGGTTGGGGAAAAGTTGCTGACCTGAGTAACTTTGGATATATGTGGCATCTTTAAGACTAAAGCAA
Source organism: Pteropus medius (assembly GCF_902729225.1). Classification (NCBI taxonomy): domain Eukaryota; kingdom Metazoa; phylum Chordata; class Mammalia; order Chiroptera; family Pteropodidae; genus Pteropus; species Pteropus medius. Next base: position 4,398,006 of record NW_024348304.1, read on the forward strand.
AAGAAACTTCTCAGAGAACTAAAATGTTGCTCCCCCACAGAGGTTTAGGCTGTCAATTCAGAAAGCACTCTATGTGTACATTCTGCGTGTATACTGGGACTGAATAACTAAGTAAATGGGCAGAAGATGATGGAGTCCAGTTTTCTGTGTTGGAGAGGGGTTTTATAGAGATTCAAGAGGAGGAGTCTAGAATGATCCACAGGGTTACACATTAGAGTTGGAGGCACCAGTATGAAATGACGTTTAGTTAATACAAATACAGAGGGTGATATATAGAAATATTTATAGGTGAGTGCATGCGTATGGATTAGTACACGCAGCACAGAAGTTACTCCATCCAGGAAGTGCTGCTCCCTCTTTGGGCCTCCTGTGGATACTGGTAGGTACATTTATTGTAAAACACATATAATTATTTACTTGGATATCTGGCTATATCTGTGCACTAGGGCTCCAAAAACAGCAGGATGATGTGATATTCCTGCTTCTATCATCCATGACTTTCAAATCAAGACTCAGAATGGGTTTCCAAAATCTTTGTGAGCCAGCTGTGTGGTCTAGTGTGAGGCGGACGAGCTCCTAAGACCAGGCTCCCGTCCTGGCTCCCCTACTCTCCCCAAGGTGGCTGTGCAGCCTGAGTAAGGCTTTAGCATCACCCTAACCTAAAGTTAGGGTCAACAGAGCTTAGATTAATAGTCTCTACCTCATAGAGGGGTATTGTATAAAAAAAGAAATGTGATCTAAAATATCTAATGGAGTGCTTTGGAGAGCTTCACTAATGCTAACTTAGTATCATTCTTAAATTAATTTTAACTAAACATCATATTATGCAGTTAGTAAGACAACAATATTTACTGAACTACCAATGTAAACAGAGAAATTCTACAGCGAAAAAAATTAAAAGACTCAACTCCTATCAGCAATGAGTTCATAAACCTACAGTTAATTACCTGCAATTGTTGTAATGTTGTGTACATATCTCTTGGAACTTATGCAGACAAATTAATTTATGAACAACATGTATAAACTATGCAATCTCATGAAATCTTATAAACAAATACTCTATTTTAAATTACGCACAAATATTTTGTGAAATGTGTTTAATTTAGAGGCATATGTTTTGACAGGGAGAATCCAGAAAAGGTGCTCTCTGTTTTCCAAAATTTTCCACTTAATAGATGAGATTTACATGTACATTGTGATGATAGTAAAGTAAATAGAAAAATTTCTCACCTCAAGATCACATATATTTGCTAGAGTAAAGAGAATAGATAGGGAAATTTAGTCTCTATATGAAATAAAAGCATGGGGATTAATGTAAACATGTTCTGTGAATTATCAGAAAACAGATACGCCTCTACACTTCCTTTCACTTATGAAGGACCTAATGAAGAGAGAGGCCCATTAGTATCAGGCCAATCATGTCGACTAGTGGAGCAAATTTTAAAAACCAAAACTTTTAGTTATGGAGTTAATGCTTAAATATTTGGTACTGAAACTCTTAATATTCTTGTACCAAACCTTCCTTATAAATGCTGAGAACTCTTCCTTTTAAAATAATAAAACATGAAAGCATTTAATTTATTGTCGAATTCAGTGTGCCAGCTAGATTTATCATAAATTCCTGAAAACACAAAAAAATGGCTTGCAGTTGCATTTCTCCAGATGATAAGGCAGTAGTAAGTTTATGGCAAGACCCAGAAGCTGATCTCCCATCAGTCCTGACCAGGCTGAATCAGCCAGAGATGAGCAAAGGCTGCCTGGCTCGACTTTTAAAACAATGTGACAATGTAATAATTCCTTCCATCACTATCAAGGGGGAAAAAAAAAAAGCTGATTCCCAAATAATAATTGATCCCAGCATTCTGAAGCACAAGCCAGCCAAAACTTGCCTGATCTTTCAAATGCAAATCACTCCATATCAAGAATTCAAGTACACTTGTCAAGGGCTTTAGATTAATGTGTAAAACACACTGTACAGGTTGTTTTATGGTCTCATCCTCGGACTGGCTGGCTGAGGATTTGGAAATCCCTTATCACATTCATCTATTTCTGTTCTCCCAGTAGTTCAGTCATCTGGAGCCCTCCACAACCTGTTAGCCAGTGTTCAGGGAGAGTCATGCATTTGATGAATTTGTGTAGAGAAAATCCCAGCCCCACAGCTTTCTCCCTGAAAAGGTGTGGTGGGTACATACTTTTCAACACTTTTCTTTTTCTCCTCAACCGATAGTTTGGGCAAAAGCAAAACTGATGAGGAATAAGACAAGCATTGTCCCCGTGGGGCCTACCGTACAGACAGGGGAAGTCATGGGACTCCCACAAGCAGCCGACGACGGCAGTTTCACCGCCCAGTTCCAGGAAGGCTTGAAGGGTAATGAAAAGAAGGCAGAAAAAATATCACTAACGTGAGAAGCAAAGAAAGAATGAAAGAGCAACCATGTTGTTCTTTCCCAGGTTTAAAAAAATTCTGCCATGTATAATGAAAACTTTTGGTGTTATTCAATTGCACTGAAATTTAAAAGCTAAATACAGAAAAAAAATATAAACTATAGGTCTAGAAGAGAATCATCTAAGAGTTTTTTGTTCATACACACTTTCTCTTCCATGCGCAACAAAACTATAACAGCACGTAAATCCCACTTAGAAACAGCTGAAAACCCATCTTCGCTTTCTGTGCTGAAACAGGGTACATGTCACTATGTATCCTTTACCATCACAAATTGCTTTAAACTGACAGAATAAATTCTGAATTCTAATATAAAGAGTGGCTTTAAATGCTAATTTTCTTTCAAAATGTATATCACATGTTTTTACAAATCAAAAAAATATATTATCTATTTTGCAATCTATTTTTTTAAGTTTTGCCTATTGCTATAATATTCTTCATATGAGAAACTGAATGATTTTATTCATAGGGTTTAGCTTATTATAGTAAATTTAAGGGAAAACGTTTTTAAAAACACATAACAAAATACAGGACACACATATAAAGTAAGGCATTTGAATTACATTAAAAGACAAATATGGAAACTCATTAGTCTAGAAACTATATTTTAAGGAAAGCATGGACGTCTTGAAAACCTCAAGAAGGTGCAGACAAGATCTCTGTTTGGAAGTTTGCTGTACGCTCTCCAAAACGTTCTTAGATAGCATCGCCACCAAATCACATCATTGTAAATCTTGTCTTTAACACTGCCCAGAAAAATCTGGGAATCTCTAAACACACAGAGTGGAATTCTCACTCTTAAACTAATACACTATATATGCATTCACAATGATCCATCTACTAGGGGGATACATTTAAATCAACAAATATTAATGGAGTTTCTCCTCCATGGGGACAAAGCCAGGTGCAGATCCGCAGCTTCTGTGGGACCTATCTGGCACTAGCCATGGGCTAATGGTTTGATGGAATCATCCCAGGTTTTCAGTCTGGCACTACAGTCAAATCCTTATACAAGGCTTATCAGCGAAACAACTGCATCACAGGGAGAGAATTTTTTAAATACATGCTGAATTTAGCACATTATACTTGTCCTAAAGCATCAATCAAGACATAGTTTTAACTCATTGTATAAGAGTCAATAACTCTTGAACATAAATACTTGGTAAATAAATTCATATTTTATACCATGCCAATTTGGGTTAATACTACAATAATAATATTTGTTCTTAATTTATTTCCTTCAGGGATTGTGGAAATATCCAAGTGAATTGATGAGGTAAACACTCTAGCTTTCCATTCAGAGGCTAGAAAGTATGTGCCCCAATTATGCTGGGACAAGGCAATAAAAAGGAAACATGGATGATCTCTCAGATCAGAATCAGATACTACGATTTCAGATAAACAGTGTTCAACTACGTGACTTACTGCTATAGTTACAGTTGAGAGCCATTTCAAATCCCCTCGTCATAAAAGAGGTCTTGTCTCATGTTCAAAGAGTGTAGTATATGCATAAAAAGCTATCAGCAAGTGTCACAGTTTTCATCAACGACTTAAAATAATTTTCCTGGTAATAAGGTAATAAACTGTAAGAACAGAACAGATGAAGTCCATGGAATCTTTCAAGCTTAGACATCCTGGTTTGTTACTTATAGCTTCCATTTTGCTTCTCTGTTTTTGCTCTTATTTTAATCTTGAACTAGAATTTTTTTTAATAACAATGCCAAACTAGTCACTGATTACAAAATGTTTTATAAAGAAATTTGTGTCAATATAGTTTATGTGCTGTATCCAGATCTCACTTTGTTAAAACACAGGCGTACTGTTCCCTTTGTACATTTCCTCGTTTTATCTCATAACAAGTCTTTGGAGTATATATTATTACTATTTTATGAATGAGACAAATAAAAATTTGAAAGTTTGTCTGTTTCCCAAGAACACAAAGCTTGTGGCTTACCTGTCACCAAGCTGTACTCATTTCCACTGTGCCATGTAGTGAGGTAAAGTGTTTGCATTTAAGTCTCCACAAAGGCTTTGTTACTCAGTCCTCCCACCAAGTCTTAGAGCAAATCAGAGGAAGTTCCTCTCCCCATCTGGAAAGTCTTATTGCTCAGAAATCAGCAAACTCCAGTCCAAGGGCCAAATCCAGCCAAACACTAATTTTTGTAAATGAAGGGTTTTGGGGATACGCAGTGACGCTCATTCTTCCACATGAGGTCTATTCTATGGCTGCCTTCACACTGCAAGAGTAAAGTAGCTGCAAAGCCTAGAAAACTATCTGGTTCTTTCAGAAACTGGGTGCCAATCTCTAAATTACATGACTGACAAACACAGGAAAGTGCTGACATGGCGTATTTTGATGGGTGAGGGTCTTTTGCCACGTGTCGGCTTATTGATCGGAAGCATTTCAGAAGAATGAGATGCTTGGAACAGATGCGCACGCAGCAAGGAAGGGTGGGAATCACAGCTGCAGTGAACGATTCATCTGCACAGCACTCGCAAGAGGCCCTTCGACAGGCCAGGCCGCCTCCTGACCTTTAATCCACTGACCCAAAGGGCGACTCTGACATGATCTGGTGACCAGCTCTGTGTACGCAGATCTGCATAAACTTGAATTGTAGAGGTTATCAGGAAAGGGAAGGTCCCCATTCCACGAGAGCGCTGACTATTTTCCAATTTTAAAGAGTGAAGTGGTCTTGTCCGAATTTTTTTAGGTAGATTTAGAGTGATGTCACTCTCCATGGTCAATGCAATCATCAGACGACTTTGATCACTGGCTTTAATCACTGACTTGCACAGCAGTTAGCTCCTAGAAGTCACTCCAAAAGTGAAAGCAACATGGATTTGCCCTAATACCTACAAGTAGCCAATGGGATTTAAACATTTCCAGCCCAAGAGAGGGCTCAAACTTAGATAAAGAGCATGCACGTGTACGCACACATCCTCCCCACACACGTACACAACCATCACACATACCAAGAAGCTCCTCAGAAACTTTTATCATCCTACAATATTGGCACATTTCCAGTGAATTTTTACAAACAGCAGAACTCCTAGCTGATGATATAGTTTCCCAATCAATTCCCAGCTTTTCCTTGAGCAACTCGTTCTTAAAACATGAAAGAAGAGAGGGCACTTTTAATTTGAAAAATGATCTATTAAAGTTCATACGGGAGGGAGAGAGAACTTGCCGAAGTGATTAAGTCCATGTGTGAAGGACTAAGTGAAACCCTCAGGCATTCTGTCGCATGTTATTTTCACTTTTTTTTTTTAATTTACACAACCATGTGGGTGGCCACATGTCTATTTGTTTTCCTTGTTTTTCAACAAGTGAAACTAGAGGTTGAAAAGGGGAGGTTAGAGGGGCATGTTTTTTAACTCATAGAAGTCATGGTTTTATTATTTTCAGATTGAGCCGATGTGCAATTGAACAAGTTCTCTCATTAGCTTAGCCCAGAAACAGATGGTAATGTGGCTGTGAGGTTACTTTTGTGCAGCTTATAATATTTAAGAACATTTTTATCTTTCATTTTGCTTACACAATGTTACACCCTCCACTTACACAGCTGGCATCCTAAGATAGAGTGAGAATACCAATCTTGATATATGAATATCATAGAAAAAAAAAAGAATTCTTATCATGTGATCTAAAACTGTTGCTTCTAAAAGAACATTCACATAACTTTCTTAATTTACATTATTCGGGAAAAGTATTAAATTAGATATTATGAATGGCATTATATTTTAAGTGTGTTCAACAATGAACAATTTGCAAAAAAAGAAAAAGAAAAATTAATACACCTCAATAAGTTCTTATCATGTACTGGATAAAAGAAACTAACCTAAGAACTTTGCAATTGAAACGATATATACGACAAGTTATTAATAAACTAGCATTCAGTTTCAGTATGTTTCTCATTTCAAAGATCATATTTCAATAGAATTTTTACATGGCTTTAATAATTCATTCTGGCAAGGAATTCCAACCAAGAATTTCCACTATTTCACTCAACTCAATTTCAATTTTATGTCTACGTGAAAAAGAATAAAGCAGAGTAAGGGAAACCATCCAAAAAAAGAAGCCTGGTATCCCACAGAATAAAAATGGTAGCATATGATTTATCTCAATGCAATTTTTCCTTTTGCTGACAGATGCATGATTTTTTTTTACCCTGGTGAGTTTATCTCAGCTTCTCTATTCATGGGACAGTATCGCGATCGGCACCACCAACAGCCTTCTATTGTTGTGTTTGATGTTATTTTTCTCCTTCGTGTCTCATCATAATATTCATCTCCCACTTTTCCATATAGACCTTCTACTGTGCTTTGTCTGTTTTCTTGCATTTTTAGGTAGCCTCACAAAAGATACGTTTCTTGTGTGTGTTGTGTGTATTTTAATGTATACAGATGGCACTTTGCTATAATTACACCAGTTTTTTAATTTTTACTCAAAAATCAGTCTGAACATCAACCCAAGTTTCTGTAGATATTTATATTTCAATTTTTTAATGGCTCATAACGTTTCATATCTATTTCCACTATATTTAATCTGTTTCCATAATGATAAACACCTGGTTTATCGCGAACTCCTCACTACCACAAACATGCAGCATTGACATCCTTCATGCTTTTCTCCCTCATATTTTCCTACGTTACTTAAAGATCAGGCCTTCTGTTTCCTCTATGACCTCATTTCCTTCTACTCTCTCCTCAGTTCATTTCCAGCTGCAGCTACACTGATGACCCCTTTATTATTCCGCACCTGCCCCGGCCCTAGACCTCTGCATTTGCCACTTTCTGTGCACAATACAGCTTCTCTCTACCTACCTGTATGACTCACTTTCTCACATCCTTCCATGTTTGTTTATAATCACCTGGCAGTAAGGCTCTTCCTGGTTGTACTATTTAAAAAACTGCATCCTGCCCAAACACCTCACTTCCTTTTTTCCCTATCTTTCCCTCCCTGTCACATTTTTTTTCACAGGGCTAAACCATATTCTAATATATATTTACTTGCTAATTTTGTCTATTTTCTGTTGGTAGAATGTACGCCCTATGAACACCACAGCTTTTTAAAAATTTTACCCACTGCAGTATTCCAGATCGTACAATGATACCTAGAATATAATAGGTACTTAATAAATATTTATTGAACAAATGAATGAATGAATTACTATCATTTGAAACTCCAGTGCTATTCTGAACAGTCAAATCAGACATCTGCTTATTACTGCTCGATGTTAAATGGAATGCATCTAAAGCTTCTTGGACCACTGTGAGATGTGTGATAGTTTTCCAGTATGCCGAATGAATCCAATTCAATACGTTCTCTTCTATTTCTAGCAGGCTTTTTTTTTCTATTAGTCTTCAATGCGCTAATACGTACTGGTGTTTTACAATGTTAAACTATCTTTGCATTCCTGAAATAAACCATTCAATGATACACTTTTATTTTGTAAAAAATGTTAAATTTATCTGGCTTATGTTTATTTAAGGATTTTTAAAGAATTTTCATTCAGTGACATTGTTTATAACTGCTTTATATTGTCATTATTTGGCCTTAAAATCAAGATGTCACTAGCCTTCTAAGACGCAGTCTGCAGCTTTCTCTACTATTCTATTTTCAAGAACATCTTGAAGAAGTGGATATTATCTATCATTTGAAAGGTTGTTGGAACTCACTAAATCATTTAGATCAATGGATTTGTGTGTATATCTTGGATTACATTTTAATTGGTTAAAAGTTATTGATCCATTCAAGTTTTAGATATTATATATATATATTTTTAAATCTGTCCAACTAACCTAGGTTTTAAATTCAGAGGTATAAATTTTTCATAGTCTTTATATATTTTAAAACACATGTATTTGGTTATTGTATTATTAATAGTCATACTTTGTTTCTGCTGTCTCCCTTTTTAAATTAGTTGACATTTCCAGAGATTTCTCTATCCCAATTATGTTTTCCAAGAATTATTTTCATTTATTTTAAATTGTTTTAAAGTTGTTTTACCACCTTTCATTTTTAAGGATAGCTTTTTAGGGTATTGGTATTGTCTGCTGACAATTTTTTCTTTTAGTACTTTGACTATATCATCCCACTCTCTCCCGACCTGAAAGGTTTATTTTGAGAATCCATTGATTGTCTTATAGAAAGGGTTCCCTTGAATGTAATAAGTTGCTTTTCTCTTGCTGCTTTCAAAATTCTCTTTGACTTTTGACAGTTTTTTTTTATAGTGTGTCTTACCGTAGCTCTTTATATATTCGACCGATTTGGGATCATACGGGCTCCTTGAGTCTGGTTATTTATTTCTCTCACCAGATTTGGAAAATTTTTGGTCATTATTTTTTAAAATAAGCTTTCTGTCCTTTCTCTATCTCTTCTCTTTCTAGGACTCCCCTAATGTCTATATTGGTTCATTCGACTGTGTCCCATAGATCTCGTAGGCTTTCTTCACTATTTTTCATTTTTATTTTCTGACTAGATAATTTCAATGACCTATATTTGAGTTTATGGATTCTTCTGCTTGATCGAGTCTGCTGTTGAAGCTTTCTATTGGATCAGTTAGTTCAGACACTGCATTCTTCAGTGCAAGAATTTGTTTATTTGTTTTCGTTTTCTTTGTTGAACTTCTCATTTTGTTCTTATATTGTTTTCCTGATGTCATTAAATCATTTATTCTATCTCCTAATAGCTTACTGAGCCTCTTTGGAATAATTATTTTGAATTCTTTGTCAGGCAACTCGGGGCTCTTCATTTCTTCGGCACTGGTTGCTGGAAGTTTACCGTGTTCTTTCGGTGGTTGGTGTCTCCCTGATTTATCCTGTTCCTTGTGTCCTTGCATTGCTGTTTGCACATTGAAAGAAGCAACCGCCTCTTCCAGATTCTATGGACTAAAATCCATACTTTATGTGTTTGTTAAGGAGAGCCTTTTGCCTGTAGGGAGGGGGCTTGGAGCCACCGAGTAGGGGAACACATGGGAGCATGTTGTCACACAGCGCCAAGCGGCACGCAGGCTTCTAAGTGTGGGGCAGGTAGTGGCTCCAGGTCTTGGGGTTGCAGTGACTTGGTGGCTAAGGCTGCTATGGTCTGCAATCAGCAGCTGTGTGGTCCTTGGCAGTTAAAGCTACAAGGGGGGCCCATTCTGGCTGTGAAGGCTGTTGCAATCTCATGCCATGACCCTCCATGTCCAAGGTAAGCACACCTGGGTAGGGGCCAGCAGAATACATGTGTGGCCACTAAGGCCAGTTGTGGGCACGTGTGCGGTGGCGGGGGTCAGCTGCATGTGCACGCGGGAATGCAGCAGTTAGCCTTGTGCACACCCACAACAGTGGGACCCAGGGCAGCCGCAGGGGCCAGGGTCAGTTATGAGCGCACACAGCGTGGCCACACTGCTTCCCAGGGCTGGCATACCCAGAGTGGCACCAGCCGGACTGGCACCAGGAGACGACAGCTCAGGACGCTAGAGTCTACAGAGGCAAAACCTGTGGGATGCTCACAGGGTCCGTGGTAGCCGCGATAGCTGCTAGCTTCCTCGCTGGCCGAAGCTCCCAGGACGCACTGCAGGGCGGGCTGCCGGGGTCTGCAACAGGAACACTGCGGGGTCCTCGGCAGCAAAAGCTCTGGGTGTCCATGGCAGCCGCAAGGGCTGCTGATGTCCTCAGTGGCTAAGACCTCTACGGTCCTCTGCACAGCAGGCCGCCGGGGACCAGGGTACACCCACCACATGGCTAATGCTGGTAACTTTACTCTAGGGTCCTCTGCACAGCAGGCCCCCGGGGACCAGGGTGCACCCACCACATGGCTAATGCTGGTAACTTTACCTTTCTTTGTTCCCAGCAGTCTCCGGACATCTCGGCTCCGCCAGTTTCCCCAGCAGTCTGGGTGGGGTTAAGTCAAAGCGGAGCCTCAGGCAGTGCCAGCTGCGTACGCACACATGGCTGTAGCAGTTGGCAAAGGACAGGGAAGGTGGCCGTTCATCCTGGTCTGCTTCTCCCCTGGGGGGAACCTGGGTGATGGGATGACGAAGGCAGCGTGACACCGTTCTTCCTACCCCTCTGTGCAGAAATTCCCGGTGTTTCCCTCCTCCGTGTTGCCGCAGCTCCTCATCCAGACTCCTGAGCACTCCCAGAGCTGTCCATCCACAGAGAGATCTACGTGTTTTTTGTGGGGAGGTGAAGGTTGGGATCTGTACCTTCTTCTCTCCGGGGCATGGATTTTCTTTTAAAAGGTAATTCCAGTAAAACTTGGCAGGATTTAGTAGCTATTTCCCATTCTTGTGCTAGTAACCTACTAATAAGAAATTATTTTGACTAACTACAATCACTCTGAAGTCTGTTTTGTTTGACCAAAAAAAAAAAAAAAGTTCAAATCCATATGGCATTTCTAGTATATTTATATTAAAAGAACAAACCAAAATATTTATCTTAAAAGGTTATGGAGTTGGCTTCTGTGTTTTTCAAGGAAAAAAAAAAAGACACATTTTCTACCAAATTTTCATAATACAAACTCAAACAAAACTTAATGACTACTTTAATGAAGAAACAAATTTTTGCATTTTCTTTCTTTGGCAACACAGAGCAAATTTCAATTTAAAAAATAAACTAAAAATTAGTTAATCTTCCCAGTATTTTCAAAAACTGCATATTCTGTGTTCTTTAGATGTTTGAGTTTTTTTAACCATGTGTTTTGTATCATGTAAGAATGAGAATTTGGTAGAAAACGTATCTCTTTTCCTGAAAAACACAGAAGCCAACTAACTCCATAACCTGCTTGGACCACTTTAAACCTAACGACCACGTGTGCCAGGTCTGTCTGTATTGTTTATTTCCGCAATAAGGTTTGTCACTACGGAATGTAGAGCCTTGACACTTGCAAAAATAGATTTAAAAAAAAAAATAAGAAAAATCTTGAGCACTTTGGAATTATTAAACGTAAAATCCAGAAAAGATGTAGGAAACTTGAATTACTAAAGGTAAATTACTCTTTCCCAATACGTACTATTGATATTCGATTTCTCAAATGATTGTTTAACAGGATGCTTCCCTTGGTTTCAGCAAGTTAAAATACTTCCAAAATCATTGAGTGCACCCGCTTCCTCTCCGAATACCTTCAGGTACTTTCGATCTCTTTAACGAAAACATAATGAATCTAGTATTCCTCTAAACTGACAAGAGCGAAGCGGAGGAAATAGAGAAATAGAAAAATATCGTGAAAGGAACTGGGCTGAGACAGACATTGACAAGGTGAGGAAGAAAGGGAGAGCTGCGTACATGCAGATGTGTGATCTAATGTTTTTTTTAAATACCTACTGAATTTCTTGATTATTATTTTGACTTCTTCCTCTTTAGTTTTGTTTATTATAAGATAGTGTGTGTTGCTGTGTAGTATATATGTTTTGATGGAAACTTTTTCTAACTGTACTTCTTTTGGAAATTTGAGCTACATAGTTTCACATATGCTCGATAGCAGAGTTGATTAAAGAAATCATGGCAATTTATTAACTCTGATTCTGTGCTCCATGGCTCTTTGCATGCCTGAGGATAGGCTACAGAATAAAGTCAATAACACATGCATGACAGTCTCAAGCACAGATGCTCAGTGGGAAAAATTGTTCAACATCCAATGCCTGGAGGCACTGCTATAGAAAACCGTGTTATACGATTGATGAAAGAAATGGATCAGTAGGACTACGGCAGCTATGACATGTGGCATCAGGAGATGACTGTTTATCACTGTTGTCTGAGCTCCTGACACTGTTTTCTGTTTTGGCCCGATAAATTTGATCTCTATAAGTCCTAGATTTTGCCAACAAGGAAGGGGTTTTCAAAAAAAAAAAAAAGCACTGCCAGATACTTTTGTTGTGAGAAAATGCTGAGTGTTTTCAAATGATCTTATCCTTAAAAGAAAACTGACCTGAGGAAAACTTTTGTAAATTGTGTCGCAGGACGACAATGAGCTGTCAGGGAAAGATGCTTTCCTGACTATCTCTTCCCCCACTGTGATAGTGATAGACATTCCACGGCAAGTTCTAGTTACAATTATCTTTGGAGAAAATGTGAATTGTGACATTATTTTAGGGGTAAAGGGGTGTTGTCTGATTTATATTGTATTGCAGTTTATAATTCCTTATCACTATAATAATATAAATGAGTGATTCTTTAATAAGTGCATATTTATATTGATAAGCGGTATCTCTTAAAGTAGCTTTAGATTTAATACATGATATGCTTCTTACTATAATATCTAGTTATATTAAACAAAAATTAATATAAATATAAAACTCAATTCTTATGCATACAAAATTGCTTACTCTGGTTTTTGTAGCTAATAAGTTGGTGACACTGAATCAGATTCAAATTCAATATCCTCCTAAATTAGATAGGATTTCTATCTTTTATACTTTCACCTTTTTTCCATATATCTTACATATTTTAATAAAATCTTTGCAATTTGACAGGCCAAATAACTTTGGTGAAAAAAAGATGGAATCTTATAAATTGAGAAAGTACAAATCAGAAAACAAGAGGAAAATTTAGTTCAAATGAAACAAAAATAAACAAGCAAATAAACAACTGTAGAACTAAGATGGTACATAGTTCCCATATGGCCTCGAGGTAGCTCATTAAAGTTATTGTTGATAACATACACACAGATCCCTAAAGCATAACATTGAAAAAATTTTTAACCTCCTGTGTTTCTAATTAAGTTTTCATTTTAAACCACTATACAATATGATACTAAACCCATGAAATCAATTGAATATTTTCAATATTCATATAAGTAAGTAGGCAAGCACATACTTTTAGCCTGACGCAGACATATTTTTTTTCAAAGATAATAGCAGCTAGAAACATATGGATATCATTAAGGAAAATATGTATATTTAAACAGTATGCTAAATAAATATTATACAATAATTTACATTTACTGACAAGCATTTATATTGCAACTATAATTTGTAAATTATATCCAAAGTACAATAATGTAAGCTCAGAGCCCCAATGTGTCAGGAATTCATAGACTAATAGCAAAATATACAAAATCAAAGTTCAAATCATTTTTGTCAAGTAGTTTTTGACAGAAAATTATACTATCATCTACAATCTCTTCCTTAGAACATATTGTTATTTAGCAAACTAGGAAATAAAACAAAATATGTATGCATCTTTTTTATACATATGTATACATATGTATAAAAGAAGAAAAAGATTTAAATGAAAAATCAGGATTACATTCCCATTCTCTGAGATTTTTTTTTAGGGTTCCACAAATGTAAACTTAACTAAATGAATAAGTAAAACTCATAGTGTAAAAAAAAAAAAAAACTTTGAGGTTTCCTTTTTCGTGAATATTCCTGGTATCTTTCGCACAATGCTATGATTATGAGAGTAATGGAGTTAGTATTAGAAAATCTGCAATCAAGTTCCACTTGCATTAGAAGGAAGTTACTGAACTAGGCTGAGGCTAAGTTTGCTTACACGTGAAATGAGTAAATAGTATCTGCCATACCTCTTTTAGGACTTTTCTGAAGATGCAACTAACTGCTTGAATGGAAGCTATATATGAACTGCCCAATAATCAATATAATTAGCTATTTTATTACCACCTACACTAATAATGTAACAAAGATTAATGTTAATATAAACTCTGGAACTTCCACACTTCAAATGCTAATTTATTTCAGTGCCTGGGGGCACAGATCATTGAAATGATTTTCCTAATACTATAATTATATTAGTAAAACTTCCCCTCAATATAGCACACCTCTTTTAAGTTAATATTTTAAGTCAGCATGGTAAAAGAGTATTTACAGTACTTTAATCACTTAAAAACCTTCTTTTTCCATGTTATCACAAAGAATTCTCACATGACCAATATAATTTTTTTAAAGAAGAAATAAATTATAATTTTTACAGTTTTATCAGTGTTGTGTTTCTCTACTAGGCCAATTTACTATAAACCATAGAGGAGAGGGTAAAGAAATGTTTAGTCATGGATACACCATGGTATATAACAGGTTTTAAATTTTACATTTTTTTGCTTAAATGGAGACACTGCAAGCTAAAATATTATTAATAAAATGGGTCCCTGGGAGAAGTAAATCAAATCCTCCCTCAAGCTTCATAGGATTCCCACAGCTAAAGTTATACTGAAGAGAAGCTCACAATTCAGAAATTATAAAACACTATAATCAAAAGTCAGCAGGCATAACATCGACCAAATTAGACCATGAAGAACTTCAACTAGTAATCCCATCAGATGAAACTACAAAATAAGTATATTTAAAATAATTAATAAAATATAATAATCAGTTAAAAATATAAGAAACACCTTATAAAAATGATTTGAGGCATTTAGAGGTAAAATAGAAGCACAGACTAGAACATAGGAAGATAAATAAGTTAAAGAGAGGAAAGATGGGTTAAACAGCAGCAAGAATAAAATGAGAAAATTCAACTTTTGAATAACAAGATTTCTGAAATGAAAGGCTAGACAGATTGCAGAGGGGCAAAATTTGAAAATATAATGGTGGAGATATTAACCCATTTAAAGGACTGCTTAAATCCTTATTTCTTTATGCAACAAGAACTGAATGATATAAATTAAAAAGTAAAAACTAATGTTTTTGTTTAGTAGAAACTAAAGAACTCAAAGAAAAACTTAAAGGCAATTAAAGATAAAAAATTACTAGGAAGTAATTAGAAAATATAAAATGACTCTGATATCGAGTTTCTCAAAAGAACTATAGAAGCCAGAAAAAAAATGGAACAATACATTAACAGCACTATTTAAAAAGTCTCAACAATTAATATATGTCCAGAAAAATAATCAGTCAAGATGAGAATGAAATAAGACACTTTCAGGCAAACAAAAATTAAGACGATTTACAATTAACAAACTGTTAAAGAACTAAAGAATGAAGAACCAAAAAAAGAACCAAAGTATTAAAAAGGGAAATTAAAAATCCCTATCACTCATTACTATAAATGTAAAAATCCCAAATAGCAATTCAAGTTCCATGCTATATAAAATTATGATAGTTAAAAAATGACTAACTTACCTTTACCCTAAAAATACAAAAGTTGGTTTTATAGTTAGGAATTCTAGAACATAACTTTCACTACATTGGAAGGTTAAATACGGTTAAGACTGATAAAATTAAACATTCATGATGATAATTCTTAGTAAACTAATAATATAGAAAAACAATCAATAAACTTGATTAACTTATACTAATATTATTCAAAGTAAAGAACATTAGAAGCTATGCATTCAATCAGGAATGAAACGTGTGTCCACACTCACCATTTTTATTCATCATTGCTGTTTGCCAAAGGGATGAAAGAATGAAACTCCACACCAGATGGAAACTTAAATCTACAAGAAAGAATAAAGCAATAAAAATGACAATTATGTGGACAAATATGAGATATAAATTTTCTCTTTCCTAATAATCATCTAATAATACGAGACATCTGTTTCCAGTTCCACATTCTCTAAACATCAAAACTATTACTATATCTAACGTAGTTATTAACTTTAAAGCAATTATCACCTACAGAAAAGCACAACCATGACTTATCCAGGAAATAAATGCCCTCTAGTCATTTCCAAAGCAAAAATAGTTTGTTGGTCAGTTTGTTACTATTATTCTCTTAGTAATAACGTAATCATATTACAGGAAAGAGGAAATTCCAGAATCATCATCGTCTTGCATAACTGAATTAGATGAAAATCAAACAGGCTGACAAATCAAGGAAGACTGTGACCATAATGTCATTAAGTCTCATTATTTTTTCAATACGACATATATTTTATTCTCATTTTGCAATGTTAGTATCTAGAGGTAAATGCTAATGTTCCAATCTGTAAGCAGTCACTGAGATAAGGGTGATATTTATGCCTTTTCTCAAGTCCATCATCGTCTTTCCTTTTATTTTTTTATTAAATAAGAGAATAGGATCACATATGCCTGTATTATAAATTAGTTAATTCATGTTCTGTATCTTAAAGTGAATGGTTGGCCCATGGGTGAAAACATAGGTAAAAAATCACCAGGCTGGATAATTTCAATTCATAAAATAAAATATGTGAAAATATGTACATTTTATCCCTTTATATGATAAAAAACAGAATATTTCCAGAAAGTGTTTTTTGCTTGTTTTATATTAATCTTCATTACTATTCAGATAATACATAAAATACAAAATAAATGAAAAACTAACAACATGGGTAAGGGAATAGTTCTCCTTGACTATCAAATCACCAACCCAAATTTCTTTCCCAGAAGTAACTATGGTTATCAATTTACTATGTATATGTCTAGCTCATTTTATTCAGACATGTGTGCTGACCATTTTATACATATTGTACATATGTTCTCTTTCTCTCTCCTCCCATCCATTATATAAGTGGCATCAAGTTGTAGATATCAGCCTGCAGTTTATAATTTTCAGTACCTAATATATCTTGAAGATACTTAACTGTTAATAGTATCTTATGTTTTATTTAGCCTTTACTTTATTGATTATCTTGGTTATTCTTTTGTTACACTGTGACAAATAATATTTCAATAGCTATGTTGTACATGGTGCCTTGGGGATATAGAAAGTGTTTCTGTAAATATAAATAACATCACTGAGTCTTGAAGTATATGAATATTAAATTTGAATTGATATTGCCAAATTAATAATTCTACATTCAAATACAGTGCATATCTAAATAATATAATTTACATTGACTTTGAATTTATTTCCAGAACAGATAAAAAATGAGAAAGAGAATAGGTAAATTTTATTCTCAAAATATTATCCACAACTCTGATCACATCCTTTTCCTAATTTTTGCTTCCAACAGGACTTTGATGGAAGGCTTTGGATAACTGCAATGACTCTATCTTTCTGTTGCATTCCATTCTGCCTTGATTATACAAATGCTGCCGAATTTATCTGGATTCAAAGAGGATTAACATCCTCGTCTCTACCATGCTCCAATATCTGTTTTGATTCTGTCTTTGAAGACTTGAATGTGCTGAGGTGAACAGTAATTGGACAACATCTGAGACCAAGCATTCAAAGTCCCAACCTAAGAAAGAATATTCTTGAGAAAGTTTAGTAAAGACAGCATACAGTAATGGAAAAAAGAGTAATAACCTTAATTCTAGTGTGCGCTACCACAAATGCAGGGGTTCATATGACATACGTAACTAATCTTGTTTTTAAAAAGAGAGAGCCAAAAGCCATTTTAAATTATCAAATATTGATGGTCAGCCATGAACTATGAAGTCAGGCAGAAAACATGGCAAAAACTGACCTAATTTTCTTCAAAGAAGAAATAGGATTTCTAGAGGTTTATTTTAATCCTTTAATCACTGTCTTCTGCACATCCCATTTCTTGGGAGTTAAGGAAGTTGGAACTTATTTTAACTGGGCAGTGGAGTCAGGAGGGAAATTTTATAGGAATCTAATTAAAATTATAAACTTACAGGGGAGAGTTGGGTATGACTGATTTTACACATCATAGCCAAACACAACAAGAGAAGCTAAAGAATTTTTTTTCTTTAATTTAAGAGTATGGAGTGAAGAAAGTTGAGACAAAGAGACCTCATGGAGGCAAAACAAGCATATGGAAAAAGTTACTTAAACATAAATGCTAAACTATAGCAGAATGTTCAACAAGCAACTTATTTTTGCAATCAAAGACATGAGAAAGGAGAATGTAAATGAAGCAAAAAATGAAGATGAGCAAAACAAAATCATGTCAAATGCGCTTTCGGGATGCTTGTCTCTTACATTTTTGTAAAAGAATTTCTTTGGTTTAGTGAAAAGAAAATAAATTGTATCTTCAATGATTTTAAAGCATCCTAGTCATCACAAAATCCAGCACACTGACTGACATCGTCTGAAGTGCGATTGCAAATATAGTGCTTTAAAGATTTGCATGGTTTACTAGATGAATTAAAAATAAATACAGCCTTGATTCCTTAATCTTCTTGAGCTGATAACTATTTTAGTGAGAAAATGCCGTTTCTTTTTTAATACTCTATTTAAGTGAGCTATGCTTCTGATGACAGAACTATACTGCAAACACCTAGATATAAAATGACCAAAAAAAAAAAAAAAAAACAATGTAATGCGCACTAAAAGCATTCGTTTTGACCTTAGTATAATGTAGTAGCATTTTTTCACACAGATTGCTTATGGTTTTCATGAATCGAATTCTGTCCTCTTCTTACCAATAAATATTACTCTGTGTCTGGCATTTTATTTCCCTTGATGGAGGAAAGACAAATATAAACCCTAAGAGAGAAATTGAGCAAAGTGAGTCAATGAGTATAATCAAACAATCAAGATGTAAAACCTGAAGAAATCACTCAGCTTACTCTCTTCTCAAAAGAAAATCGACGTAGTTAACAATTGTGAAAACTTTCTAACTAACATAAAATATTATACTGGAATTTATAGGATTTAAGATTTGGACACAAGTAATTCGGTCCTCATTAGGAATAATGTCAGGTGTTTAAACACCGGTTATTCCTTCTTTTGTCGAAGTATATTAAGATAAGTGTAATTGCCATATCACATACAAAAAAATCCCACATTTTGAAACTAGGAAACCCAAAGCAAAATAAATTTCTATTATGTTTTTCTCCATTGGCTACTCCATTCTTTGACTATTATCTGGTATACTAATATTCAAAGAGGGCATTTCTCTGTTTCTCCTTGCTTCTTTCACACTCAACACCACAGAATTAATCTACAATATCTGAAAAAAATTTTTAAATTTGGTTTTTAATCTGTGTTATATTGTCCCACTGTTAGGGAGGAGAATATGGAGAGTTGCTTTTTCTCCCATGGTACAGCAGGCATAAACAGTTCACTTCAATTTAGGTTATCCCCTCATCCTGATTGATTTTTTTTTTTTTTAAATCTACAGCAATAAAACGCAGTCTTTGTGGTGCATTTTCTGTACTTCTATGGCTTTGACAAATGCACAGAGTTGAGTGTCCGCCACCACAGTCACAGCACAGAACATTTCTGTTACTCCAAAGCTCCACCGTGCTATCCTACAATCGACCTGGTGGTGTCTCTGAACCTTTACACCAAGCCAGGACTGTAACTGCCGTGATTCTTGATATTTTCGTTTGTAAGAGAATAAATGCACTTGTAAAGTTTAAGTTTAGGTCATGTATTTGTCACTTGAATCTAAAAGATCCCTGATTTGAAAATTTAAGAAGAGCAATTAATAAAATTAAGATTATATAAACAGAGAAGAGAACTTTTAGAAATTGAAATCTGTCTTTGGATACCAAAAGAACAAATATTCAATAGCTCCAGGTCGCAGAACTAGGATTCAAATTTGAATGAAGCATTCAAGAAAAGAAGAACGTATGTCCAAGATTTTGTGAAAACAACTAAAACGTTCTTGGGGATTTGGACTAAAATATGTGCCTCCTACAATTAATGACCTGTGCTTTTTAACTTGTATGAAGGGATGGTAAAGGAAGTTATGAAGTAAGAAATTAAAAGACTCCGTGATTAAGAAGTTATCATACAATTAGAAAGTATTGAGGTGACTAAATACTATGAAAAAATATGAACAGTATCAGAAAAAATATTAAGAGGGAAAAAAAAGAAAAGAAAAGAAAAGGAGGAATGTGAGCACGGCCTAATCTGAAGAGTCCTGATTTTTATAGTTACAAGACTTGAAATTCGATTTTATTTTTCTTTCAAACTATTAATGTGAGTTTATTTGACCATCGACAAATCATTTAAATCCTCTGGTATCCTGACCTAAAAATGAATAACAACAACAACAACAACAAAAATCCCTATTACTTCACGTAGTTGCTTTCACGACCAAACAAGATAATCCATTTGAAAGAACGTTTTTGAATTATGAAGCTTTTTCATGAACATCATTATTTTTCCTTTTACCATTATTATCATACGTGGAATTTAAAGAATGGCTAAGTATAGATGCACAATGTGGAAGTAGAAATATTAGCACACTGAGTACTGAGAGCTTAGAATAACTGTCAAGACAGAAGACAACTCTCTGGGAGTTGTGTGTAGGAAGAAGGCAAACACATTTCTTTACCCTAAGCCTGTCTTTATGTATACTGATCTTCTCATGGTACCCAGGCGTGAGTGAAATTATATTACAGCATTTAGTTCCTCCTTGTACTATTCTCCCAAACCCCCACTAGGACCGGAAGTAATAGGCGTTATCAACTATCTCAAGAGTTCCATTCACATCCATCTTCCCCGAGACCCTGGGCAGATTTTCATGCAGCAGCAGTGAGCTCTGGACTTGGGTGGGAACATCCCTTGTCATCAGAAGACTGTGCACGGATGACTGGCCCAGAGCTGGGCTCCAATGGTGGCTGTCTCGGTCTTCTCACAGGCAGGAAACCTTAGGTATCTGCAAGAAGATACCCCAGCTAGGGAGCTTAACTGTCTAAAAGACGTGAATAAAAGCCTATGAGCAAACCAGATGGAGGTGGCGTGTTCTTTAGCTGGGGTCGTTCCTATGCAGTGGCAAAATGAATAGGGTGTTTCGTTTAGATTAGGGTTGCATAGAATATGCATATCAGGAAATATCTTTAAAAGTCTAGGTCTGAAAGTGTATATAGTACTGTAGCTGAGCAACCAAAAGTTTTCTTTATCCAGGAAAAGGTAATTTGAGACCAGACATGTGAATGAAAATATACGTGTATCCTAAATAGTTGGACACAGAACCACTAGCAGAAACACAAAAGAAAATCCAGGCTAGCCAGGGATATATTTAGAAAAATGAGGATGTTATAAAAGGCAACTATCTGAAAGGCCTAAAAAAGGAATTTTATGTCTCATTAATCTCTCTAATGTTGACACTGGATTAACAGACGCGCAGTTTTCGATGAAGAGACTATAAAAGGAATCTATCGCCGTGCTGCACAGAAAGGTCAAGTGATGAGACACCAACAAAATATGACTAAAATTAAAAAGTTAAGTCAAACACTTACATGCGGTCACCTGACACTTTTCTACTTTGTGCTCCCAGCACCCTTCCCACATCCCACACGTGTGTCGGCAAAGCATCCAGACGCACGGGGCTCATTAACTTCCCTCTGAGTGAGTCAAAGAACAATGTGCTGGTGACATATTGCAGAGCACATTCAAAAACAAGTTTCGTTTTGTTTTGTTTCATTCAGTTTAACTATGGAGGTTGTGTTGTATAATCTGCAATCACAGTACACTCAGGTGACCTCACTGATTTGCTCAGATTTACTTAAAAGTGTAATGTCAATTTCTGTTTATTAAAACTCTACTTGAAAAGGCCAAGTCAGTCTTGAGCTCAAGGAAGAACAGCCCCATCCAACCCCTGTGAACCTACAGAAGGAACAGGAAGAAGAGGCCCTCGTTTCCTGGTCTCTCCAGCAGCAAACAAAAATCATCAAAGTGGTTTCAGAAAATGGCCAGAACTCAAACTGTCTCAGTGTCAACAACTTGTATGTGCTTTGGACATCACTCTAGGGTAGATGACAAATGCGCTCACGATCAAGTTCTTTGCAGCTGATACCACTGCTGTTTTGCTGGCCACCTTTGTCAGCGTCCCACCATGGAGAGCAACGGAATCGCACTGGCTGCTGCTGGCATCGTGTGCGAGAGCTGACGGACTCGGGCCAAAGCTGCAAGTCTCTGTGAGAACGGCCGGTGGGAAACCAGGGTCAGTGTTCCCCTGTTCTCCTCGGTGCCGTGAAAGGCACCTTCTAGGCTGTACTCCAGCTCCCTCTCTCACAGGGATCCAAGCACAGAGCCCAGCCAAGGGGAAAGGATGCTCACTGCCCTGCTTCCCATTCAGCTGAAGCTCTCTCCCAAGCTCAAGCCCATTGTGCCTGGCAAATTATTCTGGTACAGTTGTTAGTCTGCCATCTTCATCACTATTGTCGCTGTTGTTATTGTCTTGCTGAGAGATTCCTCCTACCTCCCTGCCACTTTGTCAGTTTGCCAGATATCACCAAAGCAAGAAGTCTTCTCTAAGAGGCTGTCGACCCAGTGTGAATGACCTCCTTGTGGGGTCTGTCCCACCATGTCACCAAATATGCCCAGATGTGCCTGAGCCCCAGCAATGGGCTGAAGGTTTGGGCACAAGCTGAAATCCCTATTATGCATATTTATGTTTTAGAGCAGATGACTGAACTCCATCTCTATGAAGGTTAACCTTTTCATATCCATTTCATACTAAAAATACCCTCTTAACTACCCACGCTTTCCATTAATGTTTAATAAAGTGCATTTCTTGGAACTTATGTCAGTAAGATATTCCATGAGAAAAGACAGATAAGATTGAGAAGTGCCAGATTCTACATTTCCCTGTGGAATGCTCAAATTAGCAGATTAAAACCTTGGCTCATCTAGGACAATTTTTTTTTTTTTCCAAAACTAATTACCTTTTACCTTCTTTAATCTTTCTCTGACCTCTTGATCAAATTATTCTCACATGCGTATGTGCTCATTTTGAATATATACATTCTGCTATCATTATACATGTCGCAATGTATGCTTTTTTATTTTTAGATTTTCATTTTTAAAGAATTTCAGACTTACGAAAGTTTGCAAAAATAAAACGAAGAATTCCTACTTACCGTTCACAAAACTTTCTTAAAAGGTAATATTTTACATAACCATATCAGAATCAGAAAAGCACGGTGATACTATACTATTAAAAATATCTAGAGAAATCACTTGTCTCACCGATGTCCTTTTACAATTCAGGATCCAGCTGAGGATCCACACGGCATGTAGATGGCACGTCTCCTCAGTTTTCAATAATCTGTCACAGTGTTTCTTTCCTTGTTTAGGTTTCGACACTATGACTTCTGAAGAGAACAGCCAGTTGTTTGGTACAACAGCCTTCACTGTGTGTTTGACTGTTTCCTCATGATTAAATTCAGGTTTTGCATTTGGGGTAAGAATTTGTTGTTGTTGTCATTATCATTATTTTTATTATTATAGAGGCTAATTTCTTTGGCACATGGGTTGATTCTTGTTGTTAGCATATGTGATGGGCTGCCTATGCAACAGGCTTTTTTCTTCTTCCATATCTATTGAATCCTGATTTTCGTTCTAATGTTCACCTTTCTTCCATCAGAATTATAGAAATAATGATAGATTTAGGTTAAACAGGATTATCTTACTCCTCTTGGCTGCCTGCTAAGACTTGAAAAGAGTTCTAGAGAAATCCTGTGAAAGTTTTTTTTTTTTAATCATAAATATTGATATAAGGAAAAGCAACCCCTTCTCTGCCTCTGTATGCTGGAACGTGAAGACGAGATATTTCAACCTGCTGTGATGACGTTGCCACTGTGGAGGTAACTAATGTTCTTAGAACTGAGTGAAAAGAACGTGGGCTGTTGACGAGGTCGGACATTTGAACCTGGAGTCTTAACCAACCTGAGTCTGCCTTCCTCCAGACTTTTCAGTACGTCAGTAATAATTCCATTACTGTTTAGGATAAGTTGAACAAGTGTTTAGTACTACTTGAATCTGACATTGCTAATAAATTTAATTCACATGACCGCTGTGCATTATTTTTCCAGGCTGCTTCTTTTACTAGTAACACAGGAGAAGGGAAGACCAGATCATCTACTGAGGCTTCTCTGAGTACATGTTAGACATTAATAACACAAACTAATCAGATAAACACTGATTTTAAAAAGGACTATCAAACACATAGGAATCTTCTGAAAATGTAGGGTTTTGCCAACAAGCCAATTAGTAATTTTTAATACTTCTTAAAATATTTACTTTAATCTTGAAGAATAGCAGTTCCTCCCCAAATTCGACTACATACTTATTATTTTGGCAAACTTGTTGCTTTCCTGCAAGTGATCAAAATGTCAATTTCATAGTATATTAACTGATCATTTTGTATGCTAAATTATTAGTTATATTAGCAGTATCATCTGTCACATATTTATTATATTCCCCATTTCAAACTTCACTTAAAATACCTGATTAAATTCATGAATTTCTGTCAAAACAAATCTTCTACAAACTTTTAAAACCCAGTATGTTCAAAAAGTCATCAGAAAACAAAGAGGGTATAAAATAATACCACTCTTGCTTTTAAAATTCATCAAACAGAAACTAAAATGCACTATCTACATTTTCCATTAAACTTTGGTCCATGGCTACTTCATTGTATTGCAAATGCTTACAATTAAAGTCCAATGACATTCCGTCATTTACTCAGAAAATTAAAGACGTACTATATGGAAAACTCAAAAATGATTTTCTTTGTGTTTTTCTGACAGCTTGATTAAGAAGGGATAATCAGTGATGCTATCCACATCACCACAACTGTCCCCCAAGTTTAAAGAGCAGAGTACTCAAGTGTTACAGAAAATGGGGGTTAGAGAGAGAACATCCAGTTTCAAAACTATTATTCTGCCTTATTAATGTGATAATGATGGCCCCACATTTGCTGAGCTGGGGGTGAGAGTCGGAATGCAGGAGTACAAATAGAAATAATGACACTGGGGATGACTTCCCCGTGCAAACATTACTCGAGGAAGCCACACAAATGCAGGGCGTATTTACACTTTCAGTCCTCACCGATCTGAAATAGTCTCAATTGTACTGCTGGAACAAGTGTTCTCACAAAAAGCAGTAATGCACGCACACACGCGCGCACGTGCACACACACACACAAACACTTAAATCTGACCACCTAACCAGGATATGCTTCACAATCGAATCGAGTCAGGAAAAATTGTAGTGCTTTCAGAATTTCAATCCTTGCTTTTAGTTCCAGCACATCTGCAGGAGTAATAAGTTCTGTGATTTCTTAGAGGCTTGTGGTTAACCTCACAGCACGGAATGAATTATCTACAATTCCATCCTTCATTAAAACACCCTTTCTATGAAACGTGTCAATGAAGTCAGAACCTGGCTGGGTACAGAGCACCCAGAGCGCTGACCATCCACTTAAATCTTTCCCTCATATTTCTTGATTATAACAAAATACAGTCATTCATTCCAAAGAGTTTTAAACTGTTTATGTTGTGCCCTAACTTGAGAACACCTGTTTTAATCTGTACAAGGTGAATACATACATGTATCAATGTTAAGTGCCATGCAACATGTATAAACACAAACGCCTCTGACCTCAAATGAGAGCGAATGATTAAATTTAACCATTCTTCACTTAAACTGCAGAAATAAATTCATTTGAAACATATTTAATACTATTAGAAAAGTCTTTAACTCCTACCCCTATTGACGAAATTTATAATCCCCCAAAGAGTGGTTAAATTTGATTAGGAAACAAAGGAGAATGTCGCTCCAGAAGCTCTTTGGCAACATCGATTCCGTGTTTTCACTTCTGAGCACACGCACACTAGGCCTCCGATGCTGAGTCCTCCCTGTCACTTCTGGTTCTTCAAGAGCTTGGGGACAATGGAGGCATTTGGGTAAAGGGCAGGCTTCCATATTTTTTAAAGTCCATATCTTTACAACAATGATATAATCAACCATAAAGTTCCCCAAATTAAAATCAGAGCAACTCCTCCAGTGAATTTTTGGGGATATCCGCCCAAGGCTGCTATTTAGACTGACAACTGCGGTTAGGAGCCATTACCTTCCAATGGCTATTGGACATAAACAGATAAATATTCAGTCGGAAGTAAAAATAACAACAGAATTTGCCCATGTATTGAAATAGAAATCCCAAATCGAAGTAAATTCTCTTATAAAAATTCTGTAAGGGGTCAATAACCATATTATCCTTCAAAACCTTTACAATAGTTCATAATCCAACGTAAGAACAAAAGAACAAACAGTTACACAGCTGTCTGCACAGCCTTTGAATATTGGAAATATTCAAATTTCATGTCAAGAAGAGGTCATACGGCTTAGTTACCCTCAGTCAAAAGTTTTTCCAGGTACTTTAACAGCTATTAATAAATAATCCTATCCAATTTACATAAATGATATTAAAAGGAAACACTTTTCAAGTTGGAATGATTCACTGCTTTGAATAATTGTGTTGATACATGTGCCAGAAATAATTATTAGGATGCCAAACCACATATCAAAATCAGGTGTTTTATTTTTTACTTAATATATACTACTCTACTCATCTTTTTTACTTCCTGTATTATTCTGGAATTTATTAATATGGAATTTTATAATATTTACGATAAAATTTCTAGTCATTAAATGCAAATTTTTCTTAACTTGTTATGGTTTCCACAGCTGTGTTTGGAGGTGTAGCTTGGTGAAGAAAAATACTGGCTTTGTTGTAATGAGAAATGAGGATAGTCCTTAATAAGATTTACTGCCACCCTGTAGGAAGGACTTCTAACATGAGCAAGCATAATAAAATTGCATCACAAACTATTTTTATACAAATTTTAAAGCTTTCTGGAATTAATTCTAACCAAAAGAGTCCCGGAGATTGTTTATGTTTCTGACGGTGAGGGGAGGCTTGGCTACAGCACCCGCCATAACTTTACTCCCTTCTCCTGCTCCACAGAATTCTTGCCACTGATACATAAAAGAATCTTTGGATACATTCCTGTCATTCATATTCTCTGCAGAGTGAGGATAAGGAGTCATCTGTTTTGGTAACAGATTTGTGCATTCCATACAACTTTCTCTACTAAGCTTGATTTTTTTTTTTTCTTTTAAATGATGAAAAACTTTTACAATAGTATTTTAGTGAATTGTCCTTATGCTCAAGTAAATTATTTTTCATAACTGTAGTTTGTTCAAATGATGTCTCCATTATGCTTTTGAAACCAGCATATATACATATGTTATCTTTACTGCAAACGAATTACAACCGGGTTCGAGGAGAACCAAAAGGCGTTGCTGTCCTGGCTCGTGATGCTCTCCCAGCATCTTTCAGTCAGCATCAGTCCGAAGTTTACATGGCTGATCACGTGCTCAGGACTGTCCTTCTGGAACAGGATGTAGGAGTTCAGCACTGTAATGTTTGGAGGGTGACGGAAGAATTTCTTATTCCAAAATTTGTGCCTTTTGCGCTCAGTTGGATAAGAAGCGAGCATCTGATCAGAGTCCACTGCTCCACATTCTCGTCATAGTCCACAATGGCACATGGCTTCTTCGTTTCTTTCCATTTCTGTTGTCTCCTTTAATCACAGTATCATTGTGGAATGTTGACAACATTGTCATCTCCTCCTTGTGACACCATTTCAGTGTCATAAGTTCACCACAGATTCTGGCTAGAGTCGTCCCCTGTGCAATCCTTTTTTTTTTTTTTTTTTTTTTTCAGATTATTTGGCATCTGTTTTCTGTTCAAATGAGCTGTACCAACTGCATCAGTCCTGTTTTGATAGAATGCCCTGAAAAGCATGGGAGATGTATGCAATCTTTTGGGGGTAAGGTAAGGACTGTAATCTATGAGTTATCTTGTGGTAAACACTGCGGCCACAAGCGCTGCTGGCGAGTATTCTCGAGACAAACGGGAAAGGGTTTAAAAGAAGAAACTACAGAACAGCGCCATACCATATCACACCAAGTGTGGAATCGCAAAGCCGTTTAGATGACAGGGCATCGTAACTGCTCGATGGCTAGACAAGTGGCTCTCAAATATTTCGATTTTAGGATTCCATTATAGTCTTAAAAATAATCGAGGCACTAGAGTTATATTTATGTAGAAATACATAATATTAGAAATTAAAACTGATGCATTCTAAAAATATTTACTTACTCATTAATTTAAAATGCTCCTCCCCAAGAGACAGAGCTTAATCCCCTTCACTCCTCCCCCAAGAATGAGCTGGATTTGGGCACTCTTAGTGACTCACCGTCAAAAAACAGCACATAAAAACCGAAAAATAGTACCTCCGAAGTGAACAGGTACTACCTTAAACAAATCACCATGGCGAACGTTATGTTGATTTCCTGACACGATGGAGTGAGAAGGTCACTTCAACTCAGTCCTATCCCTCCACAGAGACCACAGCCCAGTACAGCCCCGAGGACATTCAAACTGAAGAAGATTCTATAGAATACTGTTAGGAGCTCTTCAAAGAATTGTCAGAGTCACACTCACACACACACACACACACACACGACTGAGAAACTATCTCTGGAAATTCTGTACAACCAAATGAAATGTGAAATCCTGGATTAGATCCTGGAACATAAAAAGACACTAGTGGGAAAAGTGGTAAAAACTAAATAAAATCTGAACTGTAGTTGGCAATAATGCATTAATACTAATCTCAGCTTAATAAGTGTACCATAGTATTAAGATGTTAATATGTGGGAAACTGGGTGAAATACAGAAATTCCCTGAACTGTCTTTACAACTCTCTGTAAATCTAAAATTATTCTAAAATAAAAAGGTTTTTTTAAAATTCTCAACAGACTAAAAAAAATACATGATCACATCAATGCAGAAAAAGCATTTGATGAAATCTAATACCCATTCATGATAAAAACTCTCAGTAAACTAAAAATAGAGGGAAATTTTCTCAACTTGATGAAGACTATCTACAGAAATCTCACAGCTAACATACTTAATGGTGAGAAACTCAAAGCTTTCCCACTGAGATTAGGTATAATACAAGGATGTCTCTCTCACCATTTCTTTTCAATATTGCACTAGAAGTCCTAACTAACGGTAAAGACAAGAAAAATAAATTCTCACAGATTCTATGACACAGAGTACAATGTGAATCCTTTCTCTAGTGTTGTATAACTTGGAAGCCATGCTCAGAAAAGTTGACTTTATAAAGGCTAACACAGACACACAAAATAGGAATGTGAGCTTGAAAGAAGTAAAAATGTGAAGCCAGTTAATAAAATTTAAAAAAAAAAGGGTCAATTATAAAGTTAATGGGAAGTGACTATATATTCATTTCCGTATGATCCTGTACCATTAAGCATATGATGAATATTGGAATATTGCAAAGAATCATCCCTTAATAACATCAAATCAGGCTTATCACCCAATTTTAATGCCATCGGTGAGCCTCTGCTTCCAAGAGTAGAAATCGAAAATAAAGGCAAAGAGAGAAAGAGGAAAAGCGGCTTAGAACAAGAGTTGTCAACTTGAGGCTGAGGGATTTGGGGTGCAGGTAGCAGAGGGTAGAGGTAAGTCTCATAAGCAAATGACTAAAAAAGTATGGTCTTTTCTGTTCTTATACACGCAATTAGCTCTCATCAAAATACCAGTTCTTGTTACTATGACAATAGCACAACGGGAATTTTCCCAGGTGCCAGGTACATCCCTGACATTTATCTATATCTTCATAATAATCTATGAAGTATTTGCTCCTTGACTTAATGGTGTAAAGGTTTGAATATGTGTTCAAAGTCACACTCTGGTGAGTGAACTCAAAACTCTAACTTCAAAAGCTCTATTTTGTATTCTGGCTTCCGATACTATCCTTCTTCTCTTACTCCACATATGTATTGTGCTCATTCATTGAACCTTTTTTGAGCACTTTGCTCAGTGCCGGTTATTGTGTGCAAGAGATAAAAATTGAATAGGCATAGTTAGCTTCCATTCTGCAAGAATTCACTATCTAGAAGAAGCACAAATGCAAACAGGTTACAAAACTATTACTACAGGTAGGAAAAAACACATATAGGTTTACAAGAAAGCAGCAGAAACCTCAAGATACCAGGGTAATTAGTGTCTCCAAGAGAATGAGACTTAAGTAGTCTGCAATTCTTCTCAAAGCCTATGTCAAGTCTTACAATAACCTATGCCTGCAAAAGCTTAACCATTCCCCGTAAG
This sequence comes from Pteropus medius, assembly GCF_902729225.1. Lineage (NCBI taxonomy): Eukaryota > Metazoa > Chordata > Mammalia > Chiroptera > Pteropodidae > Pteropus > Pteropus medius. Next base: position 4,428,212 of record NW_024348304.1, read on the forward strand.
CAGGGGAACGGCCATTATTTTCCAGCTCTAAAAATAATGAAAAAAATTTCTCAATATATTTTTTTTGTTTGTCCCAACTTTCGTTCTTTACATGAATAATATACCCAGTCTGGTCGATGCCACTGTCTTCCCCTTTCCTAATCCATTTGTGATACTAACCAAGGCTGTAACAGTGACTGGCCATCCCAGACTTTCACAGAGGTCCTTATTGCAGCAAAAAGCTGACTACACCACTCTTAATTCCCTTATGAGCAAAATTGGTGATGTAAATTGTTTAACATGCTCCAAGTAAACAACCTTCATTTTGAATGGCGGTCAACAATTCGGGGGGCGAGTGGGGCAGGGGAGCATAACAGCACTAAAAACACGGAGGTCAGGAACTAAATCTATTTACTGATTTAACAATTGGAATTGATTTCCTTTTCTTTGGCAATATTCTAGCAGCTGATGCTTGACTCAGCACCACTGAGCAGTAGCACGGACCTTGCCTACGTTAGACACTCAGAATATTCCTGTTGTATAAGTTTTCTTTTTAGTCAAAGTAACAATTCTACACTTACTTAAAAGAATAAGATGGTTGCTTTCACCTTTATAAAAAATTTAAAAGGAAAAAATCAACCATACCTGTACACAGACAAGAGAAGAAGTAAAACTGTAAGGTTAAGAATCTATGTTATTATCTGCATAGTAAGAAGTCTGAGAAAAGTGGTGTGAATTTCAATAATGACACATATGGATACCCGAATGAATATAATATTGAGGAAAGAATAGAAAATCACCAAAAAGGAGTGGATAAAATTTCATTCCATGCAGAGGAACCGAGGTAGGAAAAAAACAATGCTGGTTCAGGAAACGTGTGTATTTTGTTGTCACTAAGGATTAGACCGTGTGGTAGCTTGTGTCAGATGGCAGTACCACAGAAAAAGAACATATTGTAAAGTATCTTCTTCAAAAAGGTCTCTATTTTCTAGAATTGCAATCACCAAACACTATTCTATAGATAGAACTTTTAATCCACCAATGCCCAGTGTGAATTTCCAAGGGATAAATATATAATGAAAAATTTCCTAAACTTTCTATATTTAATCTTTCTGAAATTGGGCAATATCTTGATAGGTACTTTTTCTGTGGCAGTATTGCTTTTTAACCTTCTAGCCACACACATACACTGATACACACAAAGTCAGGGGTTTTTTTTATAATAGATCACGTGTCATAAAATCTATGAAGTTTTGTAAAACAGAAAGAATATAATATTTCGCAGGCAAATTTTCCCCGTTTGACACCTACCAATAACTTACTGAACTAGATTAGAACGAATTACTATAGGCATTGATCAGTTCCATGTTTTGTTTAGGGGGCTTTTTAACTTTTACCTCCTAAGGTGAACTTTAACACTGATAAACAGAAAAAAATGAGGTTGGCCAATAGAGCCCATAATAATTTCTCCAAAGTCCAATACCCTCTTTAGAAAGACTAAGTTAAACATCATCAGCTGATGAAATATAATCTCACAAGTGCCACCATATTATAGAAATAGTACAAACAGAAAACCAAATTCCTGGTTTTCATGTTGTACATTTTATTGGAAGGAAGTAATTTCTCCCAGGTCCAGCTTTCCTACCCTATATAGATTTTTAAAGTAATATATGTGTGTCTGTTGGAGGTGGGGGTGGAGATAAAAAGGAGAATAAGAATTGTTTGAGTTGTTATTTAAATTATATTAGTTTTCAGTTGAAATCAACTATACGCAAAATAAAATTTATTGTATAATTTTACCAATCAATTAAATAGATTGTATCCCAGAATATACAGAAAGAAATTAACTCTCAAGCTAGGAAGTCCCTAGAAATTTTCACATCATGGACTCAAAATGAATCTATAGCCCTTCTTGTATTGACATTAATAATATGAAACCCAGGCAAGGTGAAGAAGAAGGCATCGTGATGAGATGGCATCCTTTGTAAATGTACTGTATTATGAAAGCAATCAATCTGAGATTGATTTTGGATGGTACAGAAGGTATTTATCAGGGGGAATTAGAGTTATTGAATATAAAAATAGAGTTGTTGACCCAGGGAATTAAATATAATTCATTATAGAGTTTGTCGTTAAGACAACAAAGCATATTATTTTTTCTTATAAAGACCCATTCAGCTTGAAATCAATCTTTATTTCTGTGTTAATCTATATTTTACTGAATCAGAAATCATGCTCTTCCCTACAATTTAAAACATTTTGAACTGAATACACAGACAGTCCATAAGGATAGATAATGACAAAGTCAGTTGATTGACACATTTTGCTACCAATTATTTAAAAATCATGTCTAACATCTTCGTCTAAAATCCACTTCAAACAATCTGTGATGATACACTCAAGTTCACTGTGTATTTCGCAAGGGGATATTGGCTTAGAACTTTATCAAACATTGGGGAAAGTGACTGTGCTTAGAACTTTATCAAACATTGGGGAAAGTGACTAAAAGTAGTTGAGATCTGCTTCCTGACCAAAACCAACATAAAATCTAGCTAAACATGTATGTGCTAAGCAAATGAATTATCAAAGTAAAGTAGCCTATGAACTTATGTAAATTAGAAGCATGATTATAAAGCAAGGTAATGGGAGTGCCATATGAGTTTTTTGAAAATCGGAAAAAATTAATGATATGAATAGCAAAGAGAACGTGTGAAGATTGCCATTTGCAACTGCAAAGAAGAAAAATGTAAGACTGAGTAGAAAATGATTTTAGAGAGACAGATAAATGATAGATTAGACAGACAGATATAGATAGATAGATAGATAGATAGATAGATAGATAGATAGATAATAAAGAAATTAAAGCAATATGATAGTTTGAAAGTTATAATCTATGGAAAAAATAATTAATTCTCCTTTGAATATGACAAATTTAAGGTAAAGCTAGTTGTTTCACTCTGAAAAAAGTGGTATTGTCTTCTATGAACAGAGGAGGCATCAAATCAGAAGACAATCTGGGATTTTTTCCACATCCCCTACAAGACCGGGTAGGTTCACAGGGAGCAGACAGAAAAGGTCAAAGGTCTGTCAACAAACTTGAAATATACATCAAGGGTTTCAGTGTTTGAAAGTAAAAAATAAAATACAGGAAAGTATGTATACAAGTGAATCAATGAAATTTTTTCCTGCATTATCTTAGAACAAATTTTTATCAGCAACATACATACAAAAATCATTTGTGTTATTTCTATGAGACATTCTGGAATAAAATGTATATTATCCAGCCCACATATACTCCCTGCTGAGTTCATGTATCCAAAGGACTTTAAGTCATTTTAAAAATCATGAACAACCCACCAAAGAGTAATAATTGCCATTGCTGGAGTCATCCTGAAAATATGCAGTAGATCTAAAAGGCAACGTGAAGTAGCAAAGACTGTGCGATTCAGCTTACAGCACCCTAACCCATCTGCTTCAAAGGGGAAGATGCGTTTCAATTATTAATCTTCAGCATGATAGGTTTTTTTAATATTAATTTCACTTTATATTTCTACCTTTTATTTTTAAAGCAGAAAAAAGATAACTTTTGTTCTGACTCAATTCCTTTTCTGTAATGAGACAGGGTAATAACTAATTTCAAAATTGTATCCTTTTTGGCAATTCTGTGAGTTAATTCCCAGGCTAAAGAATATACTTTCAGCCTCTTTACTTTATATTTCTTTTTCTCCTGACTCTCCTTAGCTTTACATGGTCACAATCTGGTTTTCCTTGCAAGTAGCATGAGAGAGTTAAGTTTCGTCATGGTTCATGAAACCAAAAAGCTAACATCAAAGTCTTCTTACTCCAAACAGACTGCATACAGGATAGGGACTTTACACATAACAATCGGCAATATGCTTTCAATTCTGGAGGAGTGGAGTCTGCAGTTAATGGCACAGCTTGTCTAGTCTGTTGCTGTGGGTAATGGTGCAGTAAAAAACACAAAAAACAAAAACAAAAAAAAACACTGTATGATACATGACAGATGAAGAGTGAGGACTGAGAATCGAAACAGACGGAGCACTTTGTTCACAAAGCAAAAAAGTTATAACAATCGATTTACCTGTGACCAAGTGAGTGTGAGGAGGTGAAAACTCCAGGGACCTATTGCATTCCTACCCTGGGAATCCTAGGATCCTGCTGATGAATCTAGCACTAAAAAAGGAGATGCCTATAACTCCCAGCCCCGAGGATCTAGACTTCATCATCAGTAGGCGTCTGGTCCCCTTAAACGAGAGGTTTTCTTACGGACTTCAGCCAGTGGCAGATACAATAATGCTCAGCATCTCCAGACACTGTGGGGATTGAGTTTACATACACTCCTTCAAAGGGGAACCTTAGCTAAGATGTAGGGCCTGTTGGGGACATACTTCTCTCTGATAAAGCCTAATGTGCTATCCTTCACACTCAACTCCCACGTTGGGAAAAAATTAAAAATAAATAAAAAGATTGTCAGTTCTCTCATTGTTAACTTTCCAAACCATTTTTAGAAGCTTACTAGTCTACAAGGTGTTAAAAAGCTATGCAGATATAGTTCCACTTTGAGAACTTAAACTCTAAAGCTGTGACAAAGTTATCAGAGACCTCACAGTGAATAAATACATATGGTAAGGGCTGTCTTCCACATTCCAAGATAGCTCTATTGATTTTTTTTTTTAAGTGGGACAAGAAGTGATAATAAGGTTGCGAAAAATCCACACTCTTTTAGCAAATCTCCTTAATCATCTAAGATTCCCATTTGTTAAATAGTTTAACAAAATTAGAAAGATCTTTAGACTATGAAAGTGGTTTTTAAATTCAGAGGTCTTCACACTGATCTGTAGATGGCATATGAAGATTACCATGATAATTTCACGAACAAAATTAGGGTGAATTTAACAGACAAAAGATGGAAATAAGAAAATTTCCTCATTAGATAAAATACTAGTTATCACAATACGGACTATTGAAAAATTTGAAAACATTTATCCATAAAGATATATGCACCCCAATGTTCACTGCAGCATTAATTTAGTGGCCAAGACATGGAAATAACCACAGTGTCCTCCAGTAGGTGACTAGATAAAGAAGATGTGATACACATGTACAATGGAATACTATCCAGCCATAAGAAAAGATGAAATACTTCCATTTGGGACAACATAGATAGGTCTTGAGATTATCATGCTAAGAGAAATAAATTAGAAAAAAATGAGAACCATAGGATTTCACTTACATGTGGGAACAAATAACGAACAAGACAAACGAACATAGACTCATGGACACCAACGGGTTAGTGGTCACCAGAGGGAAGCAGGGGAGGGGAATGTAAATAAGGTAAAGGGGTCAAATATATGGTGACAGAAGAAAATCTAACTTTGGGTAATGAACACACAATGCAATATACATATGACTGAATTACTGAATTGAAACCTATACGATTAACCAATGTCACTCCAATAAATTTAATTAGAAAAAAAAAAAAACAGGGCTTAACATGGAATAAGACCACCAGTTGGCAATCATGAAATACCTCCATCCCCACTCATACAAAATGTTTTTGAACACCTTCTTTTCTTAGGTCCTGGAGAAAACAAGACGAGTAAAATATTAATTACATGATCCCTGCCTTTTTTTTTACTCCTTCATCCTATAATCCCCACAAGAATTTATAACCTTACATGGGAGAGACTTAATAAAGATATGCATAGGGTTCTTATGTCTTAGGAAATAGAAAAGGCTTCCAAGAGATGTCATTTGTCCTAAATCATAAAGCCTAAAGGAAAACCAAGGAATGGAAAAGGAGTTGGACTAGATGGGCTAGAGAGAATGTAATTCACAAAGTTAATGTCCATGAGGATCAGTGTGACGACATGGCAAGTCATCTTTTAAGACTTTGCTATAATGTTAAGCCGGTATCCTGAACATTCACAACACAAGAAACTTAGAAGCAATATTCAGTTTTCAATGACTGGATGCGAGTGCCAGGGAGAGGGAAGGAGGTGTGTGACTTTCCTTTCTCTACCTTATTGTTTCATTCAAAATATACTTTGTAAACAAAAGTAAATAACAAATGAATACTACCCTTCAAAGCGGTGAACTATGATCTTTATGTAGTCCCTTGGTGATCCCTTCAATCTCAAATCTCAGAAATTTGAACCTTTAAACTCTCATAGTTTATAAATGTTTCAATCATATTGGCTCGACTGGTTAATAGTGGTAAACTCAGGGCACAAAACTCTTGCTTTGCTGGTGTTTAACATAGGAGAAGATGTCACAAGTTACAAGAAAAATCAATAAGCTTATAAAGTACAAATATCAACAAACATTACATTGTAAAATCTTTTTCAGCCTTTACTTACTGCTGTTCCCCTACTCAAAATACCACATCTACATACATCCATAAGATGAAGGACTAATTGTTATATTTATTGACATTATTTTTAGAGGTAGAGCTGAAAGAACATATTGCAACAAACTTAATTGAGTATAAATACAGTAAAATTATCTTAAATTCAAATTACATGAGCGGTTGGAGAAAGATACCTTAAAAGAAAATCTGTTCTCTTGATTCTGAAAAGTATACGCATGAAATAGTGCACTTGCTACTGAACCTGTCTGTTTATGCTCCAACCCACTGCTCTTCACCTCCTCTCTTTCTTCTTCCTTCCTTAGTAATTAATCCTACCTGTGTCTACTTGAAAGACTATTCAATTACGAATTAGACTTCCCAGTGATCTTTGTAAATTAACAAATAGCTGGATGAATTCTGGGGTAAATACAGCTTCACACTAGAAAATGTGAAGCTTTGTGAGGAACTCTGAGAAAATAATTTTCACATTAAAAAATTACAGAGAATCTCTCACAAGAAAAAAAAACACAAGAGTATTTATAACTGTAAAAAAAAAATGTACTAGACTAGAGGACCTTAATCTTGAGGGGTTTCTACTTTTGGTAAAGAAAACATGACATATTTTGCAGTTTTAAGGAGTAAATTTTGCATTATAAATTCATTAAAAATGTCATAGAACTTACTCATTCCAGTGAAGTCATTCTTTGAAGATTCATTAATCTTTCCAGTCACACGGGCCCATTTTACAAGGCTTTTCTAAATTCCAATACCATTTCTCAGTTACTAAATAGAACTTTATTGAAAAACGTCAAGCCCTTCTAAAAGGTGAGAAATCTGTCCCTTTATAAAACAAGTGGAACATTCACAAATAATATGTAGCTATATGAGTCATAAATGTCACAATATGAATGTATTAATTTTTAAAATCTTAAGATCACTTGAAACATTTTAAGATATTATGAGAAGCTGGATTAAAACAGTAATATTTTATATTTATATATCTTTTCTTTATTATTTTATCTTATTTCCCAAACTAAGCTTTATATGCCTGCCTCATGGGTTAGAGCTACTGCCCTCAGGGACCACCATAATGTCCACTGCACTCAGCACCAGGAAAATACTGGGAACATACGAGTCTCTCTAAGTGTTCTTTAGTTGGTGTGTAACTTACATGCCACTGCTAGCTGCCTTACATATGATACTGTATCACATGTTTCAAATAAATATATCTTCATTTAAAAATTTATTTTGCATGTATTTTGACATACTAAAAATCGTGGCATTCACAAATAGCTTAGGTAAGTAGCTGAATCTGAGCCACTGGCCTGTTTTGGGGACGATGCCGTCTATTTTCTATTGGACGCCCCCGTTAGTCATTCGGACTGTTGTTTTGGCTTTGAGTTGACACGGCCTACAGGGTTCATTCTGAATAGAGACCATTCCTGGAAATTAAGGTCTTCACTCCAAAACCAGCAGAGATATTTTCTGACGGCTTCTCATTCAGGGGAGTCGCACGGCTATATTTTTACCACAGGTGCAAATGAGGTTAAAGAGAGTCCCAGAGCTGTTGAGAGACGTGCTTGTAAACGGTTATTTGCAGTGCTATAAACTGATTAGTTTATAGTGGTTGAAATGATTTTTACAGTTTATGGTAGAAACTCGCTTTTCTTAAGTGGAAAAAAAAAAAAGAAAGAAAGATGAAGATCCTCTCTTTTTAAGCAAAAATTCTTACAAGGATGACAAAATTAAACTTCAAGCTCCCTTAAAGTTCACTTCCAAGCAGGAACATGTATAAAGACAAATTCCAAAACCTTTATATTTGAACCTTTGCATCTGGTACTCAAAAAAAAACCCTGAAATCTTCATTTAAAATCACAAGAACCTTCCTGAAGAAGATTTTAAGCCCAAATTAGTAATAGTAGATTGGCCTGCTTATGAATTAGTGTTTTTGGCTGAGGGAAAACTAGAACATATGGATAGAGTCCAATTTTCCTAACACCCCAATTTGTTCCATCCATCCATTCATTCATTCATTCATTTATTTTGCTTAGAAGTCAAGAAACCTAGCTACGAGTTCACCCTCTAACACTTAGCTGCCTGTGGCTGTTCCGGAATCTTCTCATCTGTCTATGCCCCCATTTCCTCACCTCTGTAAGCAAGGGTTCGAAGAACAGTTTGTGCACATTGGATGACGGCATAAGCAATGGTTTTTCACCCGCGAATGCCTGCTGAGAGGGAGGTGCGTGCTTCCCACGTCTGAGGACACACCGCGGGTGGCAGCCCCTGCTGCAGTAACTCCCACAGGCAGCTCGGAGGCAGAGGGGGCAGAGCGTGTGAAGTGTGCCGTGGGGCCACAAGGCAGGCGGCGCCTGGGGACAGGGAGAGCAATGGGGACATCTGGAGGAACAGGCCTGTGGGAGTCAGGAAAAGCACAACTTGAACTATGTTCCCCGTGCTTCTGCCAAGAGTCCGGTGAGGCTCAGCCATCACCTACGATCGAGGGGAGAATCACAGAAGAAAGACGAAGACGAGGAGCGTGATGACAGAAGGAGGGCCCGAAGGAAGGGAGCGGAGCAGGCGGAAAAGGGAAAGGAACGCCAGCCGTGGATCCATCTGCGCAGCCATCCGCGGGACCACGGCGCGGAGCCAAGGAAGGAAGAGAGAGAGAGCAGAGGCCGCGGGACGTCTGGAAGGGAGAGGAGGCCGCGAAGGGCATCTTTAGGAAGCGGCACTTCACAGGGAATGAGAGCAGCTGTTTAGCGAGGGCTATGTGATGGAAGCCATTACTATCACGTGAATTCAAAGAAAAGACAGATTAATAGCAGATGATATATACACGAGCTGCCAAGAACTGATAATGTGTTATAATTCAAATATGAGAGAGAGAGATGTTAGATGAGAACTTCAAACCGAAAACTAGGTTAGCTTAATTATGAACTTGGGAGAGAGTGTCTAAGTCACACTGTGAACATTACGATGAGTTTATTAATTAGATCTCAGATGTGGAATTTATTTTCTTTAGGAATAACCGATGAAAATAGAGAAATTGCAACTTGATTAAAGAGACTGGACTATGAAAACTGCATGGAAGGCCAGATAGGGTTGAGATTTTTACTGGAAGGCAGGCAGGCAGGCAAACCAAATTAAGGGGCTAATGGATGAATTCTCTGACATAGTGCCTGTGTCACAGTAGAAACATTTAATTTTTTTAAGTTTGTTGACTTACCTTATCAACACATAAAATTTAATAGTTTATTGCACGTAATTTGATATGGCTGCCATTCTGCCTCTTTTCTGGAGTCACAAGCGGACGTGGTCCCATTCTCTACAGAGAACCAGAGGGCTAAAATAGATGTGCAGTGGCCAAGGGCAGGCACTAGAGGTCAGAGACCGAGCTGCACATCCTGAAAAGTGGAGAAGAAATAGCGTTCAAAGGGCAGTTGGCATACAGAGGCCAGGATCAGAGGGCCCTGAATGCCAGAAGATGGGCATCAGCATCTAGATATTGCACCAGTCGGTAGTAGATCTGCTGGCTATGTAGTCAAGAATAAGGGCATGGTATGAGCTAGGCAAGGCCCCGGTCCCATAAAGGCACGTATCTAGACAAAGATTTCAGTATAAGAGAATGGTTGGTGATCCAGGACAAGGCAGAGGTGCAATAACATGAACTATGCAAATGTCAGAGGTGGAGAAGCAAGAGAGATTTATGCTCAGTCTAAGAGTTGAGCTAAAACTATTTCGACCCCTCCTTTAAAGCCAGAATAGTCCTTTATGACAGGACTATGAGATCCTCAAAAGTAGGCAGTGTGTCATATATCTACCTGGTGCCTGAGCCGGTGAAAGGAACACATAAAACAGATACCTAGTAAGAGCTTATTCATTCATTGAAACATAAGCTACATTAATGAGGAAACAAGAGAAAAGACAGCAGTGATAATCTGACTGTGGTGAAGAAATGGCATTGCTTTGGTTCACCCAGAGGCTTTCCTCTCTGGTCCTCCCTCTGTTTGGAACTGGTTCTTCTGCTTGTAACAAGGGTACAAACTGGCTACAAACCAATGTCCCCACCTGTGATCACAGGTCAGGATGGAAATTCGATCGAAGCTTAGCTGAGTTTACCAGACTCTTGCCCTTAGCTATTTGAAACCTTAGTGGAGACACCACCTCTGCGGGTTATTAGAGAGTAGTCATCTCAAGTCACTTCTCTAGATCATAAGTCAACAAAATTGCCCTGTAAAGGCCCAGGTAGTTTCAGCTTTGCAGACAGCCGCGTCTTTATCAGTACGTTTCTGTCATTATAACATGAAAGCAGTCTTAGTATATAAATGAATAGTTAAGGCTGTGTTTCAATAAAGGTTTATTTATGGACACAAATCCAAGTTTTGTATAATTTTTACATGCCACAAAATAGTATTCTTTTGATTTTTTTCGATCATTTAAAAATGGGAAAGAAAAAAATTTCTGAGCTTGCAGGCTGCACAAAACAGGCAATGGTGTTTGGTGTTTTGGCATTTGGCATGGGGACTCAAGTTTTCAGACTACAAACCCAGAAAGAAGCACCACTCTGTCCTGCTGCTAAATCGGCAAGCAGCCTGACCCCACCCACTCCGAGAGCTCTCATTTCCAGCAGTGCCCTGATTATGTGACAATCTGAGTAGCCTTTTGACTAATTCCTTTATTTGCTTGTTTCTTTTGTTTGTTTGTTTGTTTGAGTTGACCAGAGTTTTTTGTATACATGTACCAAAAACACACCAATGCACACTTAATATAACAACTGCCAAGATTTCATGATTAATTATATGCTGTAGTGGCAAGAAAAGAATTACAAATGTGTAGTAAGAAAATAACTTTCTTAGTTTAAAAAAACACATGTTTCAAGATACAGTACGTGAAAGCAGCTTGAAGAGAACATTTCACTATTTATTTTGCTGTATTGCTTAAAAGTAAGAATACTAAAAGTGGCAAATGGGTGTCATAAGTTTTACCCTAGAGGACGGGAGAATCAATCCTGTTAATACGGTGTCTCCCAAGACGCATGTGCACATCTGTCCACCCAGACATCGATTTTCAGGGTAGTTGACTGTGTCTTAACAGGACCACCCAAAATGATAATATAAATGCTTCTGCATATCCATGGTAACCATGACTGGTTAGGATTATTAAAATTGCTTTTAATATTTTAATTTTGTGAACTCCCTCAACTGGTAACTGCACACTACCTAAATGACAAGTATCAGGACAGATTAACACTGACAAATGTCTGTCCTGTGTGTTTTTGCTATGAGACACATGCAGGTGATTTGTTTTCATTTAAACCTTTTATTATTTTTCTGTCACTGATTTTAAGTCGAAATTAAACAACAAAAGTCTGTTAGAAACGTGAGCAACACTTGAGGATACCGAATTTCTTTTAGGTCAATCCACTGCCTCTGTTAGATTCTAGGATTTTTTTTTCTATTTGTGATATTTTTATGCTCGTGACTCATCTATTCTTATACTTTTACATAAACAGATCTTTGTCTCTCAGAGGCTATGAATTATACCCTCTGCTGAAATTTTCCCAAGGGCCCCTGTTTTGGTCCATCATTTTCTACACAACTATGAGATGACTGTATCTAAGACAACATTCTGATGCTTTAACATTAATTACAAAATGTATGTATGCTGGGTAAACAACGCAGAGCAGCCTTAGAGAAAAAAAATGAGATTATGAGGTCCCCTTCAAGCTTCCTTGGAGGACTGTTTAAATGGCTGTCATTTCTACTTTTTCGGCTTGTTCATCAAATTAGAATAATATTCAAGTGAAAAAATTAAATCCTTATTTATCTTCATATTTTCAAATCCGCCTTAGGCAGCATTAAACTTTACATTTTTTCTTGAAAATATGCACACAGATATTTTCATCTGAAATTTTTTGTAGTTGTTGAAAAAATCCAAAATTGAACTATGTATATTTATTTAGACAAAGTTTGGTTGTATTCCCATCAAATCACGTTAAAGAGATTCAGGTAAAAATGGCCGAGTTGTGCTTAACAATGCCTATAACACGGGCAACCCGCTCATGAAAATCTCAAACACACAGGCAACAACTTTCAAAATTCCTCTTATTTCTTCTGTCACTCTAAGGTGACTCTGCTTCGGTCTTGCTATATCTAAGGACTGTTGGACCATAGTAATACCACTTTCTTGGCCTGTCCCACAACTTCCCTGACCAATCATTTAATTATATTTTTTCCCTTCCTCGTCGAAGACGCACACAGTATATACAGAAATCTGGTGGGTTTCCCACTCTGTCTCTCATCATTCATGATTTAGTGTATTCTACTTTAAATGTATATACTTATAGCATGAACATAGTCATATATATTTCGTTAACTTGATTTCTATCGTCTGTTAGGGTAAGCACTTGCATATTCAGTCAAGCATTTGACTATTTTTTTCAGTGGTTCTGCTATGCATAGAACTAAGATGACTCATCTGGTTGCATATATTCTATTTATGACTATGTCACATACAGAAATGTACCTATTTACATAAAACCCATGTAATGTGACGGTTAAGCAGGTAGGCTCCAAAGCCAGATTCCCAAGGTTAAAAATCTTAGTTCCACCAAGTTTTGAACATGTGAAATTTTTAATTGCTTTATGCCCTGGTGTCCTCCAGTGAAATGGGATCATAATAGCACCTCCCTTACAGTGTGAGGATTTCATTATTTTGTACATGAGAAACACCTGGAACAGGACCTGGCACACAGTCGGCACTCAATAAATGTCTAGTTATTCTTATCCTCTTTGACTCCTTAATCCCCTAGGCTTTCTCACTCTCCCGATCACCTTAAGAAAAGCTTATCATTCTATATTTCATATATACATATACATTCCACACATCTCGAGAAACAAGTTAAGAAAACTGGGCCTTCACCACTAAAAACCCTGACGTGCTTTTTGAGAACTTTGCCCTGCCACCCCGGCCTGTGTGTAAGCTGGCTGGGTATCTCGGAGTGAGAGCTCAGGTCCTTCTATTGAGGCACCTTTATTACTGAGGCTACTCTATTGTCCCCACACTATTTTTTTCTTCTTTATCAGCAAGGTCAGGTTTTCAAGATAATTTTCTTAGTATGGATTAAAAAAGTATAATTTGAGACTCAAAACTGAAAAAGGTCATTATTTTGTTGATTGAATTGCCCCCTCTCTCATTGAATTGGTTGTCATTGAATCATGGGACAAAAAGCAACAGGAATTATCCAAAGAAAATGTGTTAGTTTAATGACTTAAAATCTTATTCTGTTTCATTGACATCAGTTTTCTCATTAGCAATACTAGATGCTAAAAGACAATCAAATAACAATTTCAGTTTTTAAAGATTAATGATGTGAACCTAGACTTCTATACCCAAAACTCTGATAATCAACTGGAAAACAAAATAAAGAAATATTCATATATTAAGAGTCAAAAGCTTATCTCCCTGCTACCTTTCCCTGCATTTAAAAAGACCTTGCTAGTCAGACCGTTAAACATGATTATAACAAACAGGGATAGTAGAGAACATGGAAGAATTTATCCAACTGCAAAAGATCACGGCGTGAATAATATGGATGATTAAAGCCAATGTACTCTATCCCTAAACAGCTTTTTTTCCAGACTACCTTCAATATTGTTTTTCCTAAAAGGACACCACGGATGTATTAAGATTGTGTCTATGGTACAAAGCTTGACAATTTTTAGAGTATGGGTTATCCAGTGATGGTGGGAAGGTACTGATGAGATTCAGCAGAACTAACACAAATGGTTTTATTTCAGAGGGACTTAAAGGGGAGAGATCAATCGCTAGACAGTTAAAGGGGGCTCAGTCTATAGGTAACCTCCAGAATAAGTCATTGAATGTGCCCTCATTCCTTTCTTGTGTACAGTAGTTTGGGGTTGCAAAGCACTTCCACAGAAATTGTTTCATTGACTAATCGCAAGTTAGTGGTTTTTGTTTTCTGTCACTCCTTGTGTGACTGTCATGAGCTTTGTGAGCTTTACCCGAATCAGGCTAATGAATATCAATCTAATTTTTGGGAACTAGATTTTAAGTAAATGCACTAGGAAGACAGACTACTGAAATTAATCATATTATAAAACGAAGCGTTATCGTCGCACCACTATCGACTCGTAAGGCACTGTTCTGCCAACTCCCGCGGTTCACTTTTCCCCCTTGCCATTGTGCCACACCTTCTCGCAATCCCTACTATCATTCACTGAGCATTGGTCTTTTGAATGGTTCGTTATTTTTAACGTATCCTTATATCTCATGAAATCAAGATTTGGATGTACATATATTTTTCCAATGAAAATAAGTACCAATTAAAATTAAAAAGAAAATTGTTCATGAGTCTGCCCCTAATGTTATTTTCACATTCTACCAGTGGTATGTTTACTTCACCGTGGGAAATGCTATTTAACTATGTATCTTGTATGCTGTACACTTTTAATATTATGTTTTCTCTTAAACAATTATGTCTGTATTTATATGTATTTATTAAAGATAAGTCATGAATGAATACAGTTAAATACAGAAAAATATAGTTAAAAGACATGGGTCAACAACATGTTTTGTCTTTGGGTATAATTACTTAGGAACATCTGTCAAAGATTTACGGGATGTCCAACATGTCCAAGAGAACAAGAAAAATGAAATAACAACACTATTTTTTAGTCAGGCTCATGTTGAATATTTGATTCTGTACAACTTTCAGACTGATAAAGCATGTGTCCTTTCCAGTTCAGATTTAAAGTGGGTTTATTCACCTTTTTTCAATAAAGATACAGTTTCAAAGCTCGGCTTATTCTTAAAGAAAAATGACATTATTCTTTTAAGTTCCATTAGTTATTTGGCTGATACATCTTAGCTTGATAAATCAAATGATAATATACCACAATAAAAACATTTATGACATAAGGAATTTTCCAGGCTCTATTTATTGGCTAAAATATTTTGCTAACAAAGTTGAGCAAATTCCGTAAGTTCGCTGTGTTTCAAAACCTATAAATATAACAGGAAAAAGTTATGTGCATAGATTACAGATGGTCCTAATGTTTACAGTAGCCAGATTATTTAATAGCTTAAGCCAATGGTATTTATGAATGTTCCAAAAGAGAACCAAAAAAGAAATGTTGCAATTATATAATACACTACATGTTTTTTTTATTTTTCTTCTAGGGTAACAGCTGTCAGAAAATGTACCTTAAAAAGTATCACCAGCTATAGTTAAAGTATACAAGCATGGAGGAATGAAGTTAATGTATTAAATATTGTAAAATACATGTTATATTATTTCACAACTGGTAAAACTTTCTCCCAATGAAATCTTTTAATGAAAGCTTTCAAAAACAGAAATTAAAAAATGATTATTTAATCTGATTTTAAGATTATTTCAACTAAAATGTATGCTTAATCTCATTGTGCCAAGATTATTAGAATATCCCTATTATCTTTCAAGAAACTGTAACACTGAGAAATAATAAAGTTATTATACCTGAAACAAAGAAGGAAGAATGAAAAATATAAAAGATGTCGAAAAGCAATTTTAGAAATAATAAAATATTATACTAAAAAGCTCAATCTCAAATATTAGATACAGCCTAAAAATAAAAAACCTTATCTAGAAGTGCAACTAAGTGTTAACATCATTCTGTTTTCGTCAATAATACACTGTTAATTTTTATAGGCCATTGGATCTCAAATTTTTAAAAATGAAGAAAGGATCTTGCTACCTTAAGTTTCCAGTCTGGCATGTAAGGTGCTTAGAAGTCATCACTACATATTAACTAGTAAAAAGTTGGGGGAAAAAAATCTTGGATCCGTCAGAGAAGTGAGGTCACAAGGCAAAATGTGGCCCCCAGAACTAGAGAGAAAGACAGGTAAATACAGATAATCAGAACTTGCCAAAACAGAAACCTACTAGCAGAAACCCCCATGGGAACCAGTTCAGGATTAAAAAAAAAAAAAAAAAAACCTAAGCTGAAATTGACAAATTTCTGGAAGCTCAGGGAGACCCAGTCACTGGGGGACCTCCCAGAGTTTTGTGAGTTTTACCTCCAGGAGCTCTACCAGGTCCTCAAGGTGACTATCAGAGAAAAATCCCCTTATTTTTCTGGCAGGAGCAGGAGAAAATTGACCATTTTGAAATATACCAGAGCATTCTCTCCTTCTTAACAAGGCCTGACCTCAAGAGACACTATTTCACCAGAAACTAATCTGATAGGGCTTTATCAGAACCTAACCTACCTGGAGAAAAGGAAATGACCCACTTCAGCCCACTCCAGCCATCCTAAGGCGGGGGGACCACTGCCCACAGACCAGGGACACTGGCTCCCGAAAGACTGAAACCAAGGCATAAAACTACACTTGCTTCCCGCTCCCCTACCCTCACTACCTCATCACTGAGGCCTAGTTATTACTGTTCCTTTAACCCAGTACATCATGTCTGCCCATCAACAAGACATTACAAGGCACAACGAAGGGCAAAAACATACTCTGAAGAGACCGAGCAAACGTCAGGACCACAGTCAGACATGTCAGGCATGTTGCAATTATCAGGAATTATTTTCAAACTAGGATTAATATGCTATAGGTTTTAATGGGAAAAGTAGATAATACACAATAACTGAGGGATATTTAGGCAGAGAGATGCAAATCCTAAGACAGAATCAAAAAGATCAATGCTAGAGATCAAAAACAATATATCAGAAATGATGAGTGTTTTTGACAGGCACATAAATAGACTGGACATTGTGGGGAAAGAACCTCTGAGCATGAGGATATGATAATAAAAACTTACAAAACTATTTTAAAATAAAGTAAAATAACAACAGCAAAAATTACCAAGAACTGTGGAACAACTACAAAAGGTATAACATATGCTTAACGGGGATGCCAAAAGGAGAAGAAAGAGAAAGAAACAGAAGAAATATTCAAAGCAATAAAGACTGAGAATTTCCCCCAGTCAACGTCAGTCACCAAACCACAGATGCAGGAAACACAGAGATCACCAAACAAGATAAATGAGGAAAAAAGAAAAAGAAAAAGAAAAACTATACAAACCAACAAAAACTACTTCTAGGCATATAGTCACACTAAAGTAAATCAAATATAAAGAAAAGAAAAGTCCTGAAAAAAGCCAGAGGAGAAAAAAAATCTTACCAATAGAGGAGCAGAGATAAGAATTATATTTGATTTCCCTCGGAGACCGTAAAAGACAGAAGAGTGGAGTGAAATATTCTAAATGTTGAGGGAAAAAACCCTACCAATCTATAATTCTGTGCCCTTATAAAATTATCCTTCAAAAGTGAAGGAGAAATAGTTTCCTAACCAAAAAAATTTGAGAAAATTTGTTGCCATGATACTTGTCATGCAAGAAATACTGAAAGAAGTTCTTCAACGAAAACAAAAATTTACATAGGTCAGAAACACGAACATATAGAGAGAAAGGGCAGGCAGAAGAAATAAGTAAAGTAAAATAACAATTTTTATTTGTCTTATTTTAATTGATCTAACAATTTATATCAAGTAACACTTCAAAATAATACTGGAATAGTGCGTTCGGTTATGTATGCTTCTGTATAAATAGGTGTACGGATGTGTACGTACGAGTGAAAGCATGACAACAATGGTGCAAGGGATAAGAGGGAGCAATTAGGGATTTTATTATAAGGTATCTGCACTACCCATGAAGCAGTATAGCATTATTTGAAAGCGGACTTGCATTAGTTATATTAGATATATTATAAACTCTTGAGAAGCAACTAAAAAAATAGTTTTAAAAAGTACTATAATCCATATGCTAAGAAAGAAGAGAAAATGAAATCTTATAAAATGCTCAATTAAAACTATGAAAAGCAGAAAAAGCATAAAGGGCCAATATAGGAGTAAAAAACCAGAGCAACAGAAAATGGTAACAATAGAACAGATATTAATCCAACCATATCAATAATTATTTTCATCAGAAATGGCTTAAATACACAATTAAAAAACAGATTGTCAGAGAGGATCAAAAAAAATCTAGGTAGATGTTGTCGAAAAAAAATCCACTTTAAATATAAAAATCATTGTGGATTAACAGTAAAGAGATGGAGAAAGAGATATAATAAATGTTAACGGTAGTTAAAAGAAAGTAGCAACAACCGTATTAATTTCAGACAGAGCAGCCTTCAGAACAGTATCTAGCTTAAAGACTTGCTACAGTAATTAAGACAGCATAGTATTGGCAAAAGAATAGACAAATACATCAGTGAGACAGAATAGAGAGCCCAGAAATAGACCTACATAAATGTAACCAACTAATCTTTAACAAAAGAGCTGAGGCAATGCAATAGAGCAAACACGGACTTTTCAAGAAATGGTGCTGGAACGACTGGACATCCACATGAAAAAAATATTAATCTAGACACAGACCTTACACTCTTTATAAAAAATGAACTCAAAATGGATCACAGAACTAAATGTAACATGCAAAACTATAAAACACCTAGAATATGATGCAAGAAAAACTAAATGACCTTGGGTATATTAATGACTTTTTTAGATTTTTACCAAAATCGTGATCAATGAAAGAAATAATTGATAAGCTGGAGTTCATTAAAATTAAAAATCTCAGCTCTGTAAAAGACATTGCCAAGATCATGAGAAAACACGAAGATACAAGGAAAAATTATTTGAAAAAGAAATGTCCAATAAAGAAATGTTATCCAAAATATACAAAGAACTCTTAAAATTCAACAAGAATTTTGAAAATATACAGATGAAGGATATACAGATGAAGAAGATGTACAGGTGAAAAATAAAAATATAAAAACATGTTTAAGGATATGAAAAGACAGTTGACAGCACATGTTATTAGTAAGTTGCAAATTAACATGGTACCTCTAGACACTTATCAAATGGCCAAAATCCACAACACTGACAACAGCAAATGCTGAGGAGCATGCGGAGCGACAGGAACTCTCATGGTGGGGGTGCAAAACGGTACGAGCCCTTCAGAAATCACTTCGGCAGCTTCTTACAAACCTAAACATACTCTTATCATACAATCCAGCAATCATGTTCCTTTGGCATATGCCCCAATGAATTAAAAAAATATGCACATGCAAAAACCTGCAAATGAACGCTTATAGTAGCTTTACTCATAAAGTAGTTTATAGTAGCTTTACTCAAAAGTTGGACGCGATGGAGATGCCCTTCAGTAGGTGAATGGGTAAACTGTGGTACCTGCAGACAATGGAATGTTACTCAGTGATGGAAAAAGATGAGCTATCAAGCCATGAAAAGAAATGGAGGGGACTTAAATGCATACACAGCGTGAAAGAAGCCAGTCTGGGAAGTTACATACTGCATAATTCCAAATGCATGTATGACATTCTGGAAAAGGCAAAGCTATGAAACAGTAAAACGTTCAGTGCTTTCAGGAGTGAGGTGAGAAGGAGGAAGGAACAGGCAGATCGCAGAGGACTTTTAGGTCGGTGAAACTATTCTACATCATGTTACGATAGTGGACATATATCATTACACGCTTATCGAAAACCTGCAGAATGCACAAAACCAAGAGGGAACCCCCATGTAAACCATGGACTTTGGGTGATAACAATGTGTTCAAGAAGGTTCACCGGTCCTAACCCACGCACCGCTGTGGAGTGAAATGTCGGAAGTCAGGGAGGCTGCACAGGTATGGAGATGAAACCACTTTCCACTGAATTTCACTGTACACCTAAAACCGCTCTAAGAAATACAGTTTATGAAATTTTTTTTAAAAGATTATTTCCGATGCTGTAGAAAATAATCAGGTCTTGTCAATGGGCACATCGTTCCCTAATAGGAAGTTATGCAGTGAGGAAAATGGACTATGGGTTAGGATGAAATTAAACGCTTACTGGTAAAGCACAAAATTTTCACAGTTACTCTTCAAAAGAAATTTCCCTTTAGTAAATAATTTTGAGAAATTCTTATTCTTTCTTGGAAAGCAACAGCGCATATTTGCTTCTAAGTCCCAAAGTAAAGAAAACTGCTTAACTTTGTTTAATGAAATGCTTATTTATTCAGCAAACCCTTATATACCGTTTCCTTTACAACTCTTCTAGGCATTTTTTAAAATATTAATTCTTAATTAAACTTCACACAAGAACCCTTTGAGGGAGCCACTGTTATTATCCCCATCCTACTAATGAGAAAACTGAGTCACGAAGAGATAAGCAGGTCATTCGAGTCAGCAGCTAGTACACTGTGGAGCTGGATTCAAATGAAAATGTTTAAGCATGGAGCCACTTCTAATATAAAACAATGAACATAAAACGGAATTAGTATTCCGATACACTTAGGGAATTCGCGGCACCTCACGTTATAGCTTCCAAAAATGCTTCTTTGAATTTTGTCCTTTGGAAGTACAATTACCCTAGAGATAGGTGGCACAGAGGTACTTTATAAATATTAAATGATTCTTCTAAGATTTCAGAGCTAATAAGTGATGAAATTGAAATTTCAGTTTTGGTTTACTAAACTCTGAAGTCTGTTCTCTTGGCAATATGCTCTGCTAGGAAAAGCAAGATTTCCTACTGTACAAGTGAGGATGGGCAAGGCGTAGGAGGAGACGATGGTGTTAACACTGCAAAGGCACCTGAAGGACCATCGTCCACCGTAAGGGGCCTTGCTTCCAGGCTAAGGCACTTGGACATGACTGAATGAAGAGAACGATGATTCAGTGAGGGGCTCTGAGCTGACCAGGGGGTAATCAAAGCAGCTCTGTGCAAAGGGGAAAAGTAACATTACGGACAATGTTTGGAAGAAAGAAAGAATGGAAGCTGGGAGAACCAAAAAAATCATTAAATTAGCAGTGAGTTCTAAAATAAAAGCTTGCCTGATTAAAATAGCCAACAGTGTATGCCCCTTAATTACACAAAAGAAGGTTTATCTATAAAATGGAGTTTAAAACAAACGCAATCACATAAAGTTCTCTCTACATTTACTGTTTTTATACATCTCTATCATCCTATTTCATCTACAGGCAGAGTGAAGTTCTTTCTCGGCTTCTCCTCGGGAAGAGAGCACCGACTGTTCCTTTGGACGAGCTGGGCGAATACTGCCCCATTACACAAAATGGGAGAAGCACATGCTGTCAATCTACAGGGAACCCTTTGCCAACTGCTACACGTCCTTTACCTGGATTTTACGGTGAGGATCCTTTTTTCTTAAAGGTATCTGGGCTCTTTTCAACTTATTTCAAAGCCAACGAATACAAAAGAACAGATCTAAAGGCAATTACATAGAGCTGTTTTCACAGGATTAAGTCAACTTGACAAATAAACTGAAATCGAACTTCGAACCAAACCGTGCTGCTCACAAGGACACAAGCGTAGCCTCGCTAGACCTTTCAAGGTTGTGACAAGAACATGATGCAGGAATCCCTCCAAAAAAAAAAAAAAAGGGAGTATCTGAGAAATGGAAAATCAATTGCGACCATGAAATATATATGCATATAGTTTTTAACGTGATTTTTAACATTGGCTAACCAGTGCAAAACAACTACATATGTTCTCTTCGGGTGTAAGTTAAGTCTTAGAGAAAATGGTCTCATAGGCTGACGCCCTCACCAGGAGACTCACAGGCCCCTAGGTCTGTTTCCAGGCAGGCTACCCTGCAAACAGGGTCAGGGCACCACAAGGACCCACCCCATCCTGGCTCCGGGGAGGGGCGGCGGGGGGCGCGTTTCAGGCCCGTTTCCCGGCGCCATCAGCACGCCGCGCTGCGGGCTGCACGCGGTTTCTAGTCTCCTTTCCATTCTGTTGCTTTCAATGTTTTTGGAATCGGTTGAAGTTGAAACATCTTGGAAGAGAGGTTTGGTTTTTGAAGCCCCTGGTTTCAATTATTTTTAAATCTGACGCACAAACACTGCTTTTAAAGATATGTGACTAAAGTCCAAATAAGGATCTTTTGATTTTTTGAAATACATGTGGTTGAAATTTGAGACCTGGCTGCTGCCAAGCTGCAGTTCAGGGAACAGGATACTGGCATGGGGAAGTGAGCTGCTGTTGGGAGGATAAGGCTGGAAGGAACTGTCCTGCAGGAGGAAAATGTAAATTTTCATGATTTAGCTTATGCTTGTGGGACAATTCCGTAATCCTTTGTTAAACATGTAAAACTCGAAATGCTGACTCTCCTGTTGTTTATTCAGGTTCTCAGCTGTAAATTTCTCATGCACATAACCTGGACTTAGATGAATCCTTATAATAATAATTTTCCAAAATGCATCCACGAGATACCATGCCACCACACTCATACTAATTCAAACAATTTTTAAGCTTAACATGAAGGTAATAAGCATTTATTTCTCTAAGAAAAAAGTACAGTAGTTTAATAGACTGTTCTAGTGTAATTGGAATTGTGGTAAGATCACGAAGGCTAAAATGTTATTCAGGGGGAAAGTATCAAAGTATAATTTACCTGTTTGTGGCAGGTACTGTGAGTGCCCCTAATAAATTATACAATAGCATTCACTGTAAAAGCCGTCGTAGTTCATCATCTAGTATTTTAGCTAATATTACACATAAAAAGAAAATAAACAGTACTGCCATTTTTGACTAGCTAAGGGGAAATGCCACATCTGACAAAATATGCCAGGAACTCTTATATCAATTGGAAAGATATAAAAATTGAAACTAGATTGTGCTGCCAGAGGACCATGAAGAACTAGCAAAATCATACAGGAAGAGTAACATGTAATAAAATC
The DNA here is from genome assembly GCF_902729225.1 of Pteropus medius. Lineage (NCBI taxonomy): Eukaryota > Metazoa > Chordata > Mammalia > Chiroptera > Pteropodidae > Pteropus > Pteropus medius. The sequence continues at coordinate 4,451,317 of NW_024348304.1, forward strand.
AAATAGGGGCAAATTATAAGAATCATAACAGGAATAGAAAAAGTACCATTTAACTATTTCCAGAGCATATTACCAAATCCTCAGAACTGGTTATCTCAGGTAGAACTAGAGGAGAAAAGTGAGACTGATTATTTTTGTACAAACCTGCAGTGTTTGAATTACTTGTGTAATAAGTGAACATATATTACTTTTAAAACAAATGGCTATTAAAATTTGCTTTTTTAAATTCGACGTAAATTTCCAGAGTTGCTATACTCTTCCCAAAGTATTTCCTATGCACCCTCTACTTTACAGTAACAAAAAGCGTATGAACAAAGATAATAGGTCTTTTGGTAACTTATGCCAAAGGCACAGTTATATGACATCAAATCTATAGATTAAGTTCAAAAATATAACTCAGCTAAGCATATGCTTGGCATTATACAGCTGGATGTCCAGATAAATTAATAAAGTTTTTACTATTTCTCCAGATGCTTTTATAGTGCAAGACACAACCACAGACATTATCTACAGATCTACAGGTATGAAAGAAGGGTAAAACAGATACAGATCATATGATTTAAATTTATAATAGAGGAATTATATGAGAAATCATTTGAGAAAATAGTTAAAGATGATAAAAGCATTTTATAAGTACTATATATTTATAGGAGAATTTAGAGTAGAAAGTGGTTTTTTTCTAATTTATCTTAAAGTATTAGAGACAAAATATTAAGATTTCAGAAATGTGTATTTGGAAACTAGCTAAAGTTTGGTAAGCTTAAGAGGATTGTTATTTTCTTATTAGAGGCTTGAAAGGAGATGTGGAAGCGGAAACTGATTAATGGGAAAAAGAAATTAAGATACGAGAAATGAAAAATAACACCATGATTAAAGGCTAAGGTATTCATCCTACAGATCAGCCCACACTCCTCCAGGTGCTTTAATTGGCATTTTTATGAATACCTACATTTGTATGACTCCTGCTGAAAGTGATTATACACTTCTTTTGACCTAGTTTTACTCTCTCCATGAACAAACACCTGTGCCTGAAAGAATATAGACCCAAGAAGGTTAAAGTCAAAGAAGACCATCACGAATGCCTTAACCTTCTGAAGTTTAAGGATTTGATGCAGTGGTATAATTTGTGGCATTAATCTTGTTAAATCAGCATTCTATAAGAGGAAATGCTATTAGGTTAACTATATAGAACAGAATGTCTTTGTTAACTTCATTGTCATGAATTATATTAAAGACGATTTAATATAAAGGGACACGTGCAGATTCGAGAGTTTCAGCAGTTTCCTGTCCTTCACACAAGGATTACAAATTTATGTGCTATAGCTCCATGCCACCACCTAGTAAACTATTTGCTCCCATTTTGGGTTGAAATAAGGGATTTATAAATAATTCTGGGTTTTCAGGGCAAAAACATACATTTCTTTTTTTCAAGTTGAAGCTAGAGAGTTAAGCACATAAAAATTACTTCTTCTAATCCCAAAACATAGAAATGACAGGTAATGGCTTTTTTGTTTAAAATATGGAGACAAACTCCTGAACTAAACACTATACATCCACGAAGCAGAAAAGGATGACTTAGAAGCAGGAAAAGAAAGAGAGAGAAAACAACAGAAAATCCAGTCGTGTGGCCCTTGAATACAGAGCCAAACACAGATTATGAGGTCATGGGCTAGACCTGCGTGAATCCAGGAGCCAGATCTGCGCCTTCTTCCCGAAAGGGGAACAGACATAAACCACCCGACTGCAGCTCGACACAGACACAAAGTCCGTGGTATGTGGCAAGGAAATGCAATTCTATAGTTATAAAGTGTAAAACTGGCATTTCCTATTTCTGGTGTATTTAGCATGATGTCCACAAAATGGAGAGAAACCCTGAAGTATCAGCATAACTGCAGTGTCAGTGTGGCGTGGACTACGGCGCACATCGTGCAGGCACCACGGCGTGCGCTCGGAGCGGCATTCACCACCCACCACGGGAGAGAGCAAAGACTGCGCCACTGGGGTGCAGACCCTCGGAGAGGCTGACCTCACGGTCCACGTGGCCAAAGCACATGTAGGACAAAGGACATTTTCTTTACAAGTTGACGCTCTGGTCTGCTAAAATATGACAGAGCCAAATATTTTTTTTTTAATTTATAGAAACCTCTTATGAGACTCTATAAATAATGTCCTTTAAAGAAATAGTCAAGAAAGTTTGCATACATAATTAACAGGTGTTTATTTGAATAACGTTAGATCAAAATGGAGACATTATTTCAAAAACATAGCTTACAGGTATTTATGTAAAAACAGTTTTCCAATCATTAAATCATTTTTAATGAAAATGTAAATGACAACAAAACTATATTAAGGACAAGCTACACAATGGAAAACAATTGCTTGAAGGTTTTGATTTAAATCTGTAGCTTGGACTATCTCTCCAAAGAAGTGCCAGAGGTTCAGACACATGAGACCTATTTTCTCAATCACGGTCAAGTGAACCACATTTACCGCTGAGAAAGTCAACGCCAAAGACACACAGCAACTGGGAGATGAAATGCCATTGCCTACATTTGCTTTTTGTATAGCCTGCTAAGAGCGACGCTCCCGTACACAACGGATTCCATCCCATCACGATCATACGTGTTCAGAAAGGGCCTCTGAGCCTTCTGCTGCTCTGCCTCTCTCTCCCCCCAGAAACGGTTCAGCTGGACCATGTGGGGTTGGACCCACAGGCTGCAGTTTAAAAATCTCTGCTCTATGTTCTAAACACTGCTGCTTTTACCATCGAGTTTTAATAAAATATATGTATGCTCCAACTAAGCATGTGTTTATTATTTACCTTTAATAAAAATAGTATTCTGAAGGCAAGTTAATTTGGAAAACTCAAGTTACCCAGTCAACACTGACACACACAAACTCAGCTACCCTAGCTGCCCTCATTTTGTTTTAAGGGTAAATTTAAATAACTTTTTTGGTTTGAAATAATTTGAGCTCAGTTTGGTCACAGTTCATAACTCCAATCCCTATGGCTCAGTGTATTACCGCATCTTCAAATTCAAAATAGACTATTATAATACAATGACTATAAAGATGAAGAAACGGTACTTGAGTTATTTTAATATTGTAATTCTGTGCATAAATCATTCTCTGAATCTCGCAAAATTTATTCTCTTCAAGGCATTTTTCATTAAAGTACTCTCATTAGTTTTATTATGTTAAGAAAAATAATGAAATTAAGAATTGTCAATCCATTAGCTTTTTTTTCTAATTTTTTGTGGGTGTGATTATATATATAAAGTTCAATACAGGAAAACTTCTCTCCATTTCTTTTACTGTTATTATTACCATTAGTATCTGTTTCATTTCATGGTTATTACTAAAAAAAACTTTGTTACATAAGGAGTATTATCAGATGATCCACTTTGGTGGTCATCTATATTACATATGGCACTGTTTCATAGGTTTATGAAGACAGTTTATGCATTTTAAGTATTTGTTACTTGGTAAAAGGTTTAAATGTTTTAAGACATATAGAAAATTAAAGTTAAATTAATCTGAGAAATCAACAGTGTGATGATAACATTAGAAAAATTTCAGAGAACACAAAGACTGAAATTTTACAAGAGAATTCAGATAAATTAAGAGGCATAAATAAGCAACTGCAATCATGGTAAAAGGGCACAGTTTAGGACACGTATTGTAACTGTAGGACTTGATCACTGATTCTGGCATCGTCGCTAATTATATCTGACATAACAGTGCTTTCCTCAAAAGAATCCGGCTTTCAAATAAAGTGAGCCTTCCTCAAACATCATCAAAAAGTCTAAGGGACTTTTGACTTTTGTCAAAATCTTATACCTTATTTATCAATTATATAATAGCCCCTCAAAAGATGAATCACTGGACTCATAAAATATTATTATACCTAAGAACACCAGGATTTCTAATTTCTTTAAAATTAAACACAATAATTGAAATATCTTTAATATCACATTCTTTATTTAGCATTTAAACCTATTATATGGTTTTAGAGATGTTACGAGCATATAGATTCATTAATTCAACAAAACTTTAACTGAGAATTTACTAGATGTGAGCAAGAAATATCAACATAAACTATTACAAGTCCATTTTCCACTAAAAGTAAAAAAGACTGGAAGACAAAATGATAGAGTAAGAAGAAAGTAAAGATTAGATTACCTTTTTAGACCTCAACTTCAAAATATATGCACACAAAACTTATTATTTTGTTGTCAGAGCAAAATGCCTCATTTTTTAAGAAGACCTTGGCTTCACAAGTGTAGTATCTTAACAATAAACATCTATATTGTTTCTGATCTTCTAAGTGTTTTCTCTTCAATAAGATTCATGAATCCCTTCTGCCATTACAGAATAGCTGTCACATGTTCCACTCACTGGTTGAACACAAAGCCAATGAATGTCATAGCAGATGTGTGGGTATCACTAGTACTGGGCTAAAATGTTAAGATAAAATATCCAGAGTTCTTTCATTATTGAGAAAAAAATAAATAAACGCACAGCCCATATATTTCCCCAAAATCTTAAAATTATGGGTTTTGAATGATTTGGAAAAGCTCCTACAATCATGAATTCCTGGTACCGTGAAATAGCACTGAACCAATCGGGAAACCTGGGCTGAAATTCCAATAAGTCACCTCGACCCATTAAACCGCAGCTTCTTAAAATAAGCAAATGATACCTGTGTTCCTAGAATGTTAGGAGAAAATGAATCTGAAGCCAAAATGGTTGAGCAAGAAAGAATTTTAAAGACAAAATTTCAATATAGATTACATTAGTGTATATTTAAATGTAATATAAGAAAATGAATCTATAGTTGCAGTGCTTAAATGTTCACCAGAATGGTTTTCTTACCCCAAAACCATTACAGATTAAATAAAAAGATGCCTACAGTGACTTATATGAGTCACTTTAGAAAGATATTCCCTATGTGACCCATATTCTAAATATGAAATTCTGTGATTGTAAATCTAAAATATCACAAAGTAAATATGATTCATGAAGTGGTATTTTAGGAAAACTTTTGGAAGAGCTTTTAAGTGAAAGACAAAAAAAGCCTCTGAATTTTACAACTAAGATTAAAACTTCTATGAAAGGAAAACATACACAATCAGTGGAGAATTCAACAAAGATATTCAACAAAGTAATTCTATCTTTGAGTTTGTTTTTAATGTTGAACAGAAAAACAAAACAAAGTGCAGAAAATATTAATAAATAAATGCATGCATCTGTTAGCTTATAAAATTTGTAATGAAAAAGCTACAGCTTCTTCCTCCAATCCTACCTTAGCTCAAGGCCAGTCCGGTAGCCAGAGACAATAATTTTTAAGTATTTCCTGTTTAAGTACTTTTGCTGGTTACTTCCACGACTAACTCTAGGTACTCTGTTCTTTCCTATTTCTGCTATGTAGGCAATATATACCAGTTTGCTACTAATTAGAAACTTATTGCCTTTTCTATGTAAATGTTTCTCTCACTGTTTTCATCATTTTTGCTTTTTAACTCTATGTTCAAGAAGTTATTCTTCAATTTTATATTCCATATTTTCTAAATGAAAGCTTTGTCTTTTAATTGTTCCTTTCTCTCCCACCGACTTCCTTTCTTTATGGATGCAATTCTTCTTATACTTTCAATGTTATTAACAACAATTTTTAAGTTGTGTTTTCATTCCTGAGTTGCCCCTTTCCTACAGCCAACTTCCTTTTGTGCACCCTGGTCTTTCTCACTCAGTTGCTGATTTGTCTGAGATTTGAGAACAGGGCTGTTGATTCCAGAAGTCGAGGCCTGCTTCCTCAAGGGCAGGTAGACACCTCCAGCAGACCTCTCTCTCAACTGGGAAGTTTACTGGGAACTCTGGGCATGTGACTTACCGGTACTGACCTTTTCGGGGTACATGCATTGTAGAGGCCCCGCAATTGTCAGGATGTAGAGGATAATTTTGAAGAGCCAATACCTACTTTAGTAACCTTAGCTCTCTCCAGGAACGTTGTTCATTTTCTTTATATAAGAGCCCTCTGATTTTCTTATCTAGATATAAACACCGAAGAGCTCTTCTGTGTTGGGGGTACAAAAGGCTGGGGAGTGTGGGGATACCACTATCTGGCACAGGATTCCATGACAAATCTGTACAGCTGTTCTTCTCACGTCGCTCTTGGCACCTGCCTCTCTGGTGTTCCACCCGAGAGTCACCTGCTACCACCTCTGCAAGCTTCCTGGAGCATACTACTCTTAGTTATTTGCACTGTGTTGAATCCACTCTCCAGCTCATACTCACTTTCCAACTTCCAGAGACTTGTTGAAACCTCTCCACTTATGATGCTTCACCTCCATTTTGTTTCATTGCCCTGGATTTATTTCCATTTACAGATCGTTTCTGTTCTCTCAATGCAATCGCCATGAATACCATTTTGAATAATTTTATCCATGGCACAGTAAATTAACCACCATCAAAACCATCCTGTATCTGTTTAACCTCTACCTTCTGAGAACGACCTGCTTTGTCCTTTAACCTATATTCATCCTTCAAGTCCCTGTTCAAGTTCACGGCTTCAGGGATCTTCTCTGACTTCTGTGTTAGGTGCCCCTCCGAGGAGCCGGCACAGCACCGTGGTGACCTGTGACAGAGTTTGTCATGGTGAGCCTGGAGAGTCATTCTTCCCCTTGAGGCCAGGCGCTCCTCGATGACAGGCACTAGAATGTTTCCAAATCACACAGTACTGAGCACAATCCCTTATCTGAAATGTTTTTTGAATTAATGTAAAAACCACCCAGGAAAACTTTTCTATGGAGTATTTATTTCCCATGGAAGTTTCTCGAAGATGATTCTAGCCTCAAAAACTATTAAAATGGAGCCTGTTAGTCAAAAAATGTTTGGGAAATAGTACCATATATCCTTTTTGTAAATGTATAATTCACATCTTAGCATATTAAAAATTGAAACTAAAGAAAAAATCATTAAATTTTATTAGCTAGGTTTTTCTTAAATGTTTTTAACTATACAATTTTTTTTTTTTTGTGAAATAACTAACATCCTACAGCTCTAGTGCTTTGAGAAACAAATATTGAGAAATTCTGACTGAGCATGTATAACATCTATGGAGTGAGATAGCCATGTATATATGTATATGTGTGTGTGTGTGTGTATGTATGTGTGTGTATGTGTGTGTGTATGTATGTATGTGTGTGTATGTATGTATGTGTGTGTATGTATATGTGTGTGTGTGTTAAACAGAACTCTGTAAAGATTGCCGCAGGAGTTGGATGTGGCCTGCTGCAGCAGAGTGCCCTGCGGAGATTCGACCCTTCGCGGACCAAGGCCGATGAAAAGATTGTCAGATCTGAAGTTTTAACCAAAAGGAAAAGGATGCAGTCAAACACAGTTTAAAATAGTCCAAACTAACTTTTCTGTTAAGAAATTAATCATTTTAATCTTTTCTAAGGGTGAACGCATGGGTAAGCTCACACCAAATGAGCCACCGGAGTGACGTGCCCACACCAGTCCCACTCAGCTGAGGCTGGCGGGGGAATTTAAAGCACACAGCTGAGGTGTTTCAGGGGCTTTGTCTGTGTGCTTACACCATGGGATATTATTTTGTTGGGCAGCCCAGAACAGAGCCATATGCAGTCAGATTAGTCAACAGAGGATATAACAGAAGAATTTTTAATGATCACTATTTATTAATAATTTTTCAAGCACTGTCACATGATTCAGCAACTTGTTTGATTTTTGTACCATGACCTCAAATTCAGTTTGGACTAAATTTAGTCTGAATGTGGTATTTTGTCTCCCATTCTTGGCTTAGAAATCTAGAACATCTCTTTCTGTGAAAGGGAAAATAAGTAATTCAACATGTTATGGTGCAAAGAATAGAAGTCTAAAAGGAAAGAAATTGGTTCTAGAGCAGGTTTTCCATTGATTCGTTATGTGACTAGGTACACACACTCTCACCTCTCTGGGCCTTAGTTATGTCCAACTGTAATGTCTGGGTTGTAGGTGGGGGAGATAAATTAACCAGGAGCAATACACTAAATAAATGCTTAGAGGGGCATAAACCAGCAAATACTGTCTTCTACTTATGTAAAGGATGGAGACTAGTTAAATCCATAGAGACAGACAGGAGAATGGTAGTTGCCAGGGACTAAGGAGAGGGGCAATGGGGAGCTGCTGTTGGGGAGGTACAAATTTTCAGTTTGGAAAGATGTAAAGATTCTGGAGATGGACAGTGGTGATGGCTGCACAATAATGTGAATATACATAATGCACTGAACTGTACACCTAAATGCTTAAAATCGGTCAATACTAGGTTTTATGTATATTTTATATATTTTTATTTTTATATATATTCTACCACAATTTTTTAAAAGCAGCGAAAAATTTTAAGTGCCTAGGGGGCCAGGGAGATAAATGAAAATATAGTTTGAGTATAATACAGTAAGGTTTGGTGGGTATTGCATTAAAGAACTCAAGCCCTGTGAATTCCACAAACGTTTAAAAGACTACAGCTGATTCATGCGATAAATATTTATTGAGTATCGATAGCCAGATACTCATCCAGGTGCACCAATCTGCAAAACAGTTCTTCTTGGAACTTCCTGGAACTTTAATTCTTCATGAAACAGTTACTTCTTCATGAACCTTTACGGAATTCATGTTCTAGCACATGTATGTAGTGGGTAATCTCTGCAGTTCTCAACTGCGGCCATTTGGAAAGGTCTGTTTAATATTGCCAGATCTTCTGATTTTTCAAGAGAAGCCAGAAATCCGGTATTTTAGATGAACTCTTCCAATTTTTGAATGTTGGAAATTAATTCAATTGTTAAAAAACACTGTGTGGGCCAAACATCTATGTGCCAAAAGCAGCCTTTAGACCATCATTTGCGACTTCTAAAGGGAATGTTATCTGACAATTAGTGATTTCATTTAGATTCACCATGGTATGATTAGCTCGAGTGTCTGTATAATCATTTAAGATAATTTTTAAGGTCAGCCCCCTCATTGTTTAATTTATTAATAATATATTGCTTATTCTATATTAATGTAAAATTGTACATAAAAGCAGAGAGGATAAAGCTGGACTGTCACACACACACATAAAAACTCTTCCTAGCATATAATGTATCACATCTATATTTCTGGAACAATGTAGCGTACTGCTTCCTGACAGCACAGTGACAGCACAATGACCAAGATCACCCCAGACAAGCACTGTACAACCCCTAAGCTGTGTGTGTTCAAAGGAGAAACAGAACGAAATTTATGAGCTTCGCTTTAGCTCTATCAATATATTTCAAGCACCAGAACACTTTCATTTTGCACGTGGTGCTTTATAGCTTGTATTACAGATTTTAAAATATCATTTATAAGAATCTTAGGCCCCTAAGATCCATTAATTAACCCTGTATTATCAAACATTTGAAAATTAATCATTTACCTCTCCTGTGTAAGCTGAAGCAAATGCTAACAAGCACTTTCACCTTAATAAATTGAGTTGTTTCAAAAGTTAAGATAGCTGTATGTTCAAACTGTATTATGTATGTTGTTGGGGTGATCTAGATTATAAGAAATTCTTTATTGCGCATTTTAAAGAATTACCCTTCTGTGGGGACTCCATTAATTTTTCTCTGTCATCCTCCTCCACTTCCCACCAAGCCACCCACTAATCCAAGCATTGGATTGAACATGAAACTTATAAGAAGAGTTTCTTCATGCATGTGTAATATAGTGGGTAACTAAATAAAATGCAGTTGGGAAATACGACATGGACATTGAAATGACTCATTAGGCAGCTACACGGAATAGATAGAAGAAAGTGGCAGTGAAATCTACCACGAAGATGCCTAGGGTCGTACATATCATTTCCAATGGAGACTACAGGCAACACCGAGTTAAGCTCTGGGGAAGAATAATGAGCTCTAAGATTCCAATACAAGACAATAATAGAAATAAAACTTATTGAAAATATAGATTTACAGATAAAATCGATACCAAAAAAAGACTGAATTCAAGCTGGGGGTATGAGTGGTTAAAACAAACAAACAAACAAAAAAGCTAGTAATATTTTAGAGAAGTTAACTGGTTAACAAGAGCTCGGGGCCCCAAATTATTTGTATTTTACTTTGTTTCTTAGTCCTAAACTTGATAAGGAAGTTGATACAACATTCAGGTCATACAATTTGCAGCCAGAAACTCTGTGTTTAAATCTTAGATTAGCTATTTTCTGTGTGGATGAATAAATCTGTTCCCTGATATAAAAACAAATGGGAATAATATAAACTGCATGAAGCTACTTCTGCAAGGATTCAATTATATTAAATGATGAAAAAGTAGCATTATTTGAAACTAGACCAATTTGGGTACTTGCTCTATCATTTATTAGCTGACGTATGGAAAATATTTAATGTCTCTAAACCTCTATTCTTCTAAGAAATGAATAAGAGAACATATAAATCACAAGATTGCAATTATTAAGTAGGGTAATATATGCAATGTGTTAGCACAATAATTGCTTATTATACACTAAAAATGGTTAATTGTCACTAGTAAATAAAAGTACCTAGAGAACAGTTCATGTTCCAAAAGTCTTAGTAGAATCTGAATGTGAATAATAGAAGGATAATTTATCTTAAAAGCAGTCATATTCACTTTTATCTTTTCCGATTATGGCCTGCATATACTTGGAGTTTTTAATAACAAGCATGAACAGCAATAGCAGCCAATGCTACAAACACACACACACACACACACACACACACGATCTTAACTAAGGGTATTTTGAGAAGCTCATTATAGCTAAATATCCTACCTAAGACAGACAGGAAAGGTATTATGATATGGATTTAAAAGAGCATCAGCTAAGGCACACTAAAAAGTGTTTTAGAGTTGCCAATAAAACTTGGAAAGCTAGCCTATGAGAATTCAGAACCTGAAAATAATAATAATTTGAAAAACAGCACAGATAGGAGCCTGGTTTGCCTCCTGGCTGTACCCGTTCTGGCAGCCTCCCTTTTCAGGTCTGCAGGCCACTTGGTTGACGTTGCCATCTGATTGGCTTCCTAATGCCGTGCCATCTCTCCAAACAAAACATTTCCACGATGTGTCCATTTCCTAACCAGTTAAGTACACATGTCATCTGGGTTAACATCTCTCTAAATGAGAGGTTAACTCATTCCTCCAGGTCTAGTTCTGATCCCACCCTGCTGAGCACGGATCTCAAGCACTTGGGGCCATGCTCTGTGTACAAGCACCTCCTGAGCCTTTCTCGTTTCCTTCCTCTTCTGCATTCAGCTCTTTCTCCCTGAAATGCCTTCTTTTCTCTTTACTTCCATGAATCCCTACCTAAGTAAAAGAACCTTGAGAACAAATAATGTTTACATACCTTTATGAACAACTCATTTCAGCTAACAAAATGCTTCCACCTGTTCACTCATTCCCAAATACTGAGTGTCAATCAAATGCCAATTATGCAATAGGCATTAAGAGAGATGCTATAGGTGAAGTACTAAAAAATATTTGCTGAATTCAATTAAATCTTCAGCTCGAAAATTAATATGTTTTCACTATTACGCATTTAAAACAGCAGTGTTCAGATTTTGGTTTGGTTTGGCAATATGTACTTGTTTTAAATGTACAGATTTATAATATTTAGAATTTTCTAAATGACCTATGATGCAGTAACTTCTCTCTAGCAACAACTGCTGTTTTGAAAAAAAAAATATTTTACACTTAACCTATAAGTTGATAATACAATGTCCATATTATTATTACACTGGCCTTCATTTTACAAAACAAGAGAAAATTAATCATTATTCAAAATACACCAAAAAAGAAAAAAGAATATAAAATCAAGCTGGCACAAACAGTGCTGTGCATAGAATGGAGTTGGGATAAACTCAGCAAAACTTCTCTTTGTAACAGGTAAGACAATCTTTTGACTTCATGTTACTTCTTCATACATTTTATAATAAATCAAGTATATGAAATCATCTTGATTTTTGCCATCATGTTTAATCGACATTTCTTTGCAATGTAATGTTTTCCATTTCTCCATTTAAATTTTTCCATGTCTGACTTGGAACTCCTATAATATTAATAAAACATGAAGTGACTTAATATATCTCGATTTTTTTCCTCAAATGTCTTACTAGTAGCCATCTATCATTTGCTTAATATGGAGTCATAAAATTTGTGTAAAGAAAATTTGTGTAAAAACTATGGCAAATACACTATAGTGTCAGAAAATCTGGAAAAACAGGGAACCTAGTGTATTTGTATACTTTTCTTAGTTTAACAATTGGACCCATTGCTTTAAACTTAGAGATAGTTCACCTAAAAAGGTATCTACGGTATCTAGAGGTTAAAGAAAAAATATATTAAGCATGTTGCTGGGAATGTAATAAATATACTTTCAAAACAAGTTTATGCAATGTTTCCTAATCAACTGGACAGTCTTTAAGTATAGACAAGATTTAACCAAGAAAGAACTACCAACACATAATCGAAGATTGTTTTCAAATGCTTGGAATAGACGGATTGTTCTCCATATCTCGTTTATCTTAGCTCCAAAGAACACTGTCTTCGTAAGTAGCAGTAAAGGAATGGTTATGTATTCTACACTCCTTTGAAAAATGACCTATTTTAACAGGACATGCAAATATCTAATGATCTGGTTTGCATCTTTCTTCCCCTTGGCTATAAAATACACAACAATTTCAAAGAACATCTGGTAAAACAAAGCCCTGTCGACTTTTTAAATATTCAAATATTTAGCACTGATAGTTTGAAACATTACGTGGCAAGTAAATGAAAAAGTCATGTTTTCATTTTCCATTATTACTATTAAAATTATTTTTATTATTTTTAAAATATATTTTATATATTATTTTAAAAATCTATTTTCCATTATTATGCACTAAGGAAATGAAAATATCCAAAATATTTTATTTTCATTTTATGAAAACTACAACTTTTTACTTAGGAGACAATAAAGAGTTAATAAAGTTACATTTAACTTAAAAGTTTGGTATGGGCTTATTTAAATGGAGTCAATGGATGCTTTCATAATATGATTTCAGTATGTACAACTGACTCCATTTCCTTGACTCGTCAATAACTAGAAACTACAAGTAGTACTTACTTGATATTAAATCAACCAGCTGGTGAGAAAATTAAAGAACCGGTTTAGTTTTCTGATTCTTTTGTCTACAGAGAATCAAATAAATTTATTATCTTTTTTTTTGGAGGCTTTGAATCTTATGTTAGAATCCAGCTGGCCATATTGGCTGCTGTAGGGCACTGAGTCCATTCGTATTTAAGGCATTTTTCAAAATATTTATAATATTATTGGGTCACTAAGTTCTAAAAATTACAGTGTCCCAAGGGCAGGAGACGAGACGAGAGAAATATATAGAAAACATTTCTTATCTCCTCGCCCCAAAAGACACAGTAATCTGTGAAATGGCTCCTTGAGCAACGGTCCATGTACTTATGCCAAGCTAATAAGGGGCTAAAGAGAGGGGCCACTGCAGCGATTCCGTCAGAAACAGACTGTTTCCTTTGACGCTCTCCTCTGAGCAGTCTACTTACATCTCCTCTCTGCTTGTCCCTGGAAACTTCCTCTTCCGGGTTTTGCAAAACCTCTCTCACTTTTATAGATAACTTTGCAGAGCAAGAGAGCACCAGAAATTATTCCAGAAAGTCTTTCTATCTGCAGTCAGTAATGAAAACAACTAGAAGAAATGGCAGGAAACAGCAGTGCTCTAATTTCAAAATAGGAGAAAATATGGCTTCCCTGAGATGGGAAGGGCTGCAGGAGGAAAGCTCTGTGGGAGAGATCAAGGCACCGCCCCAGATAATAAAACTACGCTCTCCGTGTAAGCATTCCTTAAGCAACGGTACCAGATTCCTCTCGTCGTTTTACTTACCCTGGGGTATTCTTTATAACATAAAGTCCTAGGACCTTCACTCGTACATTTTGGTTTAGCAGGTCCGATGTGGGGCCGAGCAGTCATATTCCCACACAATTTCACAAATGCTTCTGACAATCACATTGGCTAGGTTACAGCTAGATCTTCTGCCTAGTCAGGCCTCTTGCATTTAGCAAGTGCTTAATTAGTAATGACTGAAAGAAAGATTGTGACCCCAGGACAGAACAGGGCTCGAATCTTCCATCTTGGGAACTAGGAAGTAGCGAAACCGTGGACAGAAGAGTAGAATCCAGGCGGCCGGGCGCTCGGCGCCCGCTCAGACATGGACCGGGCTGGTCTTCTCTTGCTTCATCCGTAGAATAACTCATAACGACCCTCTGACTTCAAAATCGTGTTTTCAAACTATCACATGGTAACCTTTTTTTTTTTTTTGCAATCAGTAGTTAGGAGGGCAATGACCTCTTATCTTCTCGATGCAGTCGGGGCATAAAAACGTTGATTCGTTCGTCTCCAGGACAGGAAGAGCACAGCCGAGGGCCACGGCTGCGAAGATGCATTCTACAGGGCATCGATGTGCAGAGTTCAAGAGGTGGCCCCTGCTAGAGTATTTTAGTCGTTCACGTCACCAGAATGTGCCAAACGATCCACCACCATGGCAAAAACAATTTTTATGGCAAGAGTTTGTACTTTCTATGAGAGAAGGGATATCTTTGACGAGTTTGCTGAGTCTATGCAGAAAACCACCTACGCTGCTCAGGGCCCTCCTGAGTAAGTGGAAGAGCCCGGATTCTTTGATTTCGATTTGCAATGAAGAGTACGGGGAGGGGCGGGGGGGCTGATGGAAGAGAAGCCGGTTGCAGCACTCAGAGCGCCCCTTCTACAGGAGAGGACCAGGACGGGCATGCCGCAGTTGAACTGCACCCTCACGGTGGTGCCCGCACTGCCAGCACCACCCTGCCTCAAGCAGCGATTATCTTTCAAGTTTTAGTCATTCATTCACAATTCTGTGAACTTACGGTATCAACAATACTAGGTTAGATGTTTCTTACACCTTCCTTCTTCAAGTACACCAATACCCTACCCTCTAAAAATCTAAAACTTTCCAAACAGAACAACAAAACAAACTACTGAGCCAGGAGTCCATGGTATAAGCATATTACTCATCACTCCATTTTTAATTCTGCATTCAAAGCACTGATTTTTTTTTTCTTCTTCTTAATTTGCTCTGAATAAGCTATCCTTAAACTTTTTCTCCCCGCTGCAGAATGGAAATATTTACAGGAACATATGCAGTCAGTACACAACAATTTCGTTGTCTCATGGAATCCATTACGATGGGATTTTTACCTGCTCTTGATTATTCCAACGACCCCTCCCCTACTTTCCAAAACCTTTTTTTCACCAACAGTTTGATGAATCCAACATGAGGTGCCTGCTACACAGCTGTGTATTGATTTATGCATAACTATGTATCTCATTTGGCTCATTCTGGTGAAATTATTTTCTCTTACCTATAATATCAGAGCACACCCTACCCCAGATCCACTTTCTGCTCTTTCTACCAATATATTCACAGAGCTAGAATTTGTCATACTTCCAAATTGGCTAATCCACTCCTAATTATTTAAAAATACTCTGTACTTTGAAACATGTCATTTAACTGAATTATGAACC
This sequence comes from Pteropus medius, assembly GCF_902729225.1. NCBI lineage: Eukaryota > Metazoa > Chordata > Mammalia > Chiroptera > Pteropodidae > Pteropus > Pteropus medius. Next base: position 4,466,934 of record NW_024348304.1, read on the forward strand.
TTACAAAACAGATGCTAACTAAGAAAACATCTGATATTAAAATATATATTTTTCAATACTGGATTATGACCTTCTGGGAAACAAATTTATAAGGATCATCTGGTTACAAAATGTGATTTTAAGATTGGAACATTGAAAGCACTTAGCATATTTTTGGTTTATGCACTATAAAAATTAACAGCAAGAGAGTTCTCAGGACTTCAGGATATGTTGAGAGTTAGAAAATCAATCGAGGCCCTAGGATGGCTGAAAAATTGTACTGAAAATCCTCAACCAAATGGTTCCTGATAATAAAAGTGACACTGTGGAAAAGATCATTTCGAAACAGCATTCATTACAAACCACTACTAATCCCTAGTCCGATGCCCTACAGCTCTTCAGCTCCTCGCATCTTACAAGTCACACTGTACGAACTCACAGTTTCTGAATCGCCTCTGCCATGAAGTGCTGCAGTTTTCCAGAGTTATGGCTTTTGATTCCTTTATTAAATCCATCTTTAAACACCTTATGAAGAACCAGCCAATGAATTTTCACACCATGAAGTTAACGAGTTAACTTTGATACTACGCAGTTAACTGCTGAACTACCTAACTATTAAGTTAACTACTAAGTTTGCAATAACATTGTGAACTTTAACATCATTAGAACTAAGAGAAACCGAATTCACTCAGGCATCAAAAAACTACAAAATAAATGAGGGGGGAAAAGTGTTTCTCAAGTGCTGGGGGTGAGGATGAGGGGCCATCTGACTGAAAGATGTACAATTAAACCGATCTATATGAGGCAGCAGCAAGCGGAAATCCAATAAAAATGTGCTAGATCATAGCCCATGATGAACCTACAAGGCGGGGCCAAAAGGTCACTATTCGTATCTGTTTTCTGCTATTGCTTTCTTTAAATAAAATCACATCGTTACTGTTGCTCAAAAGCCAATTTGGTAAAACAATCACTGAAAATCTAACATGGCTACCATTTATAATTTCATGAAAGAAAGGAAGCTGGTGCAGGTATTAAAGTTATAAACATTTCTACCAGCTTTTTTTTTTTAATTATTGTTCAAAGAGGAAGGAAGGAAGGAAGGAAGGAAGGAAGGAAGGTCTATCTATCACATCTTTCTATAAGACATACACACACACTGACACATTTGAGATTTACCCACAAATGTCAAGTTCACACCTGACCTTCTACTGTGGTAAACATCTCTAAACCTCAGCTTTCTTTGTTATAAAATCAACAAAATATGCAAAAATAATATCTTCAGCTTATTTATAAATGGCATATAGCTGATTGATATTTTTATATAGAAGTCTATAAACTTCTTTATCAAGAGGTCTCTAGAATGTGAAAAAAGAAATGAAAAGAAAATTTATTCTTTTTCCTTTAATGGGAAAAAAGATGTATCTACTCCTGCAGTGTATGTACAATCTTCATTTAGAAACAAATAACAAAATTATAAAAATAAACCAGCTGAATACAGGATTATTGCTCTTTTGGTCTATTTTCAATACTAAAAAGTGTAGTTTCATGATCTAGTTGACATGTAATACACATTCACTCCCTAAATCAAACATGAAATGTTATTTAAAAATGCATTTGCTAAAAAAAAAAAAAAGCTTTTGCTGACAAGTTATGGCTTTTTGGAAATTAATTTAATTAAACAGTATGTGACAGTAAAGTGGGAAAATAAGACATTTTGCATATATAACATAAATTCTGTATTGAAATATTTAATAGAACTATATTCTAAAGTAATTTTTCCTCTTTCACAAACAATTACACATTTTTTATTGACACTCCAAAGCAGAGTTTGCCGCACACATACCGTTACGGAGTTTTCCAATCCACCTACACTGCCAGTGGCTGGTGCTACTTTCGACAGCCACTGCCCTCGTGAAGTGCTGCACAACCTTCGAGAACATGACGCTGTCCTCACGAACTTATCAACTATCTCCAAGTGGAACGCTAACAGAGTTATCTTCACTTTGTTGCATCTAAGAAAACTATCATTACTCAAATGATTTTCCAGTCAAATATTGGCCACTTTCACATACTGCTCATATTAAGATGTTTCTCAGTACCTAGATTTCCAGAATTTGGCCTTCATAAATTGATATTTTATCAAAAATCATATGTAGGAAATAGCAATCAGATTGGTTGCTTTTTTAATTATTTTTCCTGTGAGATTGTAGATTACCTAAATAGCACGTAGAAAAGTTTAGATTCACAGGAAGTTTTAAGAAAAAGAAATGTGGCATGCTAAAGTTAGAAGAGATTTTACCATCAATAAAACCCGACCTGCTACGAAAGCCTTTACTGGACAGCAGGAGGCAGTCCCTCACTGACCAGGAACACCGCTGATTGAAGTTTTTAATTACCAGCCCCACCCTTCCAACATGCAAACTATTACTCTAAAGTCTACATCTCCGCAAGTCTCAGTATGTGTCTGTTCCTCTCATCCAGAACGATGTCAAGGAGTTAGGAGAAACTCAATAAATAGCTGATGAATAAAAAAAAAAAGAATTTATATGACAAACAAAATTCTGACATTCATACTCTTCTTTGGGAGCTATGTGAGAACTGCTAATATTTTTATGGCAAAGACCTAGATTTGAGGCAAGAATTTTATGGTTAGAAAGCACACTCCATGGCATCTGCAGAAACTCTGAACGCTGCCTGTCCTATCATTGTGCTTCTGTCCCAGGCAGAGTACATCCTACCTCTTCTGCCCCGAGGTAGATGGGAATTGTTATAGGAATATCCTGGCTTCTGAGATTGCCAGCATTCTAGGGAGAGTCCATCCCTGCCTGGAGGCTATATCTGTCTCATTTCATAATGTCTATCATTTATTGAGCAGTTACCCTGAACTAAGGGCTGTTACAGTATGTTATATACAGATGCAGTCATTATTACCTTGTACAACAGGAAAAGACGCTGTCCTCAAAGTCATCAATTGACATTGTCCAAAGTTACAGAACTACTAATAAATAGTGGAACAAGGTTTCAAAGACAAGTCTGTTGCACTTCAAAGCTAGGGCTTATCCTACATATGTCATGCTGCATTTTATTTATTTCCTAATTAGATAGATAAATGTAAAGAGGGAAAAAATATAGTACATGTGGAAATGTGTCTGTATAGTCATACTAAGTGTCAAAAGACAAAGAAATGTTTAAAAAGCACAATTTCGACTTATACATATCATCGAATATTATAACTATGTACACAGATATATAAATATTGAGATGCTCTTTTTTTCTGTGATAACCTGCCCAGATAGATAACACTCTCTGGTTATTCAATAAACACTAATCCAGGCATTGTAATGAAGGTATTTAGTAGATGTGATTAATGTCCATAATCAGTTGATTTTAAGTAAAAAAGATTATCCTAGGTAATCTGGAAGAACCTGATTCAATAGTTGACAGGGCTTTAGAGCAGAGCTGAGGATTCCACAAAGAGGAGGCTATTTCACTCATGGACTGCAGCTATAACTGAACCAGAGAGAAGCAGCCTGTTGGATGTGGCCACAAGGCTGAGTTCTGGCTCACGGAATGCAAGTAGAAGTGATAACCAGTATTTCCAGCTTCCCCCGGACAACCTAGCTTTTGCAACCCTCCATGCTCTTTCCCCTTCTGCAATAATTTTAGAAGTTGGTGTTGAAATTTACCAAAGCAACAGATAGAGAGAAACGTGGTTAGTAAATAAATGGTTTCCCAGAAGCTGGGCCACCCAGGAATGCCTATTTGGGATTTTTCATTAGCAAGAATTAAACTGCCATCGGTTAAGTTCCTGAAATTGTTGTATTTATATTTTACTTAAGTTCTGATACCTTAACTAACACATTTTCCATTTTTTTCTCTAATATTCCAGTTTATTAGCAACAGAAGTTTGAAATACACATCACTACTATATATTTCCCTTGGCTGAATCAAGATAAATTCATTGACTTCTACCCTATCTCATTACTTATGGAAAATGCCAATAATTCATTCCCAAAGACACAAAACACTCTGAAATGTAACAGAGACCAGGGATATTCTAATTATCTAGATCATTGAAAATATATTATTTTATTCTACAGAATTATTTCTAAAGCATTTTTTAAATTAAACCAATACTTGCGTCATAAAAAGCTAAGAAAAATAATGCAGCACACTTCAGACAAATAATTTACAGTGTTAATTGTGTCTGCTTGCTGTATCCTTACGTATTTCAACTTAATAAACCAAGATCGATTGTGACTCAAAAGGATGACTGATTTGTTATTGATAAAGAAAATAATAAATTATGTGAAATTTGAGTGAAAAAATGCACCTCGCAGAGAGTTTAAAGCTGTTTATATCTCTGACCTACCCTGTAGGAGAATTCTGACAGCAGCAACGCTATTTCTGCTGTGGCCCTGCCACCTTGTGTTCTCTTCCTGAGCACACGAGTATTTTATTTTTTATTTTATTTTTTTTAGCACAATGAAACATGTTATGAGAGCTCTTATGTCAAGGATTTCAGATATTTCACTTTAATAAAAAGAAAACTCAAAACCACCTCTTGCCTTTGGCTGCATCTCTACATGCACAAAAAAGTGGAAATTTAATGCGCGTGTCAAGACCCACATAATCCTGTTACTGAGGGAGAAAAATTAGAGATGAAATGATCCAGATTTGCCATGCATACTGGCCACATTTTTCAGATAATTCCTCAACTCTTTACTTTTACTGGCTCTCATTGTTTTACTGTGTAGTCTTTCTAAGGGCCTAGAAACTCAGGAGATAAGTCAACTCAGCACTCGTAAGATCTGACTCCAGACAATGTACTTTGGTGGAAAGCCAAGTTTTAGGTCCTTAGGGAGGCTTTAGGGATAAAATGATAGCAGAGGAGACAGAAAAAAGAAGGTCATAATTACCCATAAAGAGAGAGAGAAAGATGAGGAGGAATATTGGCTCCAAGAAAAAAAGGTGAATTCAGTCAAGCGTGTCCCTAACTACGGTGAGGGAAAATGCACTCAATTAGAGAGAATACGATTCATCTTACAGATGACAAGTGGTGATTTGAAGAAAACATTCTTAAAATATATCATTTATTAATAAGCAGTGTATTGAAAAATTGATAAAAAGAAGAGAATTCCATCGGACAGAGTTTTATAACTACCTGTTAGAGATAGTCAAATTCCAAAAATACAAATGGAGCTATAAAAAAGATCGATCGATTATTAAACATATAATTGATGTGGGAAGATTCAGTGTTCACTGATCTAAAACATATCCACATATATCTCTGCAACACAACTATAAACCTTGATAGCAAATACAAATACTTTAACTGTCACGTACAATTTAAGCTCAGTGAAATAAACATATTAACTCTGAAGAACTGTATCTCTCTATAGAAGAATCTGCAAACTAGATAAATGCCAAACTTAGATTTAAAACATATTTTTGTACCTTGTTGGTAAACCAGAGTCAATATGTTTCTCATTATCCATCAGTATTTAATTAACATATGATAACTGTCCTATTAAATTAAATTAAATCCTTATTGAATAGTTGAAAGCGCAACTGCAGCTTCTTTTTATGTAATTTATAGCTATTCACAAAAAACAAAAACAAATCTCAAATGCAAACTATCTGAAGCAATTGTACAGTTTGATTTAGGAGGATGGAAACTTGGAAACCAAAAGAAAGAGTAACTTGGAGGGAGGGAGATTGACACGCATCGGTAATTTATTTTTTCCTTTAAAATTTTTTTTCTTTTATTTTACACACTTGCAACGAATTCCACTGGATACATTCAGATATTCAAGTAGAATTTGGGATCTAAAATTGTTTTTATGCTTTCTTCCTGCCTAGCAACCCAACTGCTTTTGACTGCTTCCTAGCAAATATGCCATTTTTCCTTCTGTGTATTTCTCCAGTATATCAGCATGCACTTGTTTGAGAATGCGTTAATGGAGGTCTTTGAGTGTGCTATGCCACGTTCTGCTGGGGAAAGGAAGGTTTCTGATGGACAGTCATGTGTAGTAGACCAAGGCCGAGGGGCTGCAGGGACAATCAGACATTGGGACCGTCTCTTGTCTGGGAGTTGGGAATGTTTACAGTATATTCTGTGTTAGGAAATGTCTAGAGGAAGGAAAGTCCCTAAAAAGGTTGTTTGGAATTAGTTGTAACCTCCCAGTTTAAGGATATTGCACGATTTGAGGATGACATCAGGTGGGAATAAAAGACAGAAGTAAGAGCAAGAATGTGTTTTACTTTCTTTTCAGGCAGCCAAGAATAACTTGCTTTGCATGATCGTGAAACCACTTCAGTAAAATGTTTAGATCTCAGGATTTTATGCATAATAAACCCACAGGAGCATTTAAATCCCGGACAACCTCCTCTTCTTATACAACCACATAAATCACTACTCTACAAAGCACAGATTATGTGTACCAAAAATATGTCCAAACAAGCATTAGCAGGCATGATATACTACATATCATTTATTCTTTGAATGGGCTTGTTAAGAATAATCCGGGCACTAGAAATCCCCATATAATATCATAACTTTATATCGTTGAATTCATCCAATACCACAGAAATGAGAAGAAAAACTAAATTGCTTGTACAGTACATCTCTTTTGCTATTGTTGTTGAAATGGTTTTAAACATTAAAGTGACAAAAAATTAATAGGGATTAACAAACTATTTCCAAACTACTGTTTATCAAGCCACCACTCAACAGTGAATAGAACCAATTATTTGATTAGTAAAACATGACAGAGATGGTTACAATTATCCTACAACAGTAAAATTTGAACTTCTACAATCTCATTGCTCAAAGGATCTCATCAGTTCTACTGAAGGAATGTATCAGGCCAACATACACTATGAGAATTATACAGATTTCAGAAAACACTTTGGTAAAAGCAAATCCTTACCTTCTAAACAACTAAACCAGAGTAACTTCAAGTATGGTTTGCACTATATCAGCAGATGTCTGGCCATAATGTCTGGCCTAAATCCATTATATGCAGAGCGTATGATGATAACAATACCTAAAATTTCCCAGGACTCATGTTTCCTGCATACGAAGGCATTATTTGGAAGAAAGTGATACCGTATTCATCCAAACAGTGATTTCCAGGGAAGTGATATGAATGAGACCAAGGTCAGGAGAGGACATAAAGTTCTCCAACATGGTGACCTAGCCATTAAGGAACACACTAGAACTCCCTGGCCCTCTAACAGACTGCAGGGGTAGTCTGATGGCCTTGGACAGAGAAATATTGAAAGCACAAAGAAAACTACGAGAAGGACAAAAGTGACCCAAAGAAAATTTGCTCCCTACTACTTTAAGCCCATCCTATTCCAGATCGACCTAGATTTAGGTGATTGCCCACCTCTTTCATTAATCTAAATTATTTTTCCCCAAATTGCCTCAACCTTGCCTATATCTTTTATAAAGATCAAAGATGGAATAGATGTCCAAGAATTTTCAGTGGCTTAGAATGAAGACTCTGAAGAAAGAGCATTACTTTTGGTGTTGCTATATTAATTCTATCGATTCTTTTAAGATTATCTTGAATCTGTTCATCTAATTATGGGTAACGAATGTGTTATGGCTTGGATAGCATCTTTCGGTTTGAATCAATCTTTTCAACTTTCAAAAACAATATGTGTCTTTTAGAAGGTCGCCTCTTTAAGCCAGCCATGATATTATGGCTGGAAAGTCATAGACTAAGCCTGATTTCTTTTTTCCTTTTTAAATACTGGAATGTCAATTTATTAATAAAAATACAACTGTTAGATATTCCCATTAGTCTAACTAGTACATTCTGTTTTCTCCCTCCAGTTCTGAGACCAAGACTGATTTCTGAAGCTCACTCCATGATTTGCCCTTGAAGGTGTGGCCCATAAACGAGTCTTCTCTCTGATTATAATTTAACACAAAGACATCCAGTCCTACTCTATTGGGAGCCATCACACTTCCCCGAGCAGAAATATGTCATGTATCCCTACTGTTCCCATAACCCTGGACTAGAAAGACACAAAAATGCAGGACTCCAGTCCATATGACTCACATATGCTGAATGAACTCCAGAATAGTCCAGCCCTCCCCTCATACCCAGCTGCCTACTCTGCCAGTTCTTGGGGGGAGTTTCCACATAGTAAGACGCCACCATCCATTTCCCTCACACCCACCCAAACTAGTCCAAACGTCACGGGGCATGACTCAAAAGACCTATTTCAGTCCTTAGATTACTTCATTGTCTAAAATGCCCTCCCACAACCCACTCCCACCACACACCAAAACAAAGAAACAAACAAAACAAAACAAAACAAAACAAAACACTAAGAAATAGGAAAAAGAATCAGACTATATTTATCTATTGCACTTCGATTTTGTTCCTGAGAACAGAGGGGCCTAGAACAGAATACTGATGTCATTTATGGTTACTCAAGAACATTCACAACTTCCTGTTCACTCTTCCTACAGTGTACACGTTGGTTTCTTAGCTATGGCATTAGAAAACCTTCACAAGTAAAGGCAGATTTCTTTCAAGGTGGGGCAATCCATCCATAAATTTCATATTGTCGCCTAAAGAGCAGCCGCAGGAACTCCCAGCGAGGACAGAGCCCGGCCTCGTCGCAAGTATGCCGTTGGCCGTGTGGCTTCTTTTAATTACTTGTTATCAAGTTGAGATGTTTGCTGTTTTTGTTTTTACGTGAAGAGTCTGTATTACGCCTGTTAACAAAAATCTCGATTCTTTATCCATTAAATATACCTAGACATATATAAAAGAAAGCAGAGAGACTCTAAGCTAAAGAGACATAAAAGCTTTCTTTGTTTTCGCTTCTGAGGATGATGAGAAATGTTTAGTAGTTGAGGAGTACAAAAAAAAAAAAAAACAAAAGAAAAACTGTGAGGGTAGAATGGAAAGGAAGACTCACTTAGGGCTATTTTGGAGAGAAATGTTGAGTCTTCACACAAAAGTGGTAAAATAGTAAAAAATAAAAAGGCTCGGGCCTGGTTAGTACTTGGATGGGAGACCCACCTAGGAAGACCGGGTGCTGTAGGCATTTAAAAAATAAAAATAAAAAAATAAGCATTTTCCCCATTTTCCCCATTCTCATCCCTCTCAAGCACTGTGTCTAGTTGAAAACTGTTGATCATTATAACCCAAAATATAGCAATGTCTGAAACACAGTCTATTATATCACTGAATTAGGCAGATGCAATTGTATTCTCAGTACAAATTGTGTATTCAGCCATTTAGACATAGTGCATACTGTTTTATAGCTTCTTAAATCATTTTGTTTTAATACTGCTAGAATATTTAATTGGATAAAGTAGAATAAGGAAAATATTTATTTAAAATGTGTATTTTATTGTCTTACTCTTTTTTTATGCTAGCTCGGAAGCTTGCATTTGTGTTTATTATATCAAATTCAGATTATCTGTTTATATGGCCGACCTCAATTACTAGATTTTGAGCTCTAAACGATAGGCATTATGTCATATTAATCTTTGTATCCTCTAACCTAGTGCTCAGTGTTATTGCATAAGTGAGCTCAAGACACAGGCTCTTATCTATGCAGACCTCTGATTTCAACCATGCCTTCACAGTACCTAATAAGGACCTATATTCATGAAGAAAGATGTATTCATTAACAACAATTTCAGGATTATCTCATACTATATATCTGCATTTCCATTATGAATAAGAAATTCTAAACTTTATATTTATGGTTCACTTTGAAATACACCAGTACATTTAAAAATAAGCCAAGAATATAGCATGTGTTTATACCAAAATAACACCTTATACATTTATAATGTTTCACAGTTAAGATACTTTCATACTCATTATCTCTGTTATACCTCAAAATCTATAAAGAAGTTAAAAAAGATGAGAAACTAGGACTCAAAGGCCTTAGAGGCCAGGGCGGGTCTCATGGTTAATGTGTCTAAGAGCCAGGATGAAGTTTTCTGAATTATCACCTAACATTCTACCTGTTATCCCACAGCCCCTCAGAATCAGAAGCCACAAAGACCCATCATAGAGACATTATATGTTGAATAAAGGAGTGCTACAGACCTCAAAAATAAACTCAATTATTTATACTCAGTTTGATTGATCCTCTAGTTTAAAATGACTCCAGCGAACAAATTCTCCTTAAAAAAGATAGAAACTCTTTTACAAGATTACACCTGAGTGTCATACTATATTATGTGATTTAAAAGAAAACTTTCTTCTATTATTTAAAGAATAAGAGGAAAGAATTCAGCATGACTGATTGAAAGGCATTTGACTTGTTCATTCAGTCATGGTGAAGATTTTCTAGCTTCTTCGCGATTCTTTGTCAGTGGTGAACCCGTAACCCAAGGACAGAGTCCCAAGAGATTTCTAGCTGAACACCAGATATATTATACTCATCTAAAAAACAAAGGTGGGAGAGGAACCAGTCACACTACTACTGCCCGCTTGCCTCACCCAGTCACTCTGGCAAGTTACACAATTCATGACTGCAGAGGAATAGAACAGCTTCGAACCACCTCTCCTAGTTCCTTGACTCCATGACTCTAACTGGCTGTACAGTAAGCAATGCTCACACTTCTTCAGTTACACTGAAAATACTTATATATCCTTGAGATGTTAAAATAAAGAAAAGACTTAAGTCTGAATTTCCTTTATATATTTAAATTCTTATTTTTTTCTCTAGTGAAATAGCATTTTATCTCATAACGTGAAAACAAAAATGTCAGGAGTTTATATCTGAGGAATATGTTAAAAATTATTCATTCAATGTTCAATCCATCTGGGTAAAGATGACTTCAGCTTTAATCATCATTATGTCACTGCACCTGTCCAAATGCCTGGACTGGGTTAGCTGCTTAATACATACAGAAGGAACAGAGGAAAGAAAGGAGGAGGGAGGAAAGGAGGGAAGAAGGAAGGGAATGAGGGAGGGAGGAACGGCAGGACATTAATAATTTGACCTGGTGAAGATTTCTGCAACCCACTTATTTTCAAGCGATTTGGAGCATGAAGCATACTCTAGAATAAAAATAATTGACAGAATAAAGTACATCAACCTTTGTTTCATAGTAACATATTCATATGCGCTCAAATAAAATTGTTCTCTACTTGGTTCTTTACATCTTGGTTATTGGCCACTGAACGGATATTAACTATGCTAAAAAGTACAAGCTGTGTAATTAACTTAAATGTTGTCTGAGGCAGATCTTTATTATGGAGATTACAGTCTACTATCCTCTCATCTAAGATTTCTACAAAAGTCAGAATATACTATGTTAGTACGTTTAATTTGTTAGGATAATTTAAATTTATATTCTGTAATTATGACTTCTACATGTGTCCACACCAAAGAAGTAATGTGCCTGCTGCAGCAGCACCGACAAAGCTCAAACAAATAAAGAATTTGCATAGTTCACAAAAAGTTCACAATTTCTTGTGATTCTGCACTGCATTCTATTTTTGTGTGTTGTACTGAAAATCAATTCTGGCATCTAAAATATGGGTTCTTTCCTTTTTTACCAGTTTTTAAATTTGCTCAACTGAATAACATTAATATGCATAAAAGAACAGTATATGGAGAGCCAGAGGAGAGAAAGAGTAATGAGGGGTATCATTTTATAAACTATATAAATGTCTAATTAATATGCTGTATACTTGAAACTAATAATAAAATTAAATTAAAAATTTTTTTTTTAAAAACAGTTTACATGATAAAATACCAATCTTCTAAACTTTAGGCTCTTTTGAAATTCCAAAGATAAATTTAAATTATATTTTCAGGAAATTAATCCAACAGGTTGTAGATTTCCTCCTACTCATCTCTCTTGTTACTGCAGATCCAAATTCTAACAGATTCTTTGATTTTCCATTCTCTCCTTTTTCACAATAGACAATTCTCCTTTTGTGAGACTGACCAGCGACAGCGAATCACCAAGTCACTTTCCCACAGTCACGGGAGCCCCTCGTTTTTATTGACAGACTCATTAACATGAGCCAGTGTGCTGCGTGCATCGTGTTTAATGATGATGCTTTGGCCTATCCAGCCTTCTTTCACGTTAACATTAACACGATTCCATAATCACGATTTAGCCCTTCAGAGAGCTTCGTCCTGGACGGTTTGAGACAATGAGAAAGGCTCACTCTCTTAATCCTCAAGGCACGGGGAAATGTGAGAATATTTCTCTTCTTTCGGCACATAGCAGTCAATGCAGAAGACCAAATATATTCTGAATATTTTTATTCGACTCTTATCAAAGGATGCCCTAATCTAAACAACCAGGACCTTGAGTTTCCTTGTGTTTTGGGGGGATGCTACCAACTGCTGAATTCATGCCAACTTTCTCTCTTGTTCACAACTTCAATACAGGCAAAGCAGCAACCACGTTTGTTCTGCTTTATAGAAGACGGTAGTCCAACTATAAACAACTGGCTATCCTGTCTGTCTCCTGCCTCGTGAGGTCGGCATTTTGCTTTCCACACTTGTCACTGCACTGACGCCTCTCAGGTGGCAGAGAGAGGAGAGGAAAAACGCTCACAAACCGCTCAGGCGTTTCAACAGCAGCGACTCAGTCAGGCCCCGCACAGCACCACGCCTGCTGAGTTGATTCGTCTTGTCACTAGCTCATCATAAGCTCTATAAGGATATCGCATATATTTTATAATTCACAATTCTGCAATGGGAAAGACAGTATGTCTACTGATGTAATGATGTCCGTGCAAAGGTGAGCCATCAGGAAGCTTTTACATTTTTATTTGAAATCAGATGATATATGTTCACTCCAATTGCCAAGATATCATAATTGATACATTTTACATATATGTGTGTGGTGTGTGTATATATATATATATATATAAGAGAAAGAAAAGAGAGATTAGTCATTTCTAAGTTTACTTAAAGATAACTAAGCTTATCATAAAATGAGAACGTGAGCAACAGGTTTACAAACCTCTCACTCACTTAAGATTTCCCACTGTATCTGAGAAAAAATCATCTTGTCTAAGCAAATATAACTCAGCACTACAAAGCTGAGTTTGAAAAATGACATTTTTCTCTGCATAAAATCATTCCGCTTCAGAATAGCAGTGAGACTAAAGACGAATAATTGCCCTTCAATATATCTATTTTGAGTCTACTACACATCTTTCTGTTAAAAAAAGATTTAAAACAAACAAATCCGATTCTTTGCACAAACTCATGCTGCTGAGGGCTTATGCATCCTGCCATTTAGCCTCCACTGTCACTCACTGTCAGCATCCCCCCCACGACCCTGACACCTAACTCATGTCTGAGCTTTAACCCATTGTTCTTTCACTTCCCATTAAAATCTTGTTCTTTTCCCTCCCTAAAACTTCTATTTTATTGCTGACCTGTCTCATTTTCACTTTTCTCTGCCTTTCTACTCAAAATAATGAAAAGACCATTAGTTCAGGGCAGTCGCACTAGAAGGCTGTTGTCATCTTTCATAATACATTTACCTAGGTGTTATTTGAGGATTTATAGCAGAGTTACCTTTTCACTCTATAGTATAAATCATTTCAAAGAATAGATTCTTTATGAATAAACTCTAATGTAACCATGACCTCACATCGCTTACCCATGAGAAGCCAGGATTCAATAGCAGGAAAATATTTCCTTTATTTATAGGAAAGAACCTCCTTAGCAATACCCACCATTGGGTACAGGAGACGATCAAAGTAGGGAGACGTTTTATATACAGCAACTCCAGACATTTTCATGCGTTTTAGTGGAAACAAATTACTTAGTGGATATAAAAATGAAAGGGAGGACAGTCTCTGTCATCCAGAAGCCAACAATTCAATGAAGAGATAAAACACACAATCAATATAGACACAACAATTGTGAAAAAAGACTTAGCATCAGAGACTGCAGGATGGAAATGAAGAGAAAATAAATCCTGCATTGTGATTGTGTGATTTCTATTAAAAAAATGTGTCGGGCAAAATTGAAGCCCTTGCTAACCCAGAAAATGGAAAACTTTAGAAGTATTCTCCGTGTTCGAAGTTTGGCTGAGCACCTTAGTGGGTGTCGGCTTTTGCATTAATTCCGCCGGTGATTTTGCGTGTCCTGCGGCAGGCACTGTCCTAGGAACAGGGAGCTGGCACAGCACTTGCCCCCCAAGTTGCTTCCTGCCTGTTAGGGAAAGTGAGCATTATAATATAAATGCTCAGTCAGAGAGGTGCAGAGACAGTGTGGGAAATACGAGAAGACCCCCTAAACCTCCATGAAGTTTAGGAAAATTTGTTATGAAGGGGAAGTAAAAGAAACCTGAATGACATGGCCAAACCAAGAACTTGCCAAAATATCTGGAGCCTTCGACCAGTTGTAAACTGACATCAAAGGGCCATTCCTGTTGCCTACCTTCTCTCCTCCCTCCTCTCTCTCTCTCTTCCCGCACCCTCCATGCCCCAGCCCTTCTCTCTCATCCCATGTATTCTTTTTCTGACTACACAACACAAAAGAAAGTGGCAGGGATTTCAACTTGAGCCTTAATTCTATCCTCTGGTGGGATTCAAGCCTGTGTTGGCAGGTACAATGTATTGATGGGGACACCTTCCGGGAGAAAATTTATATGATAGTTTTGCAATGAGCATCTGAAACCTTAGGAAAAGCCAGAGTTTTGAGCGTCATGGATTTTGGTTATCTCATCGAGTCTCATGGACTCCTCTCTGAACCCAAGGGATCTGGAAAGTTTAAGCCAAAACTCAAGGAACATTTTCCAGAAAAACTCTGAGAAAAACTCTGGCCCTCAGAAGCACACAAGAAGTACCACTCCGGTGCCCAGCTAACTAAAAGCCACTTCAACTCAAGAACAAGAATAGAACCAATAGATGCCACCCAACTCCTGCAAAGGAAAAGAAAGAACATTTTTTAAGGGTTATTTACATGATCATATTCGGAAAGAATTTTGCAAAACAAAGGCCTCTTCCACCTGATGGCCTCTCTCTCCGCTGACAATTCTACAGCAGAATCCCTCAACCTCAGCATTACTGGGCCTGGCAATTCTTTGTTGTGGGGGCTGCGCTGTGCTTTGAGCGATGCTACTGAACATCCTACAAAGGCCGCCTCCCCTCAATAGCACCTCGCCCCCATTGTGACAATCAAAAATGCCTCTAAATGTTGCCAACTGCCTCTGGGGGGCAAAAGCACTTTAAAAAATACATTACTGTTCTACAGTAATGTATTGTCCTTGATACTTGGATGTCTGCTGCCCTGTGTCACTGCCTAATTTTTCCACGTGTCTGTCTCCCTAATAAGGTCCTATCCAGTAACGATCACATAGTAGGAGCTTAATACTCATTCATTGAAATAAATAAACCTTCACAGCATGTTTTTACTCTTTCTAAATTCTTTAAAGTTGACAGTGTTCGCCTTCCCATGTGGACCTCCCTCTGAGAGCAAACAGAACAGGCCAACAAACCAAAGGCGGAATTTGGCTCCAGGAAAGAAAATGTGTAGAACGGAATTATTTATTAAGAACAATCCAATCTGAGAAACATCTTTAAAGATAATTTGTCTTCCCTTCAGTTACATCCATTTTCCTCCAGGAAAGCTTTATAACTGTATATAAATGTTTGTAAACTCTTGCTTTCTCCATGGTTACAAACTATGAGATCCTATTTATTTATACCGAGAGGTCAAGACTGAGGCTATTACCGACCAGAGACACACTAAGATAATGGTACGCTACTGATATTGTTTTGAGCAAATATTTGTCAAATATATAAATTGAAGTTCTCCTAAATGAGCCGGGCTTTATATTTCCTTTCCACAACTCTAAATTCTGAAAAAAAAATGTCATAAAGGAAGAGAAAAACCACAGGCAAGACAACTATGATGATATGAAGCTGGGTAGAATAAGCAGTGAAGCATGGGCAGAAAGGGACACAAACACCAGGGAACGAGATACCGTGAACAGCATGCGGCATGAGAAGAAAAGCCAGGCTCTGAAACTCTACTCCACAAATCAGGGTCTGAGAAATGGCATAGCAAAGGAGGCTGGTATCATGTCCCCTGACTAGGTCTACTGCCCAAATGTTTTGCATTTGAAGGTCTCGAGGCATTTATGAGAAGCTGAATGAACGTTCGCGGTCGGCTCAGAAATGCCGGTGTCTTGAGGCCAGAATGCTTTCAACCTCATCATTTCCTAACTTGAAGACAGGAAACTGGACAAGCTTCATGAAGTGTAGGGGAGACGGATTTCATGTTTAAATGTAACAGTATGTTTCTCAAAATATTTAAACGAGCTAGGGAATAAATCTCTTAACTAGAAAGTTAATAAACCGAATGCATGTGTTTTAGCCATCTCAGGATCTAGTGCAGTATTTTCCTTAAATACTTTATAGCTTTAAAAGGGGAGGGGGAAAAAGAAAAAGAAAAAAATTTATTTGATTTTTCTTTCATGGGTAGAATTTTCCAGAGGGAGAGAAGAAAAAAGGGAAACCTCACATTCACTGAGCATTTATTACATAACCCTTATTGTTGGATCCTTCAAAAGCAGCATTTCATTTATTCAGAATAATCCTGTGAGGTTAAGTACTGATAACCACATTATACATTAAGCTGATGCCCAACCAATACAGCTAGTAAATACCAGAATTTGAACCTTGAAAGTCTATTCTATTTCCCTATTCTACCATCTTAGTTACCAAAAAAATGCAAAAAGTATTTCCTGATTTTTTCTTTTCCTGTTTTTTCCTCGAGTCTAAAGTAAAACAAATAATAACCCCCAAAAAAAAAAACATTATGTTAGAATCTCTTTTGACAAAAACATTGCATAGCATCTCTTCAGAGAAACTACAATTTATTTTTCTTTTTGAGTGCAGCCTAAGAGAAACAACATTTTGTCAACATATTTATAGTACTTCTCATGTTCTACTCAATTAAATTCAGGTTATGGTAAGAAAATATTCAATTTTAGATGAGAATTATCATTGAACAGTGAGAAAGAAAATAAAACACCTAACTTATCTCAGATGTAACTAAATATAATAACTTCTGGCAAAAGTATGCACAACATTTTCTAGTTTCAGAGGGTTTATTTTTAGTTTAATAATCATAGTTTAGGGAATGCTTCTGAAGTACAAATCAAGATATATTCTTTTCCCTCTTTGCCTAATTATTTTTGACACTGAGGCTATCATGATGATACTAGAAAAGGGAAAAAAGATTATACAAACTCTTCTGCATTGAAATTTAAAGTGGTTGTATACAATTTTCCTATTAGATACCCCATGACTATCAATATTGATGGGTTGCTAGGTCTGCACAGCTGATGTAAAGTATACCTGACATGTGGGGAGAAAAAAATGGCAAGTGTTCCTATTCCAGTAGGAATAGGAGTCAGCCAGTATCGTTACTCCAAAAACACTGGCCCGTACCCAGAATCTCCTTTCGTGTTCCAAGGGCTAAAAGAAAATCTCCGAGACGCTCTTTCTCCTTCTCTGGGCAGCACTGAAGGAGGCACTATTGCTTGGTGCTCTGCAGCTCTTAAACTCTCATCTGCTCCAGAACAAAAGGTAAGAGGTGAAGCATTTGCTACTGAAAGATTTTACTTAAAGTAAAATCATATGTGTCCCCCACTGCTCCTATTAATGTATGGTGCATTAAAATTTAGTCCCATAAGTCTTCATTATTCAGGCATTTAATATAAGGAAAATGTGGTAATTTAATTAAAACAAGCAACATAGGTTAGATATCCCTTGGGATACGAACCTAGGAAAATGATCTAAAATCCACCAGGTTTCCATTGTGAGTGTATTAATATTAGACCACAAGACCACGGCAGAAAAATGCTGCTCATTTGCAATGCAGTAATTTGATGCAGAAACAACCTGACTTTGGGAAGCCAGTGTGCATGCCATTCCTTGTGGAATGAGTGGACAATTTGTAAGAGGATTCGCTGCCTCAAAGGCTGCAGCATGTGCACTTTCAGAGATAAGAACTCTGTTATGTTTGGAATATAACTGCTGACAATTCACATTATGATAGAGTCTACAGAATGTCATTCCAAGACTTGCAACCATCTTTTCAAAGCATGATATTTCATCTTTTAGAACATATCATTATCTTTATGAGAAACAGTATTTGCCAGTGTTATATAAAAACAAAATTACCTCATTTACACTTGAGTATCTAATTGGCAAGACTGTTGCTGCTAATATAGAGGTTCCCCTTTTCCAATTCTAAAGTCAAGTTCAATTCCATAGACTAGCCCAATGCCATAAGACCCCTGGTTCTGGGAACCTAATAATAATAATAATAATAATAATAATAATAATAATAGTAGTAGTAGTAGTAGTAGTAGTAGTAGTATAGCGGTGGTGGTGGTGGTGGTGGTGGTGGTAGTAACGGATCAACCTTAGACTCACAACGTTCTATAATAAAAAAAAATTAATTACCTCCTCTATCAATCTTGTCACAGTGAATGGAATCTTCACATTATTCGCTCCTTGCTGTAGGCTTCCTTGATGCTAAGCCCTGAAAGTATATGATAAAATGTAAGACTATTACCTAGTTGGGTTAATGTTAATATGTTTAATCATCACAAAAACCTCTCAGTACCCTACACATAACTTAAAACTATATAAACTACAGTATATGTAATGAATAGCAGTAATGGCTTTAGTAGTTTACCAAAAAAGACATTGCTCTCCTACTTTTAGAAGAGAAATAAAGATAGAACTTATTATGCTAAGCCAATACATGAGAGATGTTTGCCAGGGATATAATTAGATTCCTTTAGAGAAGTAACAAAAGCTAAAAGCTACCACTTGAAATAATTATTTTACAGGTCAAAGAAGTTAAAAACACTGAAAAATCCTATTTGTGTTAAACCTTTATGAGAATCTCTATTTCCTATGTCTGCCAGGAACAGGCCTGCCTTAGCAACCCTGCTGTGCTGTCACAGACGACAAGTAGCCTGTGGGAAGCGTGGCCTCTGTGCAAATGGCTTGACAGATTTCAGAGCCGGGCAACTGCGGCAGTCTGCCAGTTACACACCCTGCAGCTGGAGGTGTGCGAGGCACATTCTCATGGCTGCTGGAAGAAGACCCCTGACCAACAGTCTACTCAGTCTCTGACCTATGCCTACATTTAAACCTCACTAGTATTTTGTAACTTTCTTAACTTGACTAATGACTAATTTCTGAAATAGCAACAAAATATGCATATTAGGCACACAGATATAATAAAGATTTTAATTGTGTATTCAAACTGGCATCTCAGTTTTCTTTCTGCTCAAATACATAATGTTGGTCCTGATTTTGAATGGTTTACTATGTTTTTTCTTTATTTCCACTCTTTAAAGTTTTTCAATGTTTTTTTTAGGTTATAACTTCATATGTGTTTTAGTATAGAGTCTTCGATTCTACTGTCTCACTTAAATTTCAACCTAAATGATTTTAAAACTTATCTTTATGCCCACTTGTAATTAGAAATAGCAAGTAATATTTCTAAATATCAGTATTTCTTCACCGTCCTGAAATTAAATGTAATGGATGTTTTGCCATTTTGAAATTATAGTCATATTTAATATCGATAATTTACACATATAATTTCAAATTGCCATATAAAAAAGAAAATAAAAGTACTTCAAATATAGAGAAAGAAAGAACTTTAGTATATTAACATGAAAATGTTTGGGGATGACCACCCTAAAGAATGTCATGAAGTAGTTATGTACCTGCACCTACTTAAAATGAATAATTTTTAAATTAAGACAAGAAGAATAAAAGTCTTTCTGTACCAAAAAAAAAAAGAGGAAAGTTAAAAAGTATGTAAATGAATGAACAGTAGAAAAATGTAAAGATAAATTGCATTATCTTATTTATTTATATATGATAAAATTAAAAGAGAAATAACTTTGAGAGAAGAAACATAGCAAGACAAATGACTGAAGAAAATATCAAACTATCACAAATAAATTCGTCCTCATCTATGAGTTTTTGATCCAATTACTTTCCTATATGAGAACATATGTGGCAGGTAGAATTCTAAGTTCTACGATGACCCACACTCTTGTGTAATCTCCTCATTGTAAGTGTGAATGGGACCCGTTAACTCGCTTCTAACCAGGCGCATGGGAAAGGTGATAGGAAAGCACTTGCGTACATGTTATGTGACAGAAGAAATCTTTCAGATGCAATTGAACTCTCTAGTCACTCGGATTTGAGTTAACAGAAAAGGGAATTATCCTGAGGAAGCCTGACCTGAACAGATGAGACCTTCAAAAACTAATGTAGAGGGCAGAGAGATTCTGCTGCTGGCCTAAAAGAAGCAAGTCTCTATGAGTTCTATGAGCTGCAAGAAAATGAATTCTGCTAATAATCACATGGGCTTGGAAGGGTCCCAAGCCTCGTATGATAGCATATCCCTGGCCAACAGTTTGATTGTAGTCTTGTAAGATACTGAGCAGAGGACCCAGCTAAGCTCTGACTGAACTCTTGACCCACAGAAACTGTGGGACAACACATGTAAGTTGTTTCAAGCCACTAGGATTATTATTCAGCAATAAGAAAACCAATACAATATGAGATAGAGTAGTGATTAAGAATTACAGTAAACGGATCCTTATCTTGAAACTTAACCACACATATTCAGGGTCCTGCACGTAAAAAGACCTTGGAAGAATGCATCCTTTCATGGAAGACAGACGAACAAATAAAGGATTGAAAAAAGAACTGTTAATAAAAGAATATAGGGTTAAATCTCTGAGTACAGTATCAGAGTAAGATTAAAAAACAGCAGGTAAGCCATTATTAAACAAATTATTCCCATATCTAATTTTAACAACATGAATTTCTTATTGTGCTATAAAAAGTTAAATATTATAAGCTGAAAATAAATGAAATACTTTAAAAATAACCTGTATTAAGCAAATGTAATGAGATTTCAGTATCTTTTACTTAATAATATTTTAATTGAAACCTATTATTTAAAAGACTCAAATATCCTTTTCCATATTTCCAGTCATTATTTGGTGGGGGCTGCAATGAACAACACAGAAAAAGATCCTTCATCCTGTGGAGCTTATATTCTCAGAAGGAGAGACAGAAATTAATTAATGAATAGAGATTATATAGTATGTTATAAGGCAATAATGGCATGGAAAATACCTAAAAAGGAACTGGAGGGAGGATAAGAAAGCGCTATAATAAAATAAGGTGGTCTGGTAGGCCTTATTACGCAGATTTGGTGGAGATGAGGGAGTAAGCTGAAGCTTTACATGAAGAATTTTTTTCCTAAGCAAAGGCAATAGCCAAAGCAAAGGCACTAAGGTGAGAGCTCAGCAGGCCTGCCGGAGAGGCAGCCAGAGGGCTAGAGGGCCTGTTCTAGAATGAGCAACAGGAGGGGACAGACAGAGGTGACAATATTGACCCTGAGACGCCAAATCGCATGTCGTCGTGTGGGGACCTCAAGGACTGAGTTTCTCCCCAGGGGGAAGCAAGAAAGCACTGAAGAGCTCTGAAGAGAAGGGAGCTGTGACCGGATTCACCACGGGAGCCCGGTAATTTAGCCCCTGCACAGAGAAGAGGGTCGGGCAGCGAGCGCAGAAGCAGGGGGCCTGGCTCCGAGCGGGACGGGGCAGAGACAGTGGCAGCGGTGAGAAGTGGTCAGCTTCCGGTATGGAGCCACCAAGATTTCTTAAGAGTGTCCGATGTGGGGCCTGAAAGCAGCAGCGGTATCAAGAAAGGCTCCCCAGGTTTTGGCTTCAGTGACTGGAAGGGTGACTTTATTACCAACCGAGGTGGCAAAGCCAAGGTAGGGAGTTTTAAACCCAACCCACCACACCTTTTAAAAGAATCCTAGTGGATACAATAAACAAAGCCTTTAACTCTACCCTAAACAAGTTAAACTGGTACAAAAACGGGCATGGAAAAGTCTTGTTAAGCAAGTTTTTTAGCTTGTTTACTCAATACGTTTATTTATAAATCACAAAATTCTCTTCATTAATGAAATTAATTTCATTTCCTATACATTCAAAACCTATCACATTTTCATAATTTCACTAATATCAATTATGTTTTCAAAATTGTATCAAATTTTAAAATATTTAAATGATTCATCTCAGAGAGCCCTATACTGTATACAGAATGAGGCTGTTGTACAATATATGAAATAATCTATCGATGAAGGGGTGAAGAATACGTTTTTAATAAAATCAAAAATAACACTCATTAATTTGTTGAATCTTTTATATTCCTTAGATTGGGAGTTGTCAAAGTATAAGGCAATGAATTCCTAAAACATCTGTTGCTAGTTTTTTAAATGGACTGAAAATCTATATAGTGAGCAATCATAGCTGTGCTATGCCTCTGGTGTAAGCAGTAACAGTGAAAAATATTTTTTTCTGTGAAATAATTTTTAAATATTTTATACATTAACAACCCTTTACAGCTATCATCAGTAATTCTAAAAGTAACATTTACTCTATGACTATTTCATTCCTTATATTTTATATGCCAGCAATAAAACATCAAGATGAAAATCCCCCTGACTACAGTTCATTACGTAGATAAATTTTAACATTTCTTTACCATCTTGACAATATTACTCAAACACACTCACAAATGAAATAGACAAGATTACTGCATTTGGATTTATGTCATTTAATGGAAAGTTTATTTGTCCCCTTATATTGTATCAATTATAGCATTCTGCAATGCTTTGAGCTAACAACGTTTACCCTTCTAATTAGAAGATCTTTTTAAACATTCTAAAAATTACATTTAACTCTCTGATGAATGAAATATCTTCCATATCTTTTAACTTTATGAACATGTGTTCTTCTAAAACTTTTACTTATTTTTGAGTGTTTCATTGCTTTGTTATGAAGAAACTGTATTGGCATAACAGCATGTCGATAATTGTTCAGTTGTAGGAAAAGTTAGAAAATCCAGTATCAGTATTCGACTAAGGTAATATCAATGCTTTATCTTTTTATTGGATATTTTAATATAATGGATAAATGAGGGAAGTGGTCCAAGATGGCCATGCAGGAAGATCCTGAACTCACCTCTTCCCACAGACACACCAGATCTACAGCTGCATATGGGGCAGCTTCCTCGGAAAAAGCCCTGGAAATGAGCTGAAAAGCCTTTCGCATCAAATTAGAAATAGGCCACATTGATGGCGTAAGGGAGGCCCGAATGGAGTCTTGCCATGAACCCCACCCCTAGCACAGCAACCCACACTCAGGGACACTTCGCAAATCCGGAGCTTCTCCCTCAGGAGCAAAGGGTTTGTTTGACACATAGGGATCCCACATCTTAAGACTTGTACCTAAGAGACAAGCCCCCAAAACATCGAGCTTTGAAAACCAATAGGGACCAGGTCCATGAGACCCGGAGGCTATAGCAAACTGACAACTTCTCCAAAAGGGCTTGCACAGAGAGCCATGGGTCCAGGGCAGAAGCCTGAAAAGCACTCAGACTGCATGTGAAAGAGATTCACTTGTTAAAGCATCCTCTGAGCGGACAGGGGCCTGTTAGGATTCTGTCTGCGGATGGAGGTGCTGGTAGCTACTATCTTCACACACTCCCTCTACCTTGCTAGAGCGGTGAGCAGCAGAAAGCCACTCTTTTTTTCCCTTGGTACATGCCCTCTTCACCCTTCAACAAGCTGGTGCCATCTTAGCATTCTCTCTCTGCCTCGCTAAAGCCAGCAGTGCCATCTTTTTTTTTTTTTGCTTTTATAAAGAACTCATACAACAACAACAACAAAACCTGATTAACAAATGGCAAAGAATCTGAATATACAATTTTCCTAAGAAGACTTGTACATGGCCAACAGACACACGAAAAGATGCTCAACATCAGTAATCATCAGGGAAATACAAATACCTCAATGAGCTGTCACCAAACACGTTAGAATGGCCATTACCAAAAAGACAAGAGAAATAACAAGTGTTGGCAAGGATGTGGAGAAAAGGGAACCCTCGTGAACCGTTAGTGGGAATGTAAATTGTTGCAACCAGTATGGAAAACAGTAAAAAGATTCCTCAAAAAATTTAAAATAGAACCACTATATGATATGGCAATTCCACTTCTGGGTATTTATTTAAAGAAAATGAAAAAACTAATTTCAAAAGATATATAAAACATATCCATTCCCATGTTTATTTATGCAATATTTATAATTGCCGACATATGCAAACAACCTAAGTGCCCATCAATGAATGAATGGATTAAGAAAGAATATGTGGTACACACACGCACACAGTGGAATACTATTCAGCATAAAAAAGAATAAAATATCACCCTGTGTGACAACATGGATGGATGGACCTTGAGAGCATTATGGTTAGTAAAATAAGTCAGACATAGAAAGATAAATACCATACGATTTCACTTATATGTGGAATCTAAAAAATAAAACAAACAAACAAGCTACAACAACAAAACCAAGCTCATATATACAGAGAACAGACTGGTGTTTGCCGAAGGGGAGACGGTTAGGAGGATAGGCAAAAGGGGTGAAGGGGGTCAAAAGTACGAATTTCTAGTTATAAAGTAAATAAGTCAGGGGGATATAATATACAGTTTGGTATCACTTATTACATATTTGAATGTTGTGAAGAGTAAATCTGAAAACTTATCAGAAGAAAAACAAAGAAATAACATTTTTGTAACTATGTATGTTGACAGATAACTAGACTTATTGTGATGATCATTTCATAATGTATACAAATATCAAATCATTATGTTGTACACCTGAAACTAATAAAATGTTATATATCAATTATACTTTAATAATAAATAAATAAATAAAATGGATAAATCATTATAAACAAATACAGATATATTATGTTAATAAATTCAATACCATAAACAGTTTTGTGATTTCTGATACGGTGAATACTTTTTGGAAAATTCTGTACAGACAGAATGCTATGCATATACATATTCTGTACTCATTTTTTCAAATATTATTTTTATTTTTCATTTTATGTCTTTTGCATATTAGAAATAGTGATCATCAGACTATCATAGATTATATAATTTTCCCAGATAATAGTTTGCTTTTAACTTTGATATGATCTTGTCATTCAAAGTTTCTATTTTTCCTTCTCAGATATATTTCTCTTTTCTGAGTATCCTATCTTGCTTAGAAAGATTTCCCCTATATTGGGCTAATAGTTATACAATATATTGTTTTATTATTAGATTTTTTTCCTTTGATCCTCTGAAATCCCAGCTTTTCTAAAGTCTTCCTGATGGATAACCAACAATGTCAGCATCTTTCATTAAATAACATTCTTTTCCACTAAATTGTAATATAATTCTTCCATTATTTTAAGTGTCCTTATGCTCTTGATTTTACATCTTTAAAATGTCTATTGTGTTCAACTAATCTACTTTTCTCTTCCTGTGCCAATGTGATACTGTTTTGATTACAATGGTTTGGTAGTAAGTTTCAGTATCAGGTAAGCAAGTCTACACCTAATATTCTTTCTCATACCTTTCTTGAATATTCTAGGAAATTTATTCTTTCATACCAATTTAGAGATTTATCTAATTCTTGAACCACTGCTAGTCTGTCTGGAAGTGCATTAAATATGTAAATTAATTTAAAAGATTTGTTAGTTTTATTGTTTTCCCACCCAGAATCATCAGCATCTCTCGATTTGTTTTTTGTTTTATGTCCTTTAATAAGATCACATTTTTGCTTTCTTTTCTAAATTATGGAATATAATGCATCAAGACCAACGTAAACTACATATAATCATATAATGTTTAAGTGAACACCTTTGTAACTACCACAAGAAATAGTACATCATCATCATCTAAAAGTCCCCCAATCAATGTGTCTCTTCCTAGATATACTGCAGTGAGTGAGCCTATCAGGTTCCATCAGCACGCCCCGCCCCTACCCCCAGCACTCATATACATAGTTTTTACTGACCTGAGGGGAAGGCTGAAGGAAGTAGAAACAAGAGTCATTTTCCTTTAATCCCCTCTTGAACTTTTTTTGATGAACATATAGAGAAAGAAACGAAATATTGCCAAAACACTCTATCTTTTAGCTTTGAGATTATATTACTTTTATTAAATAAAATATTCCTAAAGCACTTTATATTTGCCTTTCACCTTTGGGATAATGTTAATTTTACTTATTTTAATAATAATACTTGAACGTAGTCCCTCATGATGTAAAAAATACATTGGCATGCTTTTGTATATAGAAATTGATATTAAAAACTGAAAATATTATCCAAATAATTGAGGTAAACAAGTAAAAATAGAAAAAATATAGATGATTAATGAAAATATACTTTTCTGGAATAACTCAGATAATTACCGCAATTATCCACTTCAGTTAACATGTACAGGTCCCAGCTAAATCATCTCAAAATATCCCGACAGTTCTTAAAACAAATTACATAAAATTGATTATTTTGATTTGCCACACTAATGGACCAATTTCTCTATGTCAACATAAAAGCAACTACACATATTTTAAATAAATATTGTAAACATAATGAGCCCATTAGTCAAATGTGTATAATAATCACTATCATACATATAAGTACAACATTTAGAGTGAAAAGAACCTGCAATCTTAAATATGAAGACACAATATTTAAGAATATACATAATATTGCCCTTGAATACTTACATATAATTTATAATCTAATTTATTTTAAAATTGCAATTTTTCCTTTAAAGTCTTTCTGTGTTATAATTTGACATTGAGCCCCTGTAGAGATTCAAAGGCAATTTATATTTGAAGCAGTGCTATATTTTTGTCTCCATCTGAAAAATCAGCTTCTCCTCAAGTGTGTGTGTGTGTGTGTGTGTGTGTGTGTGTGTGTGTGTGTGTGTGTGTGAGTGAGGGGGGATGGAATCAAGACCAACAGATGATGGTAATTGGAAATGGAATTTAGAATGCATAATGGAAGAGCCATAATTTGAGGCCTCAGTGATCACAAATTGGCAAGTGAGGAAAAATGAAGTAGAAATAAATGCATAAGAGCAAGTAACATTTAGGAATCTTCAAATCTTAGAACTGTAAAATCCCATTTAAATTTAGGTAGATAGGTAGATAGGCAGACAGATAGGTAGGTGGGCAGACAGATGGCTGATAAATAGTAGAAAGATTTTTCTAATGAAAAGGACAAATAATAAGACATGAAAATGTAAACAAAAAATGTCATCACTTTCATGTAGTTCTTTTACTTTATTTTTCTAGTCTGATTGAATTGATTTTGGTCCTTTCGGCTTCTCCTATTAACTTCTGATGCCCCAGTTCCCACAGACAGAAAGGACACAACAGCACCAGCACCAGGACGTTCTTGGTGAGTGTGTGGAAGAGGCTCTGTCTGAGAAACACACCTGGTGCAACCAGTTCCAGATGTCTCTGTCCTGAATTAAGTGAAACAACTCTGTTTATTTAGAGCGGTAGCCCCACTACCTGACCAGTATCAGGTACATGACTGGTGCTCTATAAATATTACTAATAAATGAATCACTGACACTGAATACAAAGTATCCAATTATATTTTAATAAAAACAATTTCTGAAAATCAGCATCATCTTATGACTGTGAGGTGTGAACACGACAACTAGGCAATAAATTGTTCAGTGGTCAAGAACAAGAGCAAAATACACTAGGTCTGATACTAGCTCTGCCACCCACTATTTACGTAACTTGTACAATTTACATAAACTTCCTTGTCTCAGTTTCCTCATCAGTAATAAAGGTAATATTGGTATCTGCATCATGGCCATTTTGTTTTAGTTAAAAAGAATATCAGGCAAGTTTTTAATGTTTGATTCTAACTGTTATAATGAATGGTAGCAGGCAGTTGGATGATAATCAAATGACAATTTTATCATCATGAAAGTCCCTGAGTCGAAGATATAGATATGATATAAGATATGATCGTGACTTACCTTAAGCTAGCTACACTATGTACATCATTGACTTATTAGGATTATCAAGCAACCATCTCAATATTCCTAGTCAAATTGTGTAGTGATTGGGAAGAGGCATTTGAATAATCATAGAACAAACAATTTTAGGTTTATCAAAAAACTAGAAAAATTACTTTCCAGGCTCCTTGTCATTAAAGAACTCTTTAAAATTCATTGACGTGAAAATGACTTAATATCATGTTAGTTTAGTATATTATGTATCAGGATCAAAAATATCAGTATCAATAGTCTAAATTAAAACAGCAAAATTAACTCTATGATGCAGATATACATAAATAGATATATATTTCTATGTATGAAAGTTCTAATTGGCTGTAATGCAATTACAACACTAATTACTTGAAGTTAAGTCAAAGATCACAGGTTAAGGGTACAGTCCTCCACTGCTCTCACTTCAGTCCCAAGGCTACGTGTACCTTTGACCAACTGGCTACTAATTCAGGGGTTCCCACTAACTCCTCTTCCTCCTGTTTCAATAATTGGCTGAGAGACTCACAGAACTCAGGAAAATATTAGGCCTATGGTTACAGTTTTATTATAAAGGATATAAATAAGGACTAGCCAAAGGAAGAGATGCATAGGGGAGATCTGGGAGGGTCCCAAATGCAAAGTTTCTGAGTCTTCATGACACGTCATCCCCTAGCATGTTGATGTGTATCACCAACTAGGAAGATCACCTAAGCTTCAAATATCCAGAATTTTATTGGGATCTCATTATGTAGGCATAATTGATTGAATTGACCATATGAGTTGAACTCAATCTCTAGCTCCCCTCATCTCCCCAAGGTCAGGAGGTTGGGCCTATATCATGTGGTTCAAAGTCTCAACCCTCTAATTACATGGCTGGTCTTTACAGAATTGCCAGACTCCCTGAGGAAACTACTTAGGGTCTACCATGTGTCACCTTGTAAGCATAAACTCAGCTGTAGTCCCAGGTATCCACTATTAATAAGAAAGACACTCCAATTGCTTGGGAAATTCCGGGAACAAGGGACAAAGGTCAACCAAATGCTTTATTATACAGCAGTGACATTACATAAAATTGTTCAACATATCTTTGAAAGGCGTCCAAATAAAGTAAGTTACTGGCATATTACGTAGTAGAATTTCCTAACAATTAACAAATTTAGATAGTTTTTTTTATACATAATGTCATATGTTCATGCACCAACTCTCACTGGAATTTATCACTTATAAAGTGATCCATTAACAGGACAGCAATGAGTCTAGAGTTTTTAACGTTTCTATTCCTCATATCAGATATGAAAAGAAGCAAGTGTCCAGTTAGTTGAAGGTTCAGTTGAAAAAGTCACACATAATGTTGCCTTGAAAACAAGAAGTCACAATTGCAAAGCCCCATTCGATGGTTACTCTAGTGACAGCATTTTGTGTGACTCCTGCAAGAGAACTAATCAGCCACTGTGATGAGCTAACCACTCCAGGACATATTGTGGTTAGCCTGTTATCCAGCTGTGCTAAGTTACTTACCCTCTGCTTGAATCTGAATAAGATCCTTGTTTATCAGATGCAGACTTTGGTAAAGTTCATGTGACAATGCTCCCAGGAATCTTTCCAAGAAATCAAATCTGCCTGGTCTTAATAAAACTGCTTTCAGCATGACTGCTGAGAGGGACCCAGGAAACAAAGGATGAAAGCTGTTAAAGCCACAGTGGCATCAGGAGGTCACCATTACAGTCCTTTAGCTGTCATGAAAATAGCAGCGAACCCAAATAATCCCAAATAAAGCAAATTTAAGTGTGGGAACAAAAACAAAGAAGAAGACAACAATGCAGTTCTTGAAAACCAGTTTGTCAATGAACGAGATCAAAGCGTCAGGATTTTCTTATAGATTAGCCCTCACTATTGTAAAAAAACAAACAGGCAAGTGAATTTTCTACCACATTAAGTTTTCAAAGAGAAAATCCCAACCTTATCTAGGATATGAGCAGCATTACTCCTACTTCACAGATTTATAAAAATAAGAAATAAGAAAGTTTCCTGAGGCACAATCATGAACTGATAGAAACAGTGGAAACTTTTGCGTTCTTTTAACAAATCGCTCTACTCTAATGGATACTTCGAGGAGATAACAGCACAGATGTGCTGATCTTCAACTGGGGATAAAAGCCTGCCGGCTGTATGATGGACACTGAGCTGAAGGAACGGGGGGAGGGCACCCACTCATCTGTGAACCCTAAAGGACCAGAGTCCATGCGCATTCACTTTTATTCTTAACTTTCCTTTGACAAGATCCTTCATTCCCCAGTGTAGAAATCATTCAATACCAGTCACAATTTAACATGTATCTCTGTTTCTGACTTGCATTAGTTTTCTATAACTGCTATCACATAGTGTCATAAACTGAGCGCTCTAAAACAACAGAGATTTAGTGTCTTACTTATACTTCTGGAGGTCAGAGGTTTAAAATAGGCCTCACTGAGCAAAATCAAGGTGTCTGCAGGGCTGCATGCATCCCGAGGCTCTGGGCAGAATCTGTTTTCTGGACTTTTCACCTTCCATGAGGCAGCCTGCACTCCTGGACGCAGGGCCTATTGGTCCATATTTGTTCAGAGCTCATGATGGGCAGTTCAGTCCTTCTCACATCACATCCCTCTGACTCTTCCACCTCCCTCCTCCACATTCAAGGTCCCTTGTAATTACGCTGAGCACACCTGGATACCCAGGATACTCTGTTTTAAATCATGCAGCATCTTTGGGCTTCATCTAGTAACTTTTTAAATAGCTATTGATTCTGAACAATTAATTAAATTGCATTTGAGTTATTTACACCATTAAATAAGAAATTTTAAATCATAGAAAACAAGGCAGTTTCTTAACAAAAAAATGATGTTCACAGTTTCATATGAATGTCATCTTAAAACTCTCTACTTTCTTAATACTTATCAGCACTGATTATCGAACCATGATTTCTAGTAATTATGATCTTTGGAAACCTACATAGAAGTGATTATTCAAGAGATGATATTTCTAAAATTCATCTTATTGAGCACAGGAAACAGCTTCCTATTTGTTAATATATTATTCCTATTATTAAATTATCTGACCTTCAAAAGTTCAATTTCTCAGTCAAGGCATTAAAATTTTATCTACATTGAATCAAATCATGTGGAAAAGGGAATGAGGTAACCCAATATTACAAATAATGCTATAGCTACTGTGGAGGGGTACATATATATATTTCATTGTGATATATATTGAAACGGTTCACTCAAAGTAATTAACTTGTTTTAATAGGTACATGTATATAAATTTAAATTTTCAAATGGCATGGAGAATGATCTGGGTCTCAAACAGTAAAAGTATTCTACCAGAGAAAATTTGGGTCTCCTAGTTGTAATTGAAATTGAAATATCTATTTTACTTGTCAATACATTTGGGGGGGAACTAAGACTGGAGAGTGTCTTCTAATAACAAAGCAGGCGCGCTGAACATACAAAGAGACAGTGCCTCAGTTAGTCTTCTCAACATATTAACCTGTCCAGAAAGCAGTGTAAACTGAGTTTGTCCAGAGGGCAATACTTAACTAGGCTGTTTTGAGTGGAATATAACCTATGTTGTTTTAGAAAATGGGGAAAAATGTAGAAGTTCATGTGTCTTGGCAGGAAAAAAAGATTAGCTCTCTATATCTATGCCAGTTGTGCCTTCATGTTAAATGTTATTTCCAATTTCATATTTGTATGCTCTGTATAAAATTCTGATAAGGAGGTTTCAAAAAAAAAAACAAAGAAAAGAATTAAATGTCAATTTAATTGAACCAGTATTTTTTTAAAGAAATTAGACATGATATTTCCGCATTTGGGAGAGCAAGCCCAGAAAAGACATGTCACTTATCATGTAATAAATGGTTCATAATTTTTAAAATTTCTTTCACCTTTGGACACTGAAAACTTTTAAAAATAAAATCTTTTCTCCAGAACTAAAGTTTATGTAAACCACACATAACCATGACAAAGTATTGGTCAAAGAATCCTATTTATACTGTTAGGAAAAAAAAAAAAAATCATAGAATATTGAGATGCCAGAGAGAGAAAAATATTAAAATACAAATTATTTCATCTTAAATCAAGGTATACACAATCTTAATTTTATGCTTTCTTTTCTAGGAAGAACAGTATTTCCCACTTTTCCTATTAAGAAAAACATTTGCTAAACTTCAAATTTAAATATCTGGTATCTTCTAAAATGCCCCAATTAAATAATTTTTGAATCGAATAAAACTTAATGAAATAATTAGAGAGGTAAGACTTTTTTAAATAATTTTTCATCACAAATGAAAATTATTATTTTTCAGAACAAAATATTAAAAAGGATTTTATTAAAAATATATTAGATAAATATTTATAAGTATGTATGTAAAGACAAAAATTAACCTAATTTTCATAAAACTTGATATATAATTTCCTGCAAAAAAAAATTCAAACCAGCACCCCAAAATGTATTACAACCCTCATTCACTATGTCGATGGAATGTGAAGTTGAAAACACTCCGGCAAAACAGATTTGTAATTTGCTAAAACATCGTTAAAAGCTCAGGTTTTGTTTTGTGGTACCAGTGGAGGAAAACGCCACAAGTAGTTTTGAGCTGAGTTTTATCTTGCACATCTGAATTAAATTATATTTTTCTTGGTTTCAGATGAATAAACACATTTCCCCCGTGGCCTTTTGCCAGTAGAATAATGCACCTGGAATATGTTAATTTTCTTAATGACCTTGCAGTCTGTCATAATAAACTAATCATACCCAGACATCAAGATTAGCATGATTCGTACATTTTGACAAAAGGTCTTAAATGCCAGTTTAATTGTTATTGAAATTCATCTCCTAATTTATTAATTTAAGGTCCAAATTTTGTATGACACTTTCCTCAAAGACTTTTAATTGTTTCCTATTTTCTGATACTATGTAATCATCAGGCTGGTTTGACGTGCTCACATTTGGAATCGTATGCTCTCATTGAAAATGCTGGAGAAAAGGGTCTGTGTGCATGTGCAGTAATTCAAGTCAAGCCAATGGCACCACATATGTTTTCTGTTATGATATGGTTACAATTTTACATGTAGAATATGTGGAATATATATATTTTTTTCAACTCTTTTTATCCATATCCTCTAAAGTTTATACCCCCTGATGCAATCTTATACTTAGCACTACCTAAATAGTTGAGCCAAAACAATCAAGTCGCTTATTTTTGTCCCATCATAACCACCAGATTTCGCTTGGCAGCAGAACCCATAATAGGTTAGAATTTGTTAGACTTCTATAAAGTAGTAAACAAAGTATCTACTCCCGGATTTCTTTTCACCGAATGTGCTTTACGCTACCATAAATAAGAAGTTAATAAATATATTCCCTCTAATCATAATTATTTGACATCTATATGCAAAGAAAGAAACATAATTAATAGTTCAAGATTATAATTCAACAGATTTATCCATTTTGAAACATAAGCTGTACATATATGCAAATTGAGTTTTATTTCAAATAGTTATAAACAGTTTAGAAATGCTTCGGGGTTTGAATCAGCCAAGTTGAAGCCATATCACTTAGAAGAAAAAGATCAATGATGAAAGTGACAATCCACAGATATGTCATCCCTGAAAACCCTGCAGTTCCTAGAAGAGTCTATTTAATTTGCAGCTTGTTAAACAGATCCAATGACTTGTCACAAAAGAATGAAAGCATTACAAATATTTTGACAAATCGGGAGCTCTTGTGTAGCTGCTAATGTTTCTCCAAATGCAGTTGGCATCAGCAAGCAGAGTGACAACAGTGACTCCAGCAGGAGTCTGCCATGATGTGGGACCTGGAGGAACCGGCAGTTAAAAATGTGGCAGGACTGGGGGTCATTTTGATGGATGTTTCCAGCATTACACTGGGGCTCATAACAAGCTCAAAAACTCAGTGACTGTCTTGATGGTCACAATCACTCCTTGGTTGCAGGTTAATCTCCCATCATTTTGTCATATAAAGGTATTAGCCCTGGAAAAAGAGTGGCCTAGACTAAAGAAATTAGGAGAGAAATGAACATTTCCCACGTGCTAAAGGCATCTGTAAAGTGTGCTGTCACCACTGACAGGGTTTTTAGCTCCCGGCAGCCATTGTCTGTAAAACTTGCTTGGTTTCTTGACGTGGATATGATTTTGGTATCTTACCTTCCTCTCATACGGATGGGGTTATATTACACATGTTCAATATCTTATCTAACAGGATAATAAGGTACTGCAAGTAGTTAATAACTTTGGAGAAAGATCCTAGTGCTATTTAAAATTTGCAAAAGGTCACACATCTCAAGTTGATTGTTAAGAAGACAACGTCTTGATGTAATGCCTCGGCAATATGGTTTAGCATGAGAAGTATAGCTATTGAAACCCTGCAGATCTATATTCTAATGTCAACTGCCACTTTTTAATTTCTCATTTCAGCCAAGCTTTTTAACTATTGAAGTTAATTGTTAAACGAGAATTGGGTGGAAGAGAATATGAGAAGCGAACCATCTCCCTTGGAATCTGGCAGGCCTTTTCTCTGTGTTGCAGACACCTCGCTTTCTAGATGTTAACTGCCACTTGGGGACAGAAACGCCGTCTAGAGCCTGGATTATAAGAGGTGCTCCATGGGTTCTATTTCCCTTTTCTGAGAAGTCATTAAAATTAATGACCTAATTATACCATTATATCATCACCTACTAGGAGTATCAAAATACTAAATCGATCAAGAGTTGACCAAGTTGTCACAGCAAGCTGTAATGAACTTTAAATACATTGAATTACATGAAATCAGTGACTTTGCAAACTACATTAGAAGATTTTCGTAAGTCCTAATTTGCCCAAGACAATTAAGTATTCAGGTATTGTAAGAGAAACAAAATGAACTCCACCACAAACTTCACCATTTCCCTGGGCAAACACACAGTGATAAAGAGAGCCATCCCGAGACGGGATTTACCAGAACTTTTTTCTGCAAAGACCAGATGGTAATTATTTTAGGCCGTGCATACCATATGGTCATTGTTGTAATGACTCAACTCTGCCACCATCGTACAAAGTCAGTCATAGACAATGTGTAAACATATGGGTATGGCTATGTTACAAAAAAATTGTTTACAAAAAATGGTAGTGGACCAGATTTGACTCGCAAGCTGTGGTCTCCCAGCCGCTGTCCAATCCTGCCGACCTCTCAGTACTCCACCAGTTATCACTTACATGACTTTTTATATTCCTGACACTGCCCATCAGTCAGCAAGATGACGACAACTATATTTAGTAGTTTAGAAAACATAAAAGAAAAATTACGTATTTAAAATTAGGTATAAATTCTAATCATATTCTTTTTTAAAATGTTTAGTATAAAAACATAGAAGAGTGGACCAAGAAAGAAAGATGGCAAAATTAACAAAGATGGCAAAAATAATAATAGCATGATTCCTAACTAGCATAAAAACCCAATTTCTAACCTCAAAGGCCACAGTTTAAAGCTCCAGTCAATCAAAAAGGCATTCTAGATAAAAATTTGTCACTAACCGGTATACCATTTACAAGTTAGACCAATAACCAGTCAGGGACAACAGAAAATTGTAACTAGGCAACTACAGTAGCTGGAGACAACATGGAAAACCAAAATAAAATGTTTATAATTTGTCCACCCACTTGCAATAAGATTAAACCCAGAAATTACAAATCACTTTTTCTAGAAGTGCAAATGAATTTTTAGATGTTTGAACAAATGGAGAGAAGAACAAAGATATTGCAAAACATTTGGTATGCCTCCTACACAAAGCATGTTTCAAACCACAGAACTTCTGAAAACAAAGTTTAAAGAAGTAAAAGATGGTTATATAAAGGTGGTTGAATAGTTTTCTTGTACTGCACTAAAAATTTTTCTAAAGATCGACATTAAAACAATCAATGCATTTTTTCCAATTGATCAATAAGGTGCTTATTAGATGTAAGCTCAGAGCCATTAGCGCTAAGCAAATTATTGTTTCATTATATTTAACAATCTACTGGCCCTAATGAAGTACAGAGGACAAAGTTGCTCATTACGTATTAGCTCAAAATCCACTCATCCAAATAGCAGGATATTCCTTGAAAGTATAAAACTCCATCTTCGATCCTCAGTGATGTACCTCAGAGACCAGAGTCCTTATGAGAAGACTGCAGAATCCAGAGCTGCACTATTTGGTGACCAAAGCCAGCTCCCGTACCTCTTAATTAAACGAATCCCTCAGCACTTCAGGAGCAGGCTGCTTTCCAGGATAGAAGAGACGTTGCACAGATGTTTTAAACAAAATTTCCGAAACGTTTACCTTAGTGGGAAAAAATGACTCCATTCAAAGTAAGAATTTTACCAATCCTAGAAGAATGAACATGAGCAGACGGGCTGGAATTTGTGCCTCTTTTTAAAGAAAAACACATACACAACATACAACCAGACACATATTCTGAATGTCCAGATGTCTTCATTGTACAGGGGAATGATTTTTAAAACTCCACAGAAATAAGAAAAGGCACTGAGAATGATGAGAAGGTGTTTCAAATCTGAGAGGTGAGAATACACAGACCTCTGCACTGCCAACTTGATTAGCTCTTCTCCTTCATGGAAAGATGTTTAAGCCATTGACATGCCAAAACAAAAACCCAAACTATGCCTGATTTCAGGTCAAAGGTGAAAGAAAGAAATGCCAAGAAGACAAATGCTTACAGAAGAGACCTGTGAAACAAGGTAGTAAAGATGGGTTTACAGATCTGCAGCACAGAAGATAAATTCCGGCGTGGAACAGATCCTGTCTGCTTGTGAATTTTAACGCAGATGATGGAACAAGAGGGCATACATATAAATTAGGGAAAATCTGATTCGAAACAGATGTCATGCAACCCTTCACTGCAGAGTCATAAATGAAAGTATGGAATATCAGGCAGAAAAACATTGTCAAGTAAGGAATACCAAATCTGTTTTTTAAAAAAATCGTGCATCATCCCAGGTTATGAGGCTTCATTGGATGACCCCACTGATAACGTCAAATTTGATTCTTAATTAATTTTTATTTTTATCACTTCAGAATAATACAAAACAGTGTTTATTAGGAATAAATGATGATTATCAAGCCCTGAATTAACATGAGATGAGATTCTAGAATTTTGATTTGGAGTTTGTCATTCTACTCTCTTGGGATCAGAGCCTTGCATATCATTAATTTGGAGATTTTTAAGTTATAAGAAATTATTTTGAAGACTAGTGTTCTATAACATATTGTATTTTATTTAAAAAAAAAAAATAAGGAAGGAAGAAGAGTTCCTCCATTGCTCCTGTATTATACGTCTAACATAGTAATTCTCCTGAGGAATTTTTCTGTTTCATTTAATGGACACTTGAAATTGAATAACTGAACAACTGAACTTACTTATTGGGTACTAGAAATTTTACAGCCACATTTAGCACTTGACCAAAGCACCTGAGAACTTTTACATAAGCGTTTACACAAGTGCCCCATGCCCATGCCCTCTATGTTTTATGCCATTTCCCTACAGTATTTTACTTTCTTCTTTTGCAAATACTTTTAGCATATTCTAATCTGCTTTAATTTACATAGCTTTTTAAGTCAATTTAGATTATTCGAAACAAAAGGAATTACAATTAATTAGCTACTTGGATCCTTCTTGTAGAATTGAACCCTAAAACATGAAAGCTCTGGTCTTTCATTTAGTTTATCTCAATTCAGTTTAATTAGTTTTATATAAGACATCCAAAAAACATAGTTTATAGGGTAGCTAACATTGTCCTCTTGTTTCAAATGAGACCCTACAAAGAGGTTCAATGGATAAAAAAAACAACAAAGCAAACATAAAATCAATAAAATGCAGAAACAGAATTCTCTGAAAATTCTCATTTTATAAAACACCCGCTCATACATCCAAGCTCATGAGAATTCAAAGAGCAACTCGGTCCCTGCAGCTCCCAGACCAACATCTCAGCGATGAATCCTGCTTTCGACGTCATGGTTCTGAACCCCCAATGCCTGTCAGAATCCACACTTCATGGCACACACCTGATCACTGAAACGGGCGTAAGTATACGGTATATTATTTGTCATGGGATGAACAGGAAGGGACAACCTCTGGTTCCTTCCCCAGAGTGCTTCCATTGTTTTTCTTCTTTCATTTTTATTCTTCTAGCTCCAGAAGCTCTTATCTAAAACTCACAATCACAAAACTTAGTCCTCCCAGTCTTGGTGGAACCCAGTGAATTCTCTGCTGATACACAACTTGCTTTTAGAATGCAAGTGTTTGAGAATGGAGAAACTTAAAAAGGCACACTGGGATTTCACGGATACCAAAACGATCACGCATAATATCCTGCCAAAATCCATATATGTTTTGTCTCTCTTACTTAATAATCTATTTTAATAGCCCAGGCATTAGCATTTCCCATGTTGACCTCACCCCAGCAAGATAAAAACTCCAAATATAGTGTAATGGAAGGGCATATTTACCTGCTATGCATCTTTATAGTAAACCAAGGTTACAACAATTTTC
This sequence comes from Pteropus medius, assembly GCF_902729225.1. Taxonomy (NCBI): domain Eukaryota; kingdom Metazoa; phylum Chordata; class Mammalia; order Chiroptera; family Pteropodidae; genus Pteropus; species Pteropus medius. The sequence continues at coordinate 4,505,455 of NW_024348304.1, forward strand.
AGTTTATTAAATGCTTATCGAATTTCTCTTTAGTCTTTCTCTGAAGAGAATGTCATTATCTATGATACAAACTTAATTTGTATAAACTTCTTGAAATAGAAATATAGCCACAGAGCAGAGGAACAATAAAAGAAGGGAGAGGTGAAAAAGACCTAACAAGAGGATCACCATGATACCAGGGCAGCTTTTTCAAAATACATACACCTATCTTCTCTCCCTACCTCCCCACCTCCCGAACCACAGATTCTCCAAATGGGATAAGCTAGGAGAGGGAAAGGCCTGTTTACAGTTTTATCATCTCTTCTCAAGGTTCTATGAAAGACTAATGAATGTTTTAACTACTGTTTACAAAGCCACCTAGTGCACTCTGTTCTTGATACTTCAGAAGCTCTAATCTGAATGTAGTTATTGTTTCAATCTACCAGATGAGCAGTCGTCTTCTAAGACTGTGGTGTGAAGGAGAGAGAAGTAATACACAGGGATCAAATGAAACTGACTTGAGTTTTTCCACCGTCATGATTTGGTCCATACAGAGAAAAGAATATTGCCAGCATAAGCCATCTGATTATAAAGTATCTCGTATTACCAGGCCACTCGTTATTCTATGGCGGGAAAAATTGTGCAGAAATCGTTTTCTAGGGGACAAGAAAAAAAGCTTTTTGCTAAAAATATACCAGTTAACCATTCACTCATTGGAAACAAGACAATTTTTAGCCTTAAGTTTCCAGTTTGTAGCACTTTTAATCTAATGGACATAAAAGCAACACCAAGAACAACTCCACACATTATTTTAGCACTTTGCAGCTCGCAGTACACTATAAGGCAAATTATTTCATTTGATCCCACAAAAATCCACTTTACTACTCATGTTACAAACAAAAAAGTGAAGTCCAGAGAGATTAAATGACTTGCCCTGGTCATTGGGTGACACTGCGGGGTCTCTGGTTCCCCGTCTAGATTTCTGCTCTGCCTCCTGCGGGTTAATGCTAACTTTCGGAAGTCAGAAGAGTCTCAACAAGGTGACTCTGACAATATTCCGTCGTTTCTCTACCGGCTGGATTCTCTTCTGATCATCTTCCTGCTGATAACTCTTTGACAATAACTTATTAGAAGAACTTCAAAGTCACGGTTAGGCTGTCCATCAAAACCTACAGGAGGAATGTGGGACTCACAAAGCCGGTTCTGAGGACCATGTGCACTGGTCTCCTAAGAGCCTCGGAAAGAAATGCCGGGCTCTTGTTACCAAACAGACTTGACAGATGTCCTTAGGGTTCGCATCTACATCAGCACGAACAATGCCTGTGCTGCCAAAGGAAAATCACTGTCTTCTTTAGCATGATGTACAATTAAACATTTTCTCAATATTGTTAAGGAGTTAAAAATAATAATATGCGACCAATATTGTCATAGTACAGCAAACAGAGACCCACTTGTAAGGTGGATCAGATGTAAGTTGTGGAGCCTGCCAGAGCCTGGAGAGTGTATTCTCTTCACGAGCATCAACAATTTAATTTTAAAAGCAGTTATTCACCAGAGGGTCAATGCCATTAAGGTTGATATAAAGCTCCAGAAGGGGACTTCTTCTCTGGCACAGACTATGCTCATCTTTAGGAATATAGTGGCGATTTAAACAAATATATAAAATTCAGTATCAAAACAAATTATTTAAATTAATATAATTACCTATAGAAGCTAGGGATATTTGTGCTTACATTTAGAATAAGTTAAAATTTCTATGTTATTTCTATGAATGTTGAGCTGCTCAGCTGATAAAAATAGAGAAATTAGTCATTAAAAATTAAAATACCTGCTCAAATTTACGTTAATCAATAATAGGATCAAAATTAGAGAAAGGACTTCACTATCACATGCCATGACAAAATCTACCAAAGCTGCTCTTTAAGGGCACGCATATTTTAAAGAAGAAAAGGTGAGTAGGAGGAAATTGAGAGAGAGGAGGAGGAGGAGGAGGAAGGAAAGAAAGGAGGGAGAGAGGGATCTGAAACTACAACTTGATGATCTATGTTTCTCTATATGTTTATTAAACAATTATTCGAAGAATAAAAAGGAGCTTTTAGGAGAAATAACTATAGCTCTTTGATCACAAAACAACAGCATATGTCTCTAGACTACTTGTTTATTAATAATTCAGCTTTTATCACCAAATATGCTTAATCATTTCAAGTGTGAAACTCATGAGATATCATTTCAATTCATTCTTAGAGTGTCATCTTGGCAGTCAGTGGAGAGAATTATAGGATTAAGTGGTCTAGCTGTATATAAAACAAGACAGAAACGTTAAAAAAAATCTCTTCTTCAAATGCTAGACTGATGTAATGATTTTAATGACTTGCATACTATTGTGTGCATCCTGAGAAATGGATGATATTTCTGGAAACTGACTACCCTGATTAGGTTTCATCCAGTCCCTCCGGATTTTGCTGCTGAATATAATCATTTCTATCATATGAACTGCAGGATCCAAGCATCTGCCTCTTTATTGTAGCTTCCATGGCATTGTTATTGAATGTGTGAGCCAGTAGGGTCTTGCTGAATGAAGTGCACAATTCAAATCATAAAAATTTTCATACACCAGAGAACACTTTGGAGGCAACCCAAAGGTGAAATACAATTTCTATCCCAACGAGCTGTTTTTGACAGACCCGTGAGACACAAAAGAAGTAAGCTTTAAGAACGGTGTTTCTCAAATTGAAGTCTGTGGACCAACTTGTCTCAGAATTACCTACAGTGGCAAATAAAAGATGAAGCTTCCTGGGCCCCTCTTCATATTTTCACAATCATAATTTTTCCAGGCATATTCCAAGAACAAGCTCACCTAGTGATCCTAAAATTTTAAAAGCCACAGTTCTTGAATGTAAAACCGCCCTAAAAACTAAATTTTTAATTTAAAAAAGCCACTATTCCAATTTTGTCTCAATGTTTTAAAGTCTGTAAGTCCGTATGACTGTTTCCAGTGATGTCCCTATCAAGAAGGCTTACAAAGCACTTTTTTGAACTGGACCAGTTTCTTATTACAGGTTGTCACGTAACCCAAATAAGTAGAGTATAACGATACTGTAAAATGTCCACCACAGCGCCATGCACAAAATATGAATGAAATAGTTTTTGTTACATCAAGAGAAATTGTGGGATCGATTTTCAAAAATATGTTACATATAAAATACAAATTTAGTTTGAGATTTCTTATTGACATTTCTTTCCAAAACTAGATTACAGTACTGATGACACAAGTTTGAGAGGTCCACATACGGCACATGGGGAGAATCATGTGGTCAGAAAAATGGTGGCTTTCTTTGCCGTATCCTCACTTGCCACATATCCTGGAACTTATTAAAATTCTGTCGAAGTGGTCAGACTGTTCTTAGTATGCTTGTTTTCCTCAGGGAACTCCATCACCCTTTCCATGAGGAAGCATTCAGTTACCAAGCCATTCCTGGTTTAAAAATAATTTGCAAACTCTGCCTTATAAACACTTACAGATATACTACAGAAGTCCCTAGAGCTACCTTGGAAGTAGCCCAAATTTATCGCAAACACATCTTGCTCATGTAAAATAAATATTGAAACCATTATTCCAGAGAAACTATTTTTCAAAACCAGTTGCTTTCCAAACTAAAAATCAAAGGCATTGCCGTGGAGGTTGGAAATGCAAAGGCATAACTGCCAGTGCAAAATAAGGGTCCAAGGTACCATTTGCCTGCCTCCTCTCTCTGCCAGCACAAGCTCTGCTGCTCCCCGTTGCCTGTCTTTATGAAGGAGAAAAATACCTGTAAATACAGAGCTGAGCTCTAATCCAGGCTTACTCTCACAGACTTTCCACTTCCCTTCAATACTTCCTCTACAGATGGGGCTGCAAAATGATAACCCATGGGCTAATACATCACTCACTTAGCTTTTGTAAACTTTTATTGGAACACAGTCACATCCACTTACTTACATAGAGTCTATGGTGAAGTCAGAGTTCCAAAGAGACCCTAGGGACCACAAATCTAAAAACGTTTACTATCTGGCCCTTTACAGATAAAGCTTGCCCATCACTGATCTACAGATTATTCACAGTTGACTCAGTAGTGATTTTACCAAACAGAGGTAGGTAGAAGCAGAGATGGAAGGTGTCCGGCATGATATAGGGAGAAATTTTACATGAATATGGTTGTAGGAAAAATAGATGGCTCAATCCTCAAAACAATGTCTATTTTCCTTAATAAAGTAATTACTTCAAAAGTGAGAATTTTGCTGAATTTCTATTTTTAAAAGGAAGTCAGGAATGATCAAGATAAAATAATAATTGTGAAAGCATGATATCCTCAAATCTTTCTCCATGTATTCCACATGCTCTTTTTGCTGTATGTAATACAGCAAATATGTAATAGCCCTAATTTCCCCATCTAAATATCACCACTTAATTATTTCTTCTTGCTCCCTTCTATACTCTCATTCATTCACTAACTCAACAATTATTTAGTAAGTACCTATTATGTGCCAAGCTCTGTGTTAGGCATTTGGTAAATGAATGGACATGGGTCAGCTTTCATAGAAAGATTTGGCAGGTATAAATTTTGAACCATATAGTCTTATATTTGGACTCATAAATGAATGGAAAAAATCAAACCTATAAATGTCTTTTTACCCAGATTATGTATATGCTATGATACGCAATCAGGCAATGCAACTTAGCACAAAATACTCATTTACAATATAATAACATAGATTACTGTTATTAAATTTTCCTATCATGACTTTTTCATGTAAAAATTGAAAAATGAGTCAATATCTATTGGCCATCTGTCTGACTTCTTTGGAGAAATGTCTATTCAGGTCCTCTGCCCATTTTTTAACCGGATTGTTTGGGTGAGGGGTGGCTGGTGTTGTCATATGAGTTTTTTAATAAATTCTGGTTATTAACCCCTTTTCAAATGTATCATTGTCGGATATCGTCTTGCATTCTGTAGGCTTTTTATTTTGTTGATGGTTTCCCTTGCTGTGCAAAAACTTCTTAGTTTGATGCACTCCCGTTTGTTTATTTTTAATTTTGTTTCCCTTGCCTGAGATGATATAGCAGAAAAAATACTACTAACAGCAAGGTCAGAGAGTTTACTGCCTGTTTCCTTATAGAAGTTCTATGGCTTCAGGTCTTACATTTAAGTCTTTCATCCATTTTGAGTTTATTCTTGTATACGGAATAAGAAGGTGGTTCAGTTTCATTTTTTTTTTTACATGTATCTGCCTCGTTTTCCCAATACCATTTATTGAATAGACTGTTTTTAACCTCATTGTATATTCTTGCCTCCTTTCTCATAGACTAAATGACTATATAGGCGTGGGTTTATTTCTGGGCTCCCTATTCTGTTCCATTAATCTATGTGTCTGTTTTGCCAGTACCATGCTGTTTAGATTACTACAGTCCTATAGTAGAGATTGATATCAGGTAGTGTAGTGTGATACCTCCGACTTTGTTCTTCTTTCTCAAAATTGCCGTGGCTATTCGGAGTCTTTTGTAGTTTCATATAATTTTGGATTATTAGTTCTAGTTCTGTGAAAAATGCCATTGGTATTTTGATAGAGATTGCACTGAATGTTCATAGTATAGATATTTTAACTATGTTAATTCTTCCTATCCACGAGTAAGAATTATTAGATTTATTTGCATCCTCTTTAATTTCTTTCAACATGTTATAATTTTCTGAGTACAGGTCTTTTATCTCCTTAGTTAAATTTTTAGATACAATTATAAATGAGATTTTTTTCTTAATTTCTCTTTCTAATAGTTCATTATTGGTATATAAAAATGCAACCGATTGCTGAATATCAATTTTTTGAATACTGATTGTGTATACTGCTACTTTAGTGAATTTATCAGTTCTAATAGTTTTCTGGTGAAATTTTTGGGATTCTCTATATATAGTATCATTTCACCTGTAAATAATGACAGTTTTACTTCTTCCTTTCCAATTTAGATGACTTTTATTTCTTTTTCTTGTCTGACTGCTGTGGCTTGGACTTTCAATGCACAACATGACTAATCATCAGAGAAAGGCACGTTAAAATACAATGAGATATCACCTCATACCTGCCAGAATGGCTATCATCAACAAACTAAAAAAACGACTGTTGGCAAGGATGTGGAGAAAAGGGAACCCTTGTGCACTGTTGGTGAGACTGCAAACTGGTGCAGCCACTATGGAAAACAGTTCGGAGGTTCCTCAAAAAAACTAAAAATAGAACTATCTTATGACCCAGCAATTCCACTTGTGGGTGTTTATCCAAAGAAATCCAAAACACTGATTTGAATAGATAATATACACTCCTATGTTCACTACAGCGCTATGTATAATAGCCAAGATATGGAAGCAACCTAAGTGCCATCGATAGATGACTGGATAAAGAAATCGTTGTATGTATACATAATGGAATATTACTCAGCCATAAAAAATGAAATCTCACCATTTGCTACAATATGGATGGGTGCAGAGGGTATTATACTAAGTGAAATAAGCCAGACAGAGAAAGGCAAATACCATATGATCTCACTTATATGTGGACTCTGAAGAACAAAATAAATAAAACAGAAACAGACTCATAGATACAGAGAACAAATTGATGGTTACCAGATGGGAAGGCAGTTGAGGGGTTGGTTGAAAAAGGTGAAGGGGTTAAAATGTACAAATGGGTAGTTACAAAACAGTCACAAGGATATGAAGTACAGCAAAGGAATATAATCAATAATACTGTAATAACTATGTATGGTGCCAGGTAGGTAGTAGATCAACCAGGAGGATCACTTCATAAATTATATAAATGTCTAACCACTATGCTGGACACCTGAAACTAATATAAAATAATATTAAATGTCAACTGCAATTGAAAAAATTAAAATTAAAAAAAAAGTGAATCAATGCCAATTTTACCAAGAATGTAGGACATGAAGACTTTTCCTTTCAACCACTGCTGGTATATGTGTAAATTGGTACAAACACATTGGAAAATATTTGGCATTTAAAGTTGAACATGTGCATATGCTGCAGCTGTGTAATTCAACTCCTTACATCCACGTACTAAGAGTCTTATATTAGAACATTGCATGGCTGTATTGTTCCTAAAAACAACAATCACAAGTGTTTATCAAAACAAATGTTGAACAAATGCCTTAAGCTATTGTTATGTGGTTATATGTGCTATGTGGTAGGAGAAATAAATTGTGGTATATTCATACACTGAAATTCTTACAATAAAAAATAATGATATAGTACTATACATAGTAACAAAAGTGAATCTCAAAAAATGTTGAACAAAACATGTTAGGCATGGAATACATACATTTCGATTTCATTTTCATAAAGTTCAATACCAGTAAGCTAAACATACTGTTAGGGTATATACATATAGTTGGACACAAAATACAGAAAGATAAAGGAATCTGATGTGGGATGGGTACACTGGCACAAGGTTTTATAATTTCAGCTAAATAATGGATACATGGGAGTTTTTTTATATAATTTTATATCACATATGACTTTATATACTCTTTTACATAATGTATTTTCTAAATGTCTTAAAGAAAAATATCATATGCCTTAAAAGATGATATCTTTGAGGAGAAAAGTAATTTTAACCAACAGACTATCTGCCCCTTTAAACACTTTGAGGTTGATTTTTTAAAAATCCTTCAACATAAGATAGAGAAGTAGTAAATAGTATTGAGCTAGGAAAACAATAAAATAGTGTAACAAAAAAATGATCATTTGAGGGGAAAATTTAACAAAAAAAAATGGCTCTAAATGGGTTGAAGTAGGATTAGAAAACATTGAGCAAAGTGTTAAATTGGCACACTGTTTTCTGCATTCCACTTCCAAAAAATTAATGAATTAAACATTTTAAAAAATCACAGATCAAGATAAAATGTATATTTTTCTAGAAAAAGCAGAGAAAAATTGCTAGCTTCACTTCGTAAGTATTTAATGAGGAAGAAAGTTTACCTTGTTTTCATTAGTCATGTTTCATTACTGCGAAAAATATATTTCAACATGAATATGCCTAAAAATGCAGTCACCTCTTTACAAACTGTTATGTAACAAACACATACAAAGAATTGTGCCATAATAGGAGCACTTAATTTATGTGGCTGTGTACAATAATCAACCTGCAAAAGAGCCAAAATCCCAGAGGGTATGGCATTATACTTAGGTGATATTATGCATTTTATTCAGAGGAGGTAGCTAGACACTTCAAGGAACTAGAAACAAGTTTCCCCACTTTGAACCTAGTCCAAGTGGTGAATGAGTCATAACCAAATATTTTCACAACCTACTAGACATTCAATGATCTTTGAGACACAAGCTGATGGTCTTCCATCATTCTTTGGTGGGCAGGTGTCACCACCACTAATTGGGCTTTTGCTTAAACTCTGCCTGGGAGGTTGAGGGTACAGGGGATGGCAGAAAGCAAGGAGGTCTGGAGACTGAACAGTCCATTCATGGCCTGCAGTGGTCCTAGCCTGGTTGGTGCCAAGGCTCCTGGCCAAGGCCATCTGGGGAAGGTCGTGTGTGTCCAGTGTACAGAGGGGTTTTTACCTTGTAAGCTGTCAGTCTCATTCTTCTACCAGCACTCGGCAGGGCCAAATTTCAAAAATAAAGGTGCTTTGATGAATAAACCTTTATCTGAATCAACCATTTTAAAAATCTCAGTCCCATAAACTTTATAACTGACATCTCACACAATACGCTGTGGCACATTCTAGTAAAAATCTATCAGCCACAGATCAGAAGACTCTTAGGATAAGTAGGTAAGTAGGTAAATGTGCTTCTTAAGTAGCTGGGATATACTACAGATGTCATCTTAAAAAAGAGCCAGAAAATAACATCCTCAAAGTAATAATACTCTGATTATGTAGAATTTTACAATTTATCGAATGATTTCACATATCACAAGAGGTGGAAAATTTAAATTTTAGAAGTAAACTTTGTCCAAGCTCACGTAAGTAGTATACAACTGAGTCGGGACATATTCTGAGCATAAGTACAAATCCAGTGTTGGATAACCTACAGCACAGATGTCCCCGAAATAGGAACAAAAAATAGTGATAGCATCTGCCCATTTTTGTGTGAAACATTGTGTGTAATGCTCTTTATACTTTTGTGTCTAAATATAAAATATTGAATTATATTTAAAGGCACAGCAAGAGCTGTTTGTGTTGAATCCTTTGAGATTATAATAAGGATTTCTTATCAGTTTTGTAAGTTTAAATGCCCATGTTTTGCTCTCTTTAATAGAAGTATAACTGCATTGTTTATGTATTTTTTTATTTTATTATATGTATTTCATATGTAATTATATATATGAAAGTAGATAAAAGGACAGTATTACAGATTAAGGATTGATCATTTTACTAAGCTTTAAAAGAAATCCTTGCAAGAAAAAATATTTAAAACTAAGATTTTTCTTGTCCATTTTTATTTTATTCTTTACCCTTAACATGTGAAAAAAAATTGTTTGGTTTATAAGTGAAAGTAGGTTAAGCCTTCTCCAAGTTAAAAGTATTATCTGCCTACCAGCTGATGAGTCATTTCATGAAAACCATCACAATGACCCTAAAGGTTTCTATGTAACAGAGACTTCCTGCAAGTCTTCTGTGTTAAGAAAACAGCAGACGTGCAAAAGTCTATCATACAGTATCTATCTTTAAGGACTTACCTCTAATAAGAAGAATGAGAAACACACAGCAGAAGATGATAATTGGCCAGAATCAAATATTCGATTTGAGTTCTTCAAAATAGAAAAGGGAGTATATCTTAAATGAACATAAAATATATTAAAATTAACATTTCAGCAATGGTAATCTTCTAAATTATCTAATTGTCTTTAAAAAGTCAACTCAAGACCACCTAGGAAGACCAGGTGCTATAGGCATAAAAAGTAAAAAAAATAAGGGATTGTAAACTGACAAAGTCCTTGCAATCTGTGAGGTCAACCGAGGGTTGCCTCACCTAAAAAATAAAAATAATAAAAAATAAAATAAAGAGTCAACTCCAAATCAATTTTGAGTGGCTTGAAATAGCATTAGTCACAGAACTGACCTTTAGAAATAAAGAAGGATAGGGGACAGGTGGTATCTCTCATTGACTTAGTTTAACATAATTAATTATATTGGTACTTTTTTTATTCAATACACAAGACTTCAAAAATGTGCACTGAAAGGCAGAATTAATAAACTAAAAATCTCTAGCTTCAAGTATAATATCTAAGGAGAATCTCGAAATCATTAGCCCACCTAAATATTATTCTTCCTCATTCACCATCTCAAAACCCTTCCTTCGTCCTAATACACACACACACACACCCCTGAATCAGTTATTCTGATATACAACGACCCGAGTGTACATTTAGTACTTTTAAATCCACTTTTATTTTAGCCTAAACCAGAACATTGTTACTGATAAACAGAATATAACTCGTGGAAATTTACTATGAATCCTTTAACATGGCCCCATATGCCAGAGAAGCAGAGAAAATAATATGATACAGATTTCTGAATCTCTTTTTAGCACAGAAATCTTATCATGCAATAATTAGAGGCATACTAAAAATCCAAATAAAGAGGCCATTTTCTGTACGGATCTATAAACTGGATATTGGTGTTACAGATGCCAAAACACAGTCAGAAAGATTAGCTCTCAGCTCCATCCCCGCTGAGGAAGTTCTCTGAAGGATGAAAGAGCCCTGGAACAAAGTGAGATGCTTTAGCTGATCAAGCCCTATTTGGTCACTTTCATCTTTGCGATGCATGGAAAAGGAGCCCCTTTCCTGCCAGCTCTTGGCACTGTGACCAGGGAGAGACATAAAGAGAGGGAAGGCGAGCCCAGCACAAAAGAGGAAGTGGTTAAAGGCAGCAGCCCGCTCCGAGGAAACAAAGGTGCTGGCAGGAGATGCTGACAACGGAGATGCTTGTGCCTCCATGGTAAATAGAATGGCAATGGCCTAATAACAAACCTGAAAGACACAAGTGAGGATGGCTGCATGCAAAGTGGGGGAAACCTTCCAATTACTGCCTGAGACAGCCCTATTAATCCTTAGGAATGCTCCCGACAAAAGTCTATTCAACTTTCCCTCAATGTGTTCTGTCTAATGGGAGCGGTATTATGTCTGACACTGAGGGTAATTACCTCATGAGAACTTCACATACAGAGAAGTAAAGACTTTAATTTTCTGCAGGTGTCTTGGACACATTCTGCATAATTCTTTGCCCCAAAATGAGGTGCACATTCCTCTTCTGCAGAGCTGCTTTCAGATCGGGATGGTTTGCATTTGAGGCCTGAGTAATAGTCATTTATCTCAGCCATTATGGAAAGCAGCACATGGTATATCGTCCCTTCATCACATCACAAGTGTCATTAATATCTTCGGCAAAGCTGAAAAATATATATACATACTAAATACATTATAGATATAGTGTGTGTGTGTGTGTGTGTGTGTGTGTGTACATATACATATCAATCCTGTTCTAACACTTCTCTGGGTCACAACCATTAGCAGTAGATAAGTAGTTAGGAACCTTTCTATACACGTTAGTTAAGAGAGTTCCAACGTGACCATAACCCTGCAGGGAGGCACTTAGCTGCTTATTCTAGCCAGTTCATGAAACTTGGAAACAATTGAAATCGTGCAGGAAAGAGGATAAATGGAAAGGACAGTATTAAAGGCTGCCTTGTTTCCTGAAATAATTACACATGTAGCATGTCTTGTTGATTTATTCTAAAGTTAAGACTCTTCAGTAGAGTATAAATGGATTACATTTTTTGCTTGCCGAATTATACAAAACAGTTTCATTATTTTAGTATCACCTGACAGCAGAGATATGACAAAGAGAATGTTTAATGTAATAGCTTAATAGACTACGCACCAGGGAGAAAAGAACCTTTTACAAAATTGTTTTTCAGTAGTGGAACAGTCAAGTATATAGAAATAGGCTCTAATGTGGCAAACTAAACTCAACTTCATGGAAAAGTGATTAAACATTTCTTGGAGTTGATAACTTTACTACTGAGACATTCTTATATAGTACAAGAAAAAAAAGTAATTTTATTTTACTTTTTTACTAGTGAGCAAATTACATTAATAAGACCACAACATTTGGCATAATATATGTTCTTTATGATCCAGGGTTTTCTTTAAAATTCACATAATTAAGTAGGAAAAACATGGCACTTAAGACATCACAGTATAGTTCATGGACCCAAGGCAGCTGGATCCTTTTATTTCTAAATTGCTTCCACCTCTAAAATGTAATAATTTTATACTTCGGAAGCTATGCCTACATGGGACAATCAGATTATTTCTCAGAGTACCCCATCCACCAGCACAACCTGCTATTCAGGGGTTCATAAATAGCCCAAACTATCTACTAAGGTTTCTTTCTTATTCAGGCATCTTAAACACTGTGGGACACTTTAAATGTGTTCAGGTCCCAGAAAATATGGCCAAGGCTAATAAGAACTTTATTACAGTTCAACTTAGGCAAAAATTAACATCTCCTGGGGGGAGTGAGTTGTCTTTAATTTCCATTTTGAAAATAAGATGTAAAACTAATACATTCTTCCTATCAAGAGTTGTCTGCTTTTCCAAAGCCCCAGGTATCCTTTCGGAAAGAGACAGCTAAGGGTGCACTCATGTTCTTTTCCCACCTCTCTCACCCTGGAAACCTCAGGGCATGCAGCCATCAGTGCTTCTGGTAAGTGCAAAGGACATGCTGTCCCGAGCGTCCACTATTGCCCGGTTTACCGATGCACGCCAGGACATCCATCAAGGCTTCAAGTTGTAAGCTTACTGACATCCTTTAAAACTTCTCCAGATGTCTCCCGAGGCTAAATGAACTATAAAAACTGACCTGGGAACTCCCATTACTAAGTATGTGTAGACAATATATACCTTAATCTATTAATGCAATAAGAAGTAGGGACTTGCTGGTGCCCAGCTGCCCTGTATGTTCAGGGTTAATCATTAAGGTTGTCTTATTTCTTGATGCAAATGTCATAGGCAAAGATAAAGAAGCTACCTGTTGTCTACTGCACCTCTGTTGTAGATGACACCACCAATGCACTATGCTTCTCTTTTATAAAAGAATGAAAAATCTTGGTTATCAGCTTATTATATGGTTCTTTATGAAACTTTGTACAAGTTCCAAATTTCTCTTAATGAACTTGTCATGGCCATCAAATAGCCCTGTTATATAACTCTTCTATGTATTTTTAAAGAGACGTTGACTTTCAAATTCGATCAGATTAGTAAACACTATGTAAGACTAGTTAACCTAAATCTGAAATATAATTCATAATAAAATATTCAAAGTAGAATAATTTTCACTAATACCCATAATGTTCACTGTTTTTGCATAAGAGGTTTTTCAAATACCCAAACCCCCGGCAATTCAGAACAGACTCAGGAAAGCACATTACTTCTTACTCAAGAATTAGCTCCAAACTAATACAGATGATGGAACAAGCAAGCACACATGGGAAGTAAAATGTGAAACAGATGGCAGGAAGCCTGATGTGAGGGACTATGCATGCGGAGATGATCCCACCAGAGAAAGTTATTCTGGTAGAAACACTAGGTCCATTCAAAAGATGTTCGAGAAGAAGGATGAAGTGAAAGAGTCTGACCAAAAGTGGTCATCACTGGGTAAAAAATGAATTTAACGCGTACTTTTTGTGATGTAATTCATATTGCAGTATTCTGGTCCCAGCAAGAAAAACAGAACATGCATTATTCATCCTCATTTGCATGCAATAATTCCCATAAAAATGAACTGAGTGGGACATGCATTCAAAGGCTATATGGAGTATGATATAAGAAAAAGCTTTACCACAGAGCTGTACTGTTCATGGGTTTATGACAACAGTATGAAAGGATGAGTGAAGTTTCAGAATATGTGTGCTGAGTATACAGAGAAGAACATATTTATTTATTAACACCCAGGTTATCTTTCTATCTCTAAACTGATTTATTTTAGTGTTTCTGAAGTCTAATGCATGACAAAAATTGTAGTAAATCTCTTTTATTTTTACTTCTGTCTTCCTATGGCATGTTTTACATTTCGCAAGCACTTAAAATAATAATATAGCTTAGGATCCAAAAATTGAAATTATAAAATGTTAGCAGTTTACAAAAATCAGATTTAAGGGCTAATGGAGATAGATTTATGCAACACATTTTTGACGCTTCCACTTCTCATTGTAGTCGTAGCACAATGATGACTTTCAGAAAGTGTGCGGGGACTGTCAGCTTTAGCCACACATTTCAAAAATATTAAGACTAAATTAAATCACATCTAAAAAAAAATACCTTCACAGCAATATCTAGACCGGTGTTTGACCAAACATCTGGATGCTATAGCCTAGCCGAGTGAACACATAAAGTTAACCGTTGCAGCTACTCACACATAGATTTCAAATTTTGGAAACTTTAAACATCAGAGAAGACCAATATTAATGAAACTGGATTTGCTATCCCATATCCTAAGCAGCATATCTTAAAGCTTTAATGATTCTGTAAATCTGAGCATATCAAATCTGAAAAGTTGTACAAAACATTTCCCACACAAACAACACGATTCTACTGAAAACAACACTAGCTAAATTTTGTGGACCACACAAAATACTGCAGTGACTTACACCAAATGCCATTTCAACAACTGGAAAGAGAGCTTTGGCCTGACATCATGGTGTCGTGATGGCTTCCTTCCAACAGACCGAGGGATAGGGAAAATTGGGAAAGTCACTACTGTACCCAGAAGCAACATATTAATGTCAGATATAAATCTGATAGTACTGCATACATTACATCAGTCATCACATTCACACCTAATTTCATTACAAAATTAAAATTGGAAACTCCTAGAGTTCTGGCACACGGTTTCAGGGCACAGTAAAACCTCACGTCACCTGAGGCACCCGGGCACAACTCCAACCGCTGGCGGCTCTACCTGACCTGCCTCTTAGCTGCATAGTTTTGCTGCAAAGATAAAGAGTGTAGCAGTGATATTTGCTTGTTACCGGACAAGTGGCTTCAAAGGGCTTGTTTTTCCAGTCGTCACACCATAAAATTCTGAGATCATCAGTCTTTCTGAGGAGAGAAGTTAGCCTTAGCTTGTATTTAAGTGCTCTGTCCACAGCAATTAAGGCTGATTTGCAGCACACTTTCTTTAAAATACTTTCTCTAGCATATTAATCCAAAATATTACCACCAAAATATTTAAAGCAATTATAACATTTTATTGATTGCTATATCTCTGCAGTTTAGTGGCTTAAATGTAAAAGATTCATGATCAACCCTTTCAATCGTTACAGATTAAACATATCAGATTTAATAACTATCCTTTAGATATTCTATGTGCTTGCCATTTTCTCGTATATACCTACATTCAGGTATCTAGATCATCATGCACCACGAAGTAGTGAGCATTACTTTGTTCTAAAAATGGGCACACAGGACATTCATGGAAAAATAGGACATAGCCCCTCAAGAAGCTGACAGTCTTCTAAGAGAGAAAGAGAAGTGACAGATTAAAATACAGCATAGTAAAGGCTAGTGTTGGGTGCCATGGGAGTCTGGGAAGCTGCGAATCTCTTCATGTCACCAGGGCTCAGGCTTAACCTGAAGTGGAATAAAGCTATCTACAAAACAGTACATCGATTAAGAGACATTATTAAAAGTCCAGTTTTATAGCAGGATTTCGTAATGATATAAATATATATAATAAATATAGACTGCAGGCCACTGATTATAGTCTCATTGTAATAAGTGATATAACTGGGACACATGTGCGATTATCTTGCCGACTATGCTGACTGTTCTGCTAGACAGAGTAACTCCTCCCCAAAGATGTCCACACCCTCATCCCTGGAACCTGGTAATACGTCACCTTGGATGGCAAAAGGGACTTTGCAGATGTGAATGAACTGAAGATCTTGGGATGGGGAGATCACCCTGACAATAATTATGTAAGAGGGAAGCAAGGAAGTCTGGTTTAGAGGAGACGTGACGACAGGAGATGAGCTGGGAGGAATGTGGGTGGCCTCTAGAAGCTGATTCTCCCCTAGAACCTCAGAAGGAACACAGCACTGTGGACAACTTGACCTCTAGATTATAAAATGAAGTGCACTGTTTTAAGCCACTAATGTGCCTGGCATTATTATAAGCTTTGCATGAATGAAATCACTTCGGCCTCACTCACCATGAGTCTGGTACTGCTAAGTGATTTATATTATTTCAAATCATCACTACGCTCCTTACAATGTAGGTACTAGTTTTATCCCCATTCTGCAAGTGTGGCGACCAGGATGCAAAAAGGTAAAGTAATTAGCCTAGGGTTACACAGCTAGTCACTGACAAAACTGGAGCCTAAACCCAAGCCATCTGGGCTGCATCTTGATATAAAGTGTTTTGTTCGTTTGTTTTGTTTTGTTTTGTTTTGTTTTTGCCATGTCCGCACACAGAAAATATCAAAAACAGCGTATCAATCTGTGTTTCTCCAAAAAAGTGGAGTTTGAGAAAAAGGATTGTGTACAGATAAGTTATTTTGGGTATGGACCTGCAACAGCGAAAGAGGCCGAAGGGAAAAGCCAGCGCAAGGACGGCTTATCGAGCTGGTCTCACTGATGATAACAGGGGTTCACCCCACTGACCGCCTAAGGTGTGGGGAGAATGCATCTCAGAACTTGCTACCTGAGGGACAGCAGAAGAAAATATTTGTCCACCAGCTCGTGTTCCCCATTGATCAAAGGTTCCCCACACAGTTTTAATCTCTCACACTTTTGGTGCTGTGCATCTTCCAGAATAGCTGAGTGGGTTCCCAGAGCCCACGCGGAGGAAGATGAGAAGCTGCATGGTGACAGATACTCAGTGCAGCCAAGGTGAGGTTCTGTCAGGGAAAACCCGCCCCAGCGACAGCAATGACTAGGAGAAACAAAGGTAGGCTGAAAGTATAGAACTCTGGACATAAGAGGAAACTGACACGACTTGTCTTTTGATTCCAAATTCCAGATTCTTTCTATTGCATCGTCGCGTATCTCCTCAAGTAATCACTTGTTTTTACACTGTACGATCTGATGTTTTGAAAGATCAGGTTTCTGGGAGAACAGTTTACCAATAAAATGGATCCTTATGATAGCTCCCATGAAAGGTGAGTTATGTTGTTTTGCCTCACTAAATGGATGTTAAATTTCTAGAAGGCAGATGTAATAATATATTCCACTCCTGCTTTTTCTACAATATAGTCCAACAATGGACTCAAATTAGAAACTCAAAAATTATGTACTAATTAATATTTATTTGAATTTGAACCTCTCAGATACTTTTATTACTAATTACTCCTGACAAATTGCCAGACATAAAAACAGTCACAGGGATGTAAAGTACAGCATAGAGAATATAGTCAATAACACTGCAATAATTATGTATGGCGTCAGTTGGGTGCTAGACTTGTCGAGGGGGAATCATTTCATAAGCTACATAAATGTCTAATCTCTATGTTGTACACCTCAGACTAATATAATATGTATGCCAACTGTAATTGAAAAAAGAGTTAAAAATTACTTCTTGAATTTAAATAGCCCCACTAAGAACATTTATAAAATACTGTCTCGTGATCCTTTCAAATCTATTGCCATTCTTTCTTCTCCTGATTTTAATAGCTTAATGTGTTTCAATCAGATATAGCACATAATTTGCTTTCTATCATTAGACAGTAGAATCAGCAACCCAAGCCTAAAACACCCTGAAAAATGTTTTTTCCCAGTTGGATCACAATCCAAATTAAACGAAATAAAGCTTCAAAAAATTTCATAGTTCTATTTTCATGTATTTGTCATTTTTATAAAGACTACGTTTTTCTCAATTGGACAAAATGTATACTACAGCAGACCATTCAAACAACGACAGCATTAGAATGTAGGATAATATCCATCGTGGCTATCAATTATTAATTTGAGTCCAATTATTTAAATATAATGGAAAGTAATCAGTTGTGACCCTCTCATGTAATATTTCTGGTCAGTGAGTGAAAGGCAGCCAAGAGTTTTGAACACTAGCATCATAGGAACATGTCTTAGGATACAGCAGTCTATTTGTTAGCACTTTATTTATTTTCAAGACAAAAATATTCCCATGAGGACATATCTAAACTAGCGCAAAGAAATACAGAAAGTAAATTTTGTGATAAATATTTGTATTTGCTTGAGTTTTTTTTTTAATCTCTTTTTGGTTAATAAACCTATCAGAACAGTGTTTTGTTTTAGGATAAAATAAGGCAAAAAAAACTCCCACTGAGAATCACTGTCATTTGTGACCACAAAAATTAAAGTGAAATCATATACCAAAAGCTTTTATCATTTTAAAGACATTACTCTGCATAATTGGCTAAAGTTACTTTGTAAATTTATTCTTGAGTATGATTTAACATAGTTGCATATGAGTAATTATATATGGATATATCATACCTGAGTTATTTCTGTTTATGCATTATTTTAAAATCATTTAAACTCATTGACAAAAATTATTTTCAATTTTATATGCATTTAAAAGAAATGTTTCCTAGAACATAACTGCATAAAAGTTCTAAAAATTAAGGTTTGTTAAGTTCCTTAAGTAATTAACACTTATTAAGGATAACTCGCATACTTAGGATTTTGGAGGCTCTAGGATTTTAGAGACTCATTAATCATGATCAAGTACACCTTGAAAAAAAAACACCCTACGCCAATGAAAAGAACTATTCAACTGTGGTAATAAATCACCAATTCACAAGGAAATGGGGGACCTAAGTTTTTATGGGCTCCTCAGAAAGACCTGCATACCATAAACACATATACTTGGTATAGGGTGTTACTGCTTTTAAAATATGGGAAAAGAACAACAACAAAAAAATCCTATCTTCCAAATAAAAAGACTAATCCAAGATTCCAAATTTTTTAAATCACAGACTTATAAGCTTCTTATGAAAAGACACAGATCCCCAGGGAAGGCTCTTCAGAAGGCCTGATGCAACTGTCCAAATGGCAGAGGACAGTATTTAAAACCTCTTTTTCCAAGTTATGAATCCGCTTTTTGAAGAATTTTTTTTTTTTTTTAAATAAACAAATATATTTTCATGATTTATTAGAAGAAGAGAGCCTACCACATTGCAATTGCGAGTAGCCATTTTCCATGAAGAAGTATTTTATTCACACTGACATTCTTTGTAGGGGCTGATATTTCCATTTTAGGGGCCCACATTTTCCTTATTCTTACAGTGGGATTTCAGAGAACGGCCTCCAATTTCTGAGCATGCCAATAAGCGTATACTAGAGAATAAGACGCAGTAGAGCTTCTAGAATCCCAGGGAAAATGTGTGAAACACAGCACAGAGCAGCTTATCCTGCACTGGCCATCTCTGGCTGGTTGAAATTAAAGTGTAATTTATCCTGCAGGGATATTGTTTCTGCCACCTGCATCAAATGATGCAATTGTCTAACAGAACTAACAGGTATGCAAATAATATCAGGAACGATAGAGACTCTGAAAAACCTGAGGTCTGCCATTTTGAGAAAGTAGACCAACAAAGAAGATCAAAACCCAAAGAAATGTAAAACGGAAACCTTCACACAACCTAAAGACTTAGCCATCCTACATCTCATCCAATAATTAAAATAAACAAAGTATCCATTTATCATGTTACGGTGTCTGGAATTCTTACTGGAATAGTTTCTGACAGTGTTCTGAGAAATGTCCTTTGTTCATTCACAGTAAAGAATCTCAAGCCAGATGTACAACGGTTCAGGTGGAAGAAGCCTTTTAACCTCATTAACCTGCTAACAGATAAGTCTGTCAGTAACACCACATAGTGCCATTTGATTTAAAGGAACAGAGTGCTACATCCCCGCATTTTAAACAATTCTCTAATATACATCAAGTGTCCTGCTTACAACTTCTTTTCATTTCCATACGGATGTACTTTTCGTCACATACTTTTCTTCTAGAATCTACCTGAGTGTTCTTTTTTAACCTTTCTTTTATAATAACATGTGTTCTCAGCTGAGTGCCATGCTAAAATCCCAGAAGGAAAAACAGCAGGGAAAAGGGAAGAAACGAGGGACAGGGCCAAAGATGGGAGGTAAACTCTTCTTCAACGCAGAGTAATACTTTCCATCTATGAAGATACATGAATTAAATGAAATACAGGAACGATACTTAATTTTTTGCTGACATTATACGAAATGATGACATTCAGGTAATGTGAACGTCTGCAATGATGTCATCGATGACAAACCAGTTCCTGAAGATTACAAAATTGAAAAAGATTTAAGATTAGATGCTGCACCAAAAATGTTGTTATACTGTGAGAAAGCTTATATATAAAATTTGACAGAGGTTTGCTTATTGACAGAGATCTTAAAAACTGACAGATTACCAATAATGAGTTGTAAAGAGGTTTTTTCCCTAAACAACCAATTCATACATATAAATAATTACTTTACGCCAAATTCTTAATCTGTAATTTGATATTTTTTTCCTTAGAAAAGATCTCCTAAATTGTATATGCTTTAGGCGCCACGGGTCCTGGAACCATGCCTATTTTAAAACTGAACATCAATCAGCAGCTTGGAAGGAAGAGAAAATGGCACAAACACCAGGAAGAAGCACCTGGCAAAGGAGGCAACGAACAGGCTTAGCCAACTACTGGTGCTTAGAATTCCAGGAAGCGGCAGTCAGCTCAGGAACTAGCAGTCTGTCCTGGTTCTCAGACCGGCCCTTAACCTGGGGAGAGGATGTGAAAATCTCTCGCGTAAAGATGCTGACATTACCCTAGGCAAAAGATATCTCATTCTTAAGGTAGGAAGATTATTTCCAAACCCCACCAGATGACTTGAGATTAGACTCCTAGTCCTGTAGAAGCCTTCTCATCAACAGGATTATGCATAGTGGTTGATAAGAAAAAGTAAAATCCATGAAAATAAGATACTTTCTCAACATTTCATTTTAACCTGAAATGCTTAAGTGCACATACGTCCCTTGATGAGTTGTTTATGTAGGGTCAACAGATTTCTTCTGAGTATAAGTCTCTGATTGGTATGTTACATTTTTTTAAAGAAACCATAGCCATCCCTGTGAATCTATAATTTTCAGTTTAATTTTCTGTTAAGTGAAATTAAAACTGAAAGATACTTACAAAGTAACTTGGTTGCAGACTCCCTCTATTTTTTATGACATTTTCCAAACACTTATATTAGTGTTCTCCATATGTAATTGTCAATGTTCAGCCAGCTGTTTGTGACCTATAAAAATTATCACTTCATAAGGTTCATCAGTGGCCTCCCTAAAATAGTAATATTCATATCCTTCGGATGTAATTTGATTTTTAACACCTTAATTTTTGAGTCTTTAAAAAGCAATCAAAACACTTTCTATAGAAAAAGTTCTCTCTTTCTGAATACATCTTATGCAGATCCAAATAATGTTTAACTAAACAAATGTACTGGCAATACCTACAATCTCTATGAAGAGGTTTAATGCAATCTTTAATGTGCCACTCAGATCTGGCTTCAGGCCTGATGGGCTTATTCCCTTCGTTACTGGCAGTGCTACACAAACAGCCCCCAGATGCCAGCCCCCCTTGGTAACTGCCTCTGCTAAAGAGAAAGCCACTTTCTGGGACAGCCACAGCCAATGATTGGTCAACATGTGGGGGTAGGTGAGGCCCTTTGTTCCCCATCTTGAGACACCTCTAAAAGGGCCATCCCAGATACAGAGCTTTTGGGGGAGGCGGAGCAAGGTTCCTTAGAGACTATTGTAGCCCAGCTCTCCCTCTGCTGAAGCCTCCCTCCCTCCCTCAGCTTCTACAGGCGTTGACTCAAGGGCAACCCTCTAGTGAACTTCCAGTAGGATAACCTCCATCTCAGAATCCGCCTTCCAGGAACTTAACTGTGAAAAAAACAACTGACTCTTTATTACAAGTAAACAACAAACATGTATAGGAGCAGAGGTGCACACGAACACCACAGAGGAGTTAGACTGCAGGGAGCTTGTGTGTGCTCCGAGCTGCGCTCAGTACGTTTCACAGAGAACGCTGGTAAACTGGCAGGTCGGTCCAGAGATCAGTGAAGACGGCTGCGCTGTGCTTGCTCGGGGCCGCCGCCAGCCCTGGAGGAGAGGGAGCCCGGGTGGCCAACGTTTTCTACTTACAATTCACCCTAGGTGGAGAAGGCAGAGTTTGGCAGTTTCACATGAACACGAAGGCCAAACAACAGAAACAGCTGATCTGATTCCCTCAATGGGTGAGTGAGATCATCCACGCAGTAATCTAATTCACCACTGGGGTGTGTCCACTATGTGAGCAGGGAGCTCCCAAGCGGCCCAACAACTGCCTATCTCATTGCGAAGTGAATCTCACCATAAACTAAGCAAAGCATGTTTCAAACTTGCTATATCCTTGAGCCTTTTATTTGTTATGGTACTTATCTTTACAACTGAAGAACTGAAAAGAACTGGAAAATCATTTTGATTCAAAAAGGTGAGGAAGTTCAAAACATTTATACTCAAGAAGAAATACATACAATTTTTATTAGTTAATTTAATTATGTGTGTATTAATTCCTCTTAATAAGAAACCAGTGTTAAGGCACAGTTTTGTTATTTCCACATAGTTCTAGGTCCATCCCCTGTTTTATACTCTTTGAAGAAATGGCATAATGATCCCAACAGAATAGATTGGCTGTCTACTTGAGTGGGGGGCAGAGGAAAAAATCTTAAGGCTGAAAGCTCATCTTATAACAGACATTGTGAGATGCACAAATCAGCTTGATATATATTCCACTACAAGATCAAAGTTGGAAGTCACTGCCAACCAGATTCTCAAATCGGTATTTTCAGTTTTTGTCAATAAAACATTTCTGCAGTCTGTCTTCTCAGGTGCTAGGACTTCATAAGCTAAAAATATAACTGAATTTCTCTTCTTTTCTAAGTTGAAAATAAACCCCCAAAACAAATAAACCCCAAAACAAAATAATCATCCCCTTATGATACATGGTATCTGTGGCTGGCGCAGACTACAGACATGCCCATCATTCTTTATGTCCATCAGATTAATGTAGGAACCTACAGAAACCAGATAACCACCACACGGCTTTACTTAGTTGAACCAGATGGCCTAATAAGCAAAATAATGAGACTCATAAGAACTAGCATGCAGTTTGGAAAGAAATTCTCAGATGGTTCAGCTAATTACTACTTTAAAAAACTGCCTATATTCAGATGCCAATTGGAAAATGAAACCAGTGGCTATAGCCATATTACGTGTGTCTCAACACCACAACCAATGTGTCTGTGGTGTCGGTACTCAGAGCAAGGCACCCTGCATCCTGCCGAGAATTCCATATTGGTTGATGGTTTGAAAGAACACAGCTGCTTTCAGGGTGAAGAAACTGCACATTAAAACTTCAGAAAGTTTTTTCTTTGGGTTATTTTGTACTTAGGAATGGAGAGCCCACTTTCCTATGCCCTGCCTCCACACGCACACACGCGCGCGCGCACACACACACGCACACACACACGTGCACATGCTTCATACCGATGTCATCATCACCAAGCCATGATAGTTGTGGTTTCTGAAAGTCAGATGTCCTCTTGACTCATAACTAATCCAGATGACTAAAATAAATTCAGTCGAACAATTTATACTATAAAAGAAAAAAGAAAAGCTTTTATATATATTTCTCCACCATGAACCAGCAAAGTGTATGTATGGCATATGCACATGTCAGGCAAGAACCTTTTCCACATAACAGCCTTTAATTTTCACTTTATTTCAAAATAAGAATGAGACTCTCTCACATAGGAAAAGAGGAGAAGGGCATTTGAAGCAGAGGAAACAGAAAATGTAAAATACAGAAATGCAAGCAAGTAATGGACTTTCGGGGAACAGCACATCGGCTCCCCCAAAAGCTGTTGCCGTCTCTCATCTAGTGGCCACAGGCATTCCCTCCACAGCATGTGGTCCACACGGGCACTGCTGCGCTTGGCCTGTGCCCTTAGAAATTCCCAGGCCAGCACCAAGACCTCCTACCAAGACTGACCGCCATGCGTAGCAGCTCAGATCTGATGCTAATCTTCAAACATACACTCTCAGATGGAAGTGTTAAAGATGAATTAAGCAACATATACCAAGCATTCTAAATTAACAAGAACTATAGGCCATAACAAAATGGAAGAGCATTTCTGTATTTTGTGTGTCCCAATTTGCAGTTAGTTCCCCAAGAATATTTTGCTTTGTCATATCTTGATGCCTTCGGCAGCCTGTTCCCTCCAGGGAAAGTGGTCATCCCCATGCTTCTACCCAGAGAAGCCCAATCTCCTCTGTGTGCCTAGCTCAGAAGTGTTCTTGCTCTGTGAAGCTTTTCCCTACCCCTTCAGTACTTGAGTATCACAGAGATATTTTTTTTGTTTACTGTAATTTGTGATACTAGTTTTCAAATGTCCCCTCATCCCGCCCCTCTTTCCCTCCCCCACCTCAAATTATAAGATCTTAAAAGGCAATGAGTGAAATTTACTCTTTTTCTATGCCTGAAAGGCAATAGGTTCCCAGTAGATTTGACAGATGAATAAATAATTTCTAGGCATATGCTGGTTGTTGTTAGTCACTTTTGTTTCGATTTAGAGAAACAGGTATTTCCCTTGGTGAAGATGATGATACTTGCTGACACGTAGCACCTCACCGCCCCCCACCCCCCACGCTCCAGCAAGCGTTGACTTATGAGCAATTGGGCTTAATTCTCTAGCGCACAGCTGGCAGAAGCTTCTGATATTCCCCCACAAGGAGCGCCCCTGGAATCACATTTTTGTACTATGGACATGGATTCAAAATTCTTACCATCCCTCTGGATGACAAGAGAGATGTATAGCTTTAATTTCACCATACATTACTTCAGAAAATGCAAGTATAGTTTGAATGATTCCTATAACCTTCTCAAAGAAGCATACAAACCCACACATATGTTCAAAAATAAATAAGTAAAACCTCTTTGTCCTTTGAGTTATTTAAGAGAAACCTACTTTGATAATAATTTAGCCCCAGGACACACGTTGGCTCCATAAATGTCAGAGTGAAGAAGAGCCTTCCCACTCTCAGACTATCTTTCTATATGTCACGAAGAGAAAGAAATTCAGGAATTGTTTTCTTGATATTTTACCTGAAGTGTTACAGGTTCCTTCTCTCAGCTTTATAAAACCTATACAATTTCATCTCCATTCACCCATTCCATAACTTAACTCTAACAAATAACTGATAGAAAGAAATGGTGATCAAAAGAAATTCTAATCCAACTACCTGACCTGCTGGCCTTCGTTACCTTCATTTTCATTAGCACCATATCACAATAACTTTAAAAGTTTCCAGCAATCTCGTGTTCAAACTTTGACTGCAATATGCTACTATATTTAGAGTGAACCTCGCTATTCAACCTGAATCCATCTCTGAGGTCTGCGTGGCGAGTATGAAGATCTCAGATGAAAGGCTTGTCAGAAACATTCTCAGACTCTCTGGTCCCTGCGTTTGAACAGTGAGGGGCAGGGAAAGAGTGTGAGAGCAGGGAGACCCAACGGCACAGAAGAGGCAGACGAGAACAGTGGTCAGGAGCACAGCCCCAGGAGCCAGGCTGCTGAGGCCCAAACTCTGTAACTGCAGGCAGGTTACTTAATACTCAGATTCCTTTTCAATAAAACGGTGATTACAATACTATGGCCTACTTCATAGGGTTATTGTGAGCACTGAATAAAAGTATACATAAGGTAAGACTGGTATTACCTTATCATTAGTATTTGCTATTATAAATATTATTATTATCAATAATACATCTCAGTAAAAAAAAAATGTGAGTAGGTATCAAACCACAGAGTTAAAAATTATTTTAACCGAAATGCATTGACTGACCATTCCGTGAATGGTGGCATCGCTGAAGAGTCAACTAATCAAAAGCAGGCCGTGCTTTGTCTTTAAGACAAGGTGCCATGAGTTTTAAAGTGAGAAGTGAAACAATCACGGGTAGATGTATGTACCAAATAAATGTATCCTTCTCAGTTTCGTGATTCTTAAATGGCAGCTAGCCCATCTAATAGTCACATATTATAAATCTGCTATTCTATCAAGATCTATAGATACAGAGAGATGCATTATAATATATGGTAGATTTCATCAATAAATTTTGGTGAGAAAAACAGCTCATAAGAAGGAATTGGTAATTAAGTGATAGACACTAAGTCAAAATGCAATGAGAATTCTGAAAAAAGAATGATCCATCTGGAGAGAAAGACTAAAGATACTGGAGCTTGGGCCACAAGCCAGCCCACAGAGGGACAATTCCAACCGGATAGGGATGAGAGACAAAGTGAAAAGCGACACTGAGGGCCGGGTGGTGGAAATGTACACCCAGACCCTACGGCTGAGGTTAGACTTTACGTCGCTCCACGTTTCCCTTTAGGACTGAAACGTGCTCCACTTCGCACGAAAGGGAGAGAGATGCTCTGACAGACGGCAGTCTTGAAGAGATGCCGGGGCTCCGTGGAGCGGCCCGGACCACCACCCGGCTCTCAGTACCTTGCGCCCCGGCTTCTTTCCTCCCTTCATGTTAAATCACTATGGAAATCTGCATGAAAAGGGGATCTTTGTTTCTCAGAGTTCATTTGCTCCAGTAGCCATTTACTCCTCACTTCATTGTCCCTCATCTTCCCGGCAAAGAGAGGGTGACAACTCAAAGCAGAGAAGAGAGACAGATGTACTCCCGAGAACCGGGCTCTTGTCATGTAAATCAGCACAGAAATAAAAGGGAAGAGAAGTACAGAGAATAGGTTTTAGAAGCAACTAAACAAAATGGTTTCCATGGGGGCAACGGTGACTCTTTAATATTTATCAGTGTCACAGTTCTTTTTGTAACAGTAATTCATCATAAAGCCTATTTCCACATAGCTTCTTGAGTGCGCATCACAGTGAAAGTACTAAAAAAGCCACTACTAATGGCTCTCCCAGGTTTCAAAATCCAGGATTCATGCTAATGGAGAAGATGAGCAAAACAAAAGAGAATAAATAAATGTAAACAGGAACACCTCATTTTTCACAAGGGAACCGCAAGTCGAGCTGTGGATCATAACAAAGAATGGAAACTTACTATCACACTAACCCTATGTGTCACGATTCATGAGAAACCGTGCACGTATGGATAAAGTGGTAAAGAATGAAATGCAAAGCATTTTACCAAAATTCTCTTCGCACGACATGAATTTCATTATACTGAAATGTGCAGAAAGGAAACACGTACAACAGACAATGAGAAAATGTTTGCTTATCTGTTTTCGAAGTGTTTAATGTGTTATGGTTAAGAGAAGAGAGTCTTAAAAAGTTGCTGTCAGCAGCTACTGGTTTGACTGACAGACGCCTCAGCGGATGCTGATGGGGTGAGCAGCCCTGGAAGCAGCTCACGCAGCAGCAGCAGTTTTAAGTGAGCCTGGGTAAGCGGCACCCGGTGAACTCCTCCTAATGGGAAACGACTTCACCACCGTATAGTGAGAGAACCACTAAGGCAACCTAAAAGCTATGGACGGGACAAAGAAAAAGGAGAGGACATGAGCAGGCGCTTGGAAGTTCCATACGGTTTGCTTTGCTTCAGAAACCAGCTCGACTCCTTTCTGAGTCAGAGAATCTAGACAAGATGGAAAACAAAGCCATTATCTTACTTCTCTACTCAGTGCCAGAGCAACAAGAGGAGATTAAACGTCAGGGGAAGATTTTGCTTGCTGTTGTTTTGGTGTCCTCTCCCGTCCCACAGTATAGTCTTGCACACTGTCCGAGGACATTCATTAGGGAGACATCGCCGGGAATGAATGTGCCGCCAACCAGCTGCCTCCTCCGAGTCACCCCGAAAGCAAAGGGCTGCAAAATCAGTAGGAACCCGGATCCTTAAGGCACTCTCTCTGGGCTACTGTAAATGTATGCTGAGAGAGCCCCAGGATTAGAGAAGGGTACTTACGAAAAAGTAGAGCAATGTCAGATTCATTTGAAACCCAAAATAATTTGCTCCTGTATCATCTTGCTCTATCTGGGGTCTTCCATCATTAGTCTGGACTTCGTAATCAAGACAATTGCACATTTTTGTGCCTCAACTCCAAAAGAACTGAAACTTAATTTATTATCTCCCTCCATCAAATCTGTTTTTCTCCAATGTTCTCTTGCTCAGAAATCATTACCTCCACCTGCCCAGTCGCCTAGACCAGAAGCCCTGGGAACCATCCATGAGTGGTCCCTCACGCCAATTACTGATTCTTGTTCATTCTGCTGCTTTAGAATCTCCTTTAAAATTATTCTCGACTGCTAGATTAGGTCCTTATAACTCCCCTACCACGCTGAAGCAATCCACCAGTTTATCTTTTTTGCTCTGGGCTTACTCTTTTCTAATAGATCTCCATACTGCTACCAAGGCACTCCTGTGAAAATCCTGTCACTTCTCCCTACCTACAGTATAAAATGCAAACTCATCCTGATTTGGTCCTTACCTGACACTCTGTGCTCATATGCTACCCACACACATGCCGCTACTCTGTGCCACCCATACCAAACCATGGCCCATTTCCCGCACTTGGTTTGTTTCCATTTGCCTCCCTGTACTTGTACAATTGGTCCCCTGTTCTCCTCTTGGTCCGCCCAGCCCAGGTGCTACTCAAGTCACAGGTGAAGCATGTTCTCTACGATGCCCTTCTGGATGCAGAGTCAGGGCTTGCTCTGCTATCACCTCGTGGTACCTCTGTGTCCAGCACTTCACCTTGAGGAAAACAAAGTCGCCCAGGCTACAAGCAGACGGGTACTTGGTGTAAGTACAGGAGCATCGCCAAGGAGGAGAAGCCCTGAGGGAATGCCAGAATGCACGCCCGGCCAGGCTTCAGGGAGATGGGGCATGGGTCAGGAAACAGAGCAACACTGAGGACCCGGGGCGGCTCTCACAACTCGTTACCTTGTCATCCTCAGAAGGAAGATTATGTTAAGCCCTTTTCTCCTGCCCCGACATTATTATACCAGCTTCTGTTCCCATTATCAACTGCCTGACTTTTTCTATACATTGAGCTCAAACTATGTGGAAGAGAAGATATTATCAGGGCAATCAGGCACCATGATCTCCACTGAGGTGTGCTTCTCTAATGCCCCATCCACAGGCCACTGTCTAGCTTGTAGACGTGCTGTGCTGTGGGGGCAGGCTGAGAGTGCTGTGGCCAGAGTGGCAAGTCTACTGGGCAGCATCATGATGGACAGTGGTGCAGGAATCTCATAAAGGGGCTGTGGGTGGCATCAATGTGTTTGTTAGTAAAATTGTTTTAAGTATCTTGTTTTTATATCCCATTTAGCTGAAGCATGTTATCCGAATCTGCACTGTGTCTCCTGGAGGACTACTGGGTGGAAACTCACTCAAATCACAGACACAGAAAACTCCCACAAAGAACAGCAGTTCTGGTATGTGCAGAGGACCATGAAATTGCAGGTTATCAGGTCTGGAAGGGATCTGAGAACCATGGCCTCAACCCTCTACCTATTAGGATGCACGGAAAAGGAACTGTCTACATGAGTGACACTCTTCTCCGTAGGTAACAGGGACCACGAGCTCTGTTCAGTTATACGCACAATGTAAGCTCACTTCTTTCTTTCCCACGGACCCATTTCTCAGTTGAGAAACTTGATAACGTATTGAGATCAGGAACCTAAGCCTTCAGCAGATAAACTTCATGTTCAAAGTCATACAGCTCCTTAATGGCAAAGCCAGTTTCTAAGCCTCCTCATCAGTCTACTATTCTTTTCTCGTTCTCTGTTTAGCATTCCTCAGCCCCAAAGGCCCAAACTAGTGTTTTTAATTACTATTTTAACCTGAATGTTTGCCTTAACCATTAGACGCCAGAGTCAAGGGACAACATAAGACCACATGAATAGAAAATTCAGCAAACAGTATGTAAGGGAAAACTCTCACTGGCATAGAACATAGAGGCAAGGGCAAAGATACAGGAGAAACTACAACTCTAAGAAATTCTCTTGTGATTCAGGGAATTGGTCATTCTGTAAATTGGCTTTTGGCTAATTGGCTTTTGGCATATTGACCTACAACCAGTGCTTAAATACAAAGCTGTACAAACATACATAGTTTTGAGCAACTTGGAAGTCTCATGTAAGCCATTACCTGTCCCCATAAAATAGTAATATAAAGTACAATAATTGTTCTTTCTCAACTGATATTCAGTTGTTTCCGTTATCGACTGCTTGTTTTCTAATTTTAAAATACCAGATACCCAATTAATTTAAATCCACTGTTTTTCAGGCTTTTAAGTTACAAATTAGCAAGTTTCTGGTAAAGATACACTTAGATCTGTGGTAATTGCAATCAGAATGTGGAGGCTTACTAATAGCAAGCATGTGAAGGGGAATATGAAATGTTGAATCTGTGATGTGTGAGGTGTTTGTTTGGTATTTAAATTAAGAACCGATGAAGATCAACATCAAAAGGAAATTTAAATTGATTTTATGGATTATGTGTTTGCAGAATCCAGAGTAAGAGAACAAGAAAATGCAACTGAGAAATAACGAAAATACTGGCCTACACACCTAAAGAAGATATGGTGCATATATATACAATGGAATACTATTCAGCCATGAAAAATGTAATCTTACCATTTGCAATGACGTGGATGGACCTAGAGGGTATTATGCTCAGTGAAATAAGTCAGAGAAAGACAAATACCATATAATTTCACATATATGTGGAATCTAAAAACAAAATAAATGAACAAACAAAACAAAAAGGCACTCATAGATACAGAGAACAAATTGATGGTTGTCAGACTGGAGTGGGGTTGGGGGGCTGGGTGAAACAGTAAAGGGATTAAGAAGTACACTTGGTAGCTGCAGTAAGGTCATGGAGGTATGAAGTACAGCACAGGGAATGCAGTCGATAATACTGTCATAACTATGTATAGTGCCAGATGGGTCCTAGACTACTCAGGGGGATCATTTTGTAAATTACATAAATGTCTTAACCACTATGTTGCACACCTGAAACGAATACATTGAATGTCAACTCTCACTGAAAAATAAAAATCAAATAAATAAGCAAATAAATATAAAATGAATGCTACATTTTTCACTAATCTTAGTTATCACTTTCTTAAATTGTTAACTTCAAGCCAAATTTACACTACTTTTTACAACGTAAGTACACATAGGCATTAAGTATAAATAGACACAAATGAAAAAAAAAATTAAATGAAGAAAAAAAACCCAGACTCTTTCTCATTCGCTCATACCTACGAAGGCCAGCTGCGTCTCCACGCTCTCCAGGCAGGGGCGCAGGGCTGGGAGCAGAGGGAGGGCTCCGTGACCCTGGAGCGGCCTCGCTCTTCCTGCCTCATTCTTTCACGTCGAGTTATCGCTCTCAAAACTCTTCATCTTTCGGTCGTTGCTGTTATTGTTCTTTCTCCTCTAAAATGGCCATTTCTAAGAATCAGCTCCCACCGTTCTGCTCCCCAGCCTGCCGACCCACGAGCGTTCCTGTGGGTCCAGAGGAAGCTGTTCGCACTGGGAACCCTGGGTCCGGGCCTCCCCCGCACCCCTCCTCGGCTGAAGGTGGGATTTTTTAATTTATCCTGAGACTATCACACTACTTCTGGACCCCTCATCTGACTTCTCAGGGGGAGCCACTCACCCCACCCCTAAGAGGAAATGACCCACAAAGGTTTCCAGGTAGTTTTATCACAGGTTTCCATTAAATCTGAATTCAAATAAACAATAAATATGTTTTTAAATAGGTATGTTCCATGCAATATTTGGGACATACTTGTACATTTTTAATATCTGTCATTTATCTGTAATTCAAATTTAACTGGGATATCTGTATTTTTATCTGGTAAATCTAGCAACCCTAACTTGTAGCCCTCCCTCCTTTCGAAGGCTTCTATTTCACATTTTCCTCCAGGTTCTTCTCACTCTTTGAGTAATAGTTCAGCCTTATTGTTTTACGTTATTGTTTTCTATTTCTTCTGGGGGATTTCCTATGCTAGATACAAACATACATACATGAGAATATATGAGCACAGATGTGCAGTCAGAAAAATGTAATGTCAATAACCACACGAACAAAGGGCTGAAGGACAAGGCCACTGCCAAGCTTTTTCCAAGGACATCCTGATTGTTCTCCATGTCATCTGAAAGAAATTCTTCCAAAACAGTCCTCCATTCTCTAGGTTATACCATCACGTCTCAGGAGAAGATGGTGCTAGGGAGAAACCCTTCTTCAGTAAGATTTCTTGTACAATCCGAATTGGTAGCCAGATCCAAACAAATGTTGTCAACTAGTAAATAAACATTGCCCAGATATTGACTTGACATAAAAAAGTCCCAAACTAAATACTCTGTTTCAACACTGTGGCCTGTCTAGAACAGTACGCATTTTGTCAACACTCTCTGAGTGTCAGAAAGAGAAGCCAATAATTCCTGTCTCTCTCAATCAGCTTTATTTTTCATTTGTACTTTTTTCCGTTTGGATAGCAGCTAAAAGAACAAAGAACCAGAAAGAAAATGCTGTGACACACACACATACACACACTTCAACTTTTAAGAAAAAATATTGGAAAGCATACATTAAAATGTCACTTCATTCAAATTAATCAATAAATTATGGATTCTCTAAGTAAATATGCAGATAAAAATGCATATAACAAATTCTATTATTTCTCATTTATCTTGATGACATATCCTGAAAGCCAGAAGGTAAAACGGCCCAGAAATAATGCCAGCTTTCTACTTTTTCTTTCAAAAATCAAAGATGTTCCAAGATGATAGCTCCAGTAATGGGAGATGCTTCCATTGCTGATTTTCCTATGGCCAGAATTTTAGGGAAGGGAGGAAGGTGATTTTCTTTTCTATTTTCTCCTAAAGAAAACTAAAATACCAAAATATCTAAAGTGTAAACAGGACACACTTGCAATATGTCCCAAAGAGTGATGTCCTTTAAGACTCTAGGGCGAGCATTTATAAGATTTAATCTGATACTTCCAATGGGAGCGGTGACTAAAGAGAACACTTCATATATGCAGAGGATGTAACTATCAGGCCACAAACTCGAGCATGTGAGAAATAATCAACACTTCTACAAAGCGGCTTAATTTATACTTCAAGATGTCATCCCCACGTACCAGTGAAAACCTTATGGTCAGGCATTAAAGGAGTCCCATGGTTCATGCCAAAGTTTAAGGATGCTACAGGCAGCACCAAGGGGCTGGGGAGCTACGGTTACCTATATTACCTCTTACACAAATTAGTGGTTCTGGTACACACAGATCAGCACTGAGATGTCGAGCAACCCTCTCAGCCTGGACCCTCCACGTCCCGCAGCCCTCTGAGAATTTCTGCCATACCTGGAAAGCTTTTACATGATTGTCTACTGTCCCAACAACCTAGATTCCCCCACAAAGCCTCTATTCCCTAAGATACAGCCAAAATGCTGCCAAAAATCAGGGTGAATCCACTGTGTTCTTGGGCCTAAAATGGGTTCGCAGACCCAATTCCAACATAAGGGGTTTCCCCTGCCACCAACATCAGTTCTCAGACACGAGCAGGGTATCCAATAATTCAACTCAATTCTGGCAATATTTACGTGCAGGTAGCGTGAGATTCCACAGGACAAGGGTTCAGTCCTACAGGATCCCCCACCTTCCCCCTGGCACATATATACACACTTCAGATGCCAGTGGCAAGCCCCGGGCTCTCACCTGGGCTTCTGACCAAGTGGCTATATGGAGTGAAGTTCCAACGACCACCTTCTGGGTCATTAATTTGCCTGAATGGCTCACAGAACTCGGAAAAACCCGTTTACTCAAGAGAGTACGGATATGTCATAAAGGATGTAACACGGAAACAACCAGATGAAAGATATGCATGGGGGAAGGGATGCGGAAAGGGGCACCGGGACCCCACGCCCTGGCCAGGTGCCACTCTCTCGCTTCTGCATGTTCACTACCCAGAAGCTCTCCAAACCCGGTCCTTTTGGATTTTTGTGGAAGCTCCATTACATAAGCATGATGGATGAAATCATCAGCCACTGGCCATTGATTCAACCACCAGTCTTGGAGGTTAGGATAAAAGTTCCAACCTTCTAACCATGTGGTCCTCTTCATTGACAGCCAGCCCCCATTCTCAGGGGTGGTCCAAAAGTCACTTCCCTAGCATAGCAAAAGACATCTTTATCATTATCGACACTTAGGAAATTCCCAGGGTTTTAGGAGCTTTGTGCCAGAAAGGGGACTAAGTCCGAATACGAATTCCTTATTACAATAAACAATATCGCAGGGCCATGTGCCCCTCCTTCTCTCCTTCTCTAAGGAAACAGTAAAGGTCCGTCATAGGGAAATCCTTCTTTTTTCACGATTCTTTAAGATAGTTATTTTATAGCTAGTAATTGCCATCCATTAAGCCCTTAAGACTTACAAATCATTTCCACTGTTTGTCCTGTCACAGGGCTCCCTGGGGTTAGACATTATACAACTACTTACTGTCCACTGGAAAGAGTAGGTAATGGGGTGAAAGTGGAACGAGCAGAAGAAAACCTGTAGACTAACATCTCAAAAGGCCACAGAACCAGATACCTAAGCGCAACTAAGGGTTCCTAGTTTTAAAAGAAAAAGTTCTAATGTCAAGGCTTTAGTTTCTATATCATTTTTAAATGTTTGACTTCAAAACAGTCCACTGCAGAGAATATTTTCAGAGTCCAAGATTGGCCAAAAGATAAGGTTCAGGTTTATTCAAGAATAGGATGCCTGTGTTGTTTTCATAAGGAGATATCTCATATAAAAGACAACTACATCAAAATATAGTCTTACGTAATTAATCAAAACTAAATGTAGAACTCCCTGTTGTTATAAGTCCTGGTGTGAAGACCTATCCTTTTCTTTTCTGTAAAGGATGAAAGTGATGTTCAGTATGAAACCAGCATCTCATTCTCTACATTCTGGCAAATTTGCAAACCAATAAACATCACAGCAATGTTCTTTTTAGTGTACATGGTAGTGATGAATTTTTATTCCAAGAGACACATCTCTTTTGAATCTAATATAAAAACCGTCCAAGCAAATCAAGTTGGACAGGATGAAACTATAGATTTTTGAAGTGTGAGGCATTTTACACTTACATAAAAATAGAGAAGTGGGCCCTACTCTTAAATAGCTTTATTATGGCTACTCATGAAGGAAGAGCTTTCCAAAGAGTAGTCCAGGAGAAGCCTGTGCAGGAGGAGAAATGTGACTGGGTAGCCATGCTCTGGGTGCACAAGCAGACAGCAGGGATGCAGAGGCTTCTGACTGGCCCTGAAGGGCTACTTCGTGTAATATACGGATCCAGTGGACATGATTCTATGATCACCTAGCAAATGGAACATTTCAAAGGTCAACCCCCTGACATGTATAAATAAAAAAGGGAATATGTAATAAACCTGAGGAGCTCAGGGGTCAACATGGCAGGCCCGACAAGCTCAGAGACCAAAAGTAACCACACAGAATGGTCTGATCATAGGTTCCTAATTAGGCAGGTCATGGTGTGTAGTTATATCCTAGGATATAGCTTCCCTAGCGAAGGTCAATCTTTACCTTAAATGAGCCCCATCCATTGTTCCTATGCATGCAGGATAACGTACCTTTGAAACATCAGAGTGATTTTCTTTTCTAGACTCCGTGGAGGTCTGCAGGCACCAGGAGACCACGAGAGCACAAAAGCAAAGAATATCTCATTGTTATCTTATTGCCTACATGCCATCTCTATGTGCTGTAAATGTTAAATATTAACCATCCTATACCTACCTATGTAAAAGAGATATGCATTTCTCCATCTTTTTTATCCAATCCTAGAGATTTCACCACTTTGCTATCTCCTGCCTCCTGAATCTACCACCAATGGATTCCCCATAACCTTCCTTATGTTTTCTCCTTTGACATAAATGTATAAAATGAGCTGCAAAACTCATTCTCTGGAGTATTTTTTCAATCCATTGAGATTTCGCTTCCAAGCATGTCTTAAAAATTTTGGCTCAAATAAATTCTTATAAAATTTTTCTATAAATTTGGACATTCTTATGTTGACATATGCTTTGCTGAAAATATAAATAGCTTGTTTTTGCCTAAACTTCAGAGATGCCAGAATATAAAAGGATGAGATTAAATTTTACATAAGGAATAGAAAAAAAAAAAAAGATTTCACGGACCTCAATTAGGATGAAGCATGAGCCTAACAGAAGGGAAGAGCTGTTTTGCATGAGCTGTTTAAATCTCAACTGGGCCATGACCTTGAAGCTCTTTGGTAAAGTAATAACGCAATCCTGGCAGCAGAATGCTCAAAATGACCTCATGGGCCTCTCGGATTTCTCCATGATTCAAAAGTCATATGTGTCTGGTATGTGTCCACCAAGGCTGGAGCACTTGTGATAGGACAATTCAGCCTGCCACTGCCTCGTGACACATGTGAATAAGGCAGAGTATGCTTGAAGACAATAAATCTCTATTTTATAAATGTGCTATTTACTATGACTTCTAATCCTGCCTTGGAAATCTACTTCTTTATTTGCACCAGCATGTTTATTTTAATATTTGGCATATTTTAGAAATATGACATTATTCCAAGAAAATAAAGAGAGAAATAGAAAAGATGGAGCCAGAAGAGATTATGATACTTTGCCTCCTTCTCCTTTCCAGACGCTTCAACAAACTACCCTCTTCTGCTCACTGTGCCTAAACTTGCCTTCTTTTTTCCCTCAGACTTCATCATAATTTCAAATATATGTTTATCAGAGTACATATTATTTTAACATAGGTTTTTGCCCCTAGCCTTGAGATCCATGAGTAGATCCTATATTCTTCCTATTCATCAAGCTACTTGAAAGCAGAACAAACATTTGATCCTAGGTTTCCTGCCTTCAAAACCACGTCACTTTTCACTCCATCCTCTCTCGTCCTAAAGTTTCTCCAAATCCATTCTGAAACCGTAAGTGACTCTCAAGACATACTATCCCGACGAATTTCTCCAGGTTCACAGTCCTCTGTTCTAGTGATCCTGATCTGCTCACTTTTTCACAAAGCAGGCTCCTCTTCACCTCCCTGTTCATTGCCCGAGATCTTCCCATAATCTGGAACGTGATGGATCATTCGAGGTTAAATCGACATTTTACTTCTTACATTCCTTCACTGTACTCGTCTTTGAATTTTTATAGCACATTTGCCTGATTTAACACAGTATTATATCATAGCTTTGTATAAAGTTATTACTTTAACTTTTCATCTCTCCTGGAAGCTACATAAAGATGGAGCTCATGAAGTCTCATGCTTCTGTACAGCCCACGGTTCCTAGCGCAGTGCTGAGTCGTGCATGACAGGCTGATCTCATAAGAAGCATATCCAGAGGTGACCAACTCTTATCAGGTCTCATTCAAAGGAGCAAAGCTTCATAAATCTTGGGCGGCACTTCTGCCTTCCTAAAACAAAATAGATGTTCTGTTTTCTTCTGTTTTTTTTTGTTTTTTTTTTTCACATCGCATTATCCATGTGAATCTCCCTCTGCATCCGAAGGAGATAATTTCAGCATGCTGGGCTTTAAGGGTTTATTTTGAGCAAAAACATTCTGGATTTTGAGTTCCATACTATATCTTGCCTGGAGCTCAAATAATAGAAAAAGCGACAAGAAAGAACATAGTTAAGGAATGTGACAAAATTTTACAAATGTGTGCTGCCTGCTGAGGGACACGCTCGAGTGCACTCCTTGCAATGATGCTGGACAGCTGCGACTGCATCATTTGACTGGAACAAATAGATTTCAAGTGTCTGTTCTATAGAGTTTTAAAAATGTAAATTCAAATTCCTCTAGTTCTTATCAATAATAACGTAGTTTCCATATCTTGTCTCATTAAGAATTATTCTTACCGAGAAATACTTTAAATCTTTTTTTTTCCCCCCAATAATAAATGTATTGCCAGTTCAAAACTTTGGCGGCCATCATTCGGGCCTTGGGCACCACTATCTGAAAGAAGATTCACATACTGTCATCTATTTAAATGGCACATACAGAATACAGAAAGCAGCATATGTAGAGCAATCAAATATTAATCTACAAAGGACTGATTAACCAAGAAAGTGTCTGGACGGGAACAACAGTAGCAACAAAAGTAACAGCAGCAGCAGTGCTCAATACACACATATTGTAATTAATGCCTTTTTAATCTTTATGGCTATTCAAAGGAGTATAGATATTATTCTCCTCATTTTACTGTTAAGTAAACAGATTCAGAGTTCAAGCAGCTTAGGGAAAAAGCAGTCCGAATTTGAATACTCAAAAAGCAGTAATCTTTCTACCATGAAAAAAAAAAACAGGAAAAAAAAAAAACAATAGCTCTTGAGAATCAACAAAGTTTTTAAAGGCCAAATGGCTAACTGAGGGTTTTACTTTCAATCCCCAGTTGACATAATGCAGAACATGCCACAACATA
This sequence comes from Pteropus medius, assembly GCF_902729225.1. Classification (NCBI taxonomy): domain Eukaryota; kingdom Metazoa; phylum Chordata; class Mammalia; order Chiroptera; family Pteropodidae; genus Pteropus; species Pteropus medius. The sequence goes on from NW_024348304.1 coordinate 4,544,039, forward strand.
TGTTGCGATCACATGAAAGACCTTGAAAGTTGATGTTGCATCATATAAGAATTTTTTCAAGATGAAATATTGCCATTTTTGACAACGTGGATGGACCTTGAGATAATCATGCTAAGCGAAATAAGCCAGACAGAAAAATGTTGAAAACCACATGATATCACTGATATGTGATATCAGTAAAAGCAACAAATAGGACAAACAAACAGGGACTCACAAATGTGGATCCGGAAAGTGGGGGGAGGGGGATGAGGTAAAAGGGGTCAAATATGTGGTGATAGAAAGAAATCTAACTATGGGCGGTGAACACACAATGCAATACACACACACACACGCACACATCTTACTGCTAAATTGTACACCTGAAATTCACTGGATTTTGTTAACCAATGTCACCATAATAATTTTTTTTAAATTAAAAAAAAATTTATTTTCCAGTTATGATAATAACCAACATATTTTTATACTGACAAAATTTTTGCAGAGGTGACACAGAATGCATTTAGCATAGCAATCCAGTTTGGTTTTAATTTAAACTTGTCACTAACCTGTTGTGTCTGATCTTCCCTGCGGGGAGACTGTATTCACTCTGCTGACCTCAGGAGTGGCAATGTGAATTTCTAAGGCATTGAAATGTGAGCGATGATTTCTACAGAGGTGAGCAGTGCATTCGGAGGGAAGGAAACAGCTGACAGGATGAGGGGACATTAACGAGGTTTGAGTCAGATATATCAGACAGCCTGATCTCTCTTTATTTAACCTCATCTGCATCCTCCCTTAAGTGGGAGAATTTTTAATATGATTATAATTTTAAGATGATTGTGACTACATAGTTAAATGTGCTTGGACTTATTCCTTTCATCTTGCTTTATTTTTTTAATAAACTATGTCTCTGGTTGTTTCTCCTGTCTTTTCTTGCTGTCGTTGGATCAATTAAATCTTCTCATTTTATTCTTTTCCTTTGGTGCTTTGGGAGATGTATATATTTTTAATTTTCCAAAGTTTCTTTTTACATTTCTCATATAAATGCTTAAACATTCTATTAATGAATACTTATAAAATACTACCTGGAGAAGAGTATGTGCTAAATAAATCTTTTTTAAGTAATTACAACTACAAGTCTAACATTATTTAAGTAATTTATCATTTATTACCTATCATTATTTCTTGAACTCCACATCTATCTCTTGTATTTGTGTTTTTCTTTCACTTTGCTTAAACAACTTTTAGTACTTCTTTTAGAATGTTTGTGTGATTAGTAAACATTCTGAGCCTTTGAAAATATGGAAAAAAAAAAGAAATTCAAATCCTTATCCCCATAATTTAAGCTAGTTTAGGAAGATATAGAATTGCAGATTTAAAAATATTTCCCTTATTAACTCTGAAGGCACTCCTTTATTTCCTTCTAGTTTGCAGTGTTATCAATGACTTCAATTTCTCTTAAGAAATATATTTTTTATTTTTTGAAATCTTTAGGATTTTATCTTTTTCCTTAGTTTTGAAATGTCACCACAGTAGATCTATTTGCATGGAGATCTTTTTTCATTCACCCAGCTTCACATTCACTGGCCATCTGAAGGGTCATAACGATCTTCATCTCTGGAAATTGTTTTTCTATCATTTCTTTAATTGTTTCTCACTCTCAGAATTTCTGTAACATTGATAATTAAACTCTTGCTTATCTCAACTTTTGTTTCATATCTTCCATTTGTTCTTTCATGCTATATTCTAAAATTAGTTTGATTAGTCTTGCAGCTCATTAATTATTGCTTGAGTTATGTAGACTTGCTATTAAATCCATTCGATTATTTATCAATTATATTGTTTTTTATCTCTAAGATTTCTTGTTTCATGAATGTGATATAGTTTCTCATCCCACTGGGAATATTATTTATACTAACCCTAAAGCCTTTTTCTGTATGCTTCATTGGCTCTCTTTTTTCAGGAGTTATGTTTATTCAGTTCATTACTACTTATGCATGATTATTCTCAATTTTATGCTCATGATTGTGTTTGAAAATCCTGTTTACCTAATGACAAATACCGGTTCTACTTGCTGTGGTTTGTATCTTGTCACCATGGGAAAACAATAGGACCATTTACCCAACAAGGAAGTACGAGCAAATCATTTTATAGGAGTAAAGGCTTTCTACCCTCCCCTGGCATCATAAGACATCAAGGGCCAGCCCTCCTCTTTGACCCAAATCCTTACACTCACTACTCCAGCGGAAAAAAATCAGTGGCTTTTATTGACACCCAATTAACTGCTTTGACTTTGCCTCAGGGATTCCTCTGTCCCTTGGGTCCAAAGTCTTTTAATATAGAGGTCCCCTAGAGATCCTCCCATATATTTTGAACTATTCTATTGTATACTTTTCAGGCTATAGTTTCCTCAGTCAATTGATTTCATATTTTATCACAGTCATTTCATTTTACAGTGTTATTATGGACTTATTATTTAAAGATATCTCAATTTTTTCTGTTTAACTTAGGGATTTGAGGTATTCATTTCTCCGTCTTGATCCAATCTTCTCTACAGTCTTGTTTAATTTATACTATTAGCATACTAATTTTATTAATTGTCTTTAACAGATAGTACTAAGATAAACTTCAGATCCACCCAAGTCAAAATAACACAAATTATGAATTGGTAGAGTTTAAATGGATAGGGTTTTACTTCTGATAAATGAGGTTTTGTCTATAGAACATCCAAACAAACCTGTCAACTAACGAGAAAAACAAAACCATTGAACTGATTTTAAGAAACAGTGCTTTGATTTTAAATGGTGGTTGTAACGGTGCCATGTAGATACAGACTGAGTCGTACTTGACCTATGATGTAACTAAAGCAATTAGAGATTATGTGATTTTTTTCAGATAACACAGCCAAGTATCCATTCGGTCAAGAATAGCACCCAATGAGTACTTGCCCTCTCAAACTTCTTTTGGATTTTTCAGCTCATTTAATCGATTTATTACTTTGTGGGGAGAGCCAAGAAAATGCAGCATGCGCCACTCTGTGAACTAAGGAACATTTAGTTCATATACCCTCCAGCTCCTGCACTAACAAGCAGCAGCAAAACCATAGCAGAAATTATCTCCAATCACACTAATTCTCCTTAATATATAACATGTGCCCAGGCAATGCGACTCTTCCAAAGCTGTGTTTTCTAGAACTCTGTGCTTTTTAAGCTCTTCTCTGAGAACATATTATGAATAATCAATGACAATCTGCTTCTCATCCCCTGTAAAAATGCTCAAGATGTAGAATATCACCTTAGCCAGAAATGCCTCTCCATTTTTAAACTATTCCACAAGAAGAGTTTTTATTATTTGTGATCATATCTTCAGTTTTGATGCTAGAAAGTAAGAAACTGTTAAAAAATAATGCTTCTGGTCTGTGTAGTGGACATCTGTAGTTTCAGCATCTGTGCTGGAGGCAGAATCTCAGCATGGACAGAAAGGGAATACACTCAGAGTCAATTAGATACATCAGGATTTTTGATGAAAAGAAGCAATTTCTTCAATAACAAAGGCTGTTATTCTTCTTTCAAATAACAGCATGAAAGCAATTCTTTTCACAGAGAATCTGGCCATATTGCTGTCATACCCACAAAATCTATTATTATACAGTATCCAAAAATGAGAGCTCTGTCCCCACCAAACAGTAAAACGATATATGGATTCCATCTACAGAGGTTTCCAAATTAGAAATGATTTCTTCAGAGGAAATATAGGAAGGAGTCTGGAATGCAAGAGAATACATTTCAGAGGGAGGAGACAGATCTATACCACATGGGAAGAGCCTTGTGGCACTAATAGCATCAAGCTTGTTTGCTAAAGAGGAAGCACGTTGCTACCCAACAGAATAGTAAAGCCAGGAGAAAATGTCACAATGTTGTTTCATGGGCACTTTTTTAAAAAATCATCATATACTGAAACTTTAATCAAGTCTTTTATTTCCTAATTTTCTCATTTGTATCCCTGTGTGGCAATAAAAACCATGTGAGAACTAAGCCTCTTTTTTGTATATATCAGCAGCATGAGTTTGTACAGACACATGCTCCTACTTGAAATTATTTTCCTTTTGTGAATGAACAGTATCACTCTGATTGGACATCTATTTATTTTTGGTGTTAAACTCACAGGGGAGGGAACGTGTCTAACTGAGTGGTGAACTACATCCCCTATGCAGATATACAACACAGGAACAAGACAAGAAAACATGAACCAGACTCCCCAGTACCTAAGTTACTCCTTCATATAAGTTAAACAACCATGTGAGTTCTGTCCTTCTGAGATCATTCCTATTGTCTAGCAGAACTTCTAGACCAATACCAGGCTTTAGAAGCATTTAGTCATTGACTAGGACTCTATATCAGTAAATAGAATTTAATATTCAGGTGTCCAGAAATTTTAACTTCAAATTTTGAATTTTCAAACATCTCTTAATGACCCTCATGAAAGATGAAATACTGGTATATTACTGTTTGTTTTAAACCTAGCCTTCTCTAGTCCATCATTTTTCTGTTCATTCAAATTGCCTCCTCACATGAAAGCTTCCTTTGAAGCTCATACTCCGTCCTATATATACACAGACAGTTGGAACCTGATAGCATGGCATCTGGCTCTATAAGAGCTTATACTTATATCACTTGTACTTCACAGAGTCTAATAACAGTCTCAACTGAAGTTGAGTAACCACAATAATTTCTAGGAAACAACCTTCTTTTTTTCAGTCTCCACTAAAATATATATATATATAAATGCCAAATTCATATATCAGTTTCCATTCCACTTTCTTAAATTCGTAATCTAGTAAATAGGTCATTTTTAGCATTAAGCTGCTTATTAATAAAGACTTGCTACTGCTGTGACCTTTCCTAAGTAGCAGGACATTCGGTGCTTAGAAGTTTCAGAAAAAAATATCCTAATTGGTAACTAAATGTCCCAAATTCACCCGAAGATGTAAAAATCAAATTGGAATCAACACTAAAAATGGAAAATAAACAGATCAAGTACAATATGTATAAATAACATCTACAGTTCATTTCCCAAAATAGTTTCATATATTAGGAGATAAAATCGCCATCATTTCATCAGAAAAAAAAAAAAGTAAGACTCAAGAATTAGTCTAAATGAAAAAAAATGCACAGAGGTACATGGGGAGACCAGAGAGAGATCAAGAGTAATAAGAGAAACAGAAGTTTGTGGAAAAAAACCTGGCCCACAGGTGAGTTTTTCTGCAAATTGGCTAAGTTCACTGCAGTGTCTGGACACCACTTGGCAGACACAGCAGACAGCTACGATCTTCTCAATTTTTAAAACACACTAGATTAACAACAGATTTTAATACCCAGAAGAAGATACTACTTTCATTGTATATTTTTTCATTATTATTATTCACTAAGCTCTATAAGCAAATGCAAAGAAGCAGGCCGACTCTGGTTCTGAGAAATATTCTCCTGGTCATTTGAAATTACTGGTTCCTAGATAAGGTGCTCCCGACGTCATTCCTTATGCATTCGACAGCGAAGAGAAGCAACTAAATCTAGCTTCACAACTGCCTTAGATTCTGGTGTCCAAGTATTCTTATATAACTCAGAAGTATGCTTAGATTATTGACTAACCAGTTTTACTGCCCATTACCCTCTACAGGACTTCATTTTTTAAAATGTAAAATGCAGACATGGCTTCCCCAAGCCAAATCTAAGCAGCATACTGGTGTCGCTGAGACCAGTCCTCAGGGCACAGGACGCTGACAGAGCTGGCAATCGCAGCGCTTACTGCAAGGGTGCTTTCCTCAGACGTGCACGTTTCCAGGCTAACAGGAAGATGCTACAGGATATGTGAAAACTCTTTCATTGTGCGTGAATGCATTTCAAAGCACAGCGCCCTAAAAGGGAAAATGGATAAAAGAGCGAGCTGTGCTCTTTAATTCCAAAATCAAGGGAGGAAATTCTGTGCATCAAACAACAAAACTGATGCTCGGACAGCTGGCCATGGGTCACAGTCACCCTCGCAGGCGTCCAGCTTTAAGCTCTACAGACTCTGGACGAGGAGGAGGAAGAGCACACCTGAACTGTTGAAAATATGTTTCTCTCTTACGTGAGAAAGCAAAGTTGAAAAAGTACCAAATTTTCATTCACTAGTGAGAATAAACACAATTATGTCCCTACTTTGTCTCCTATGTTCCCAAGCCAATGAAAACTTTGAAAAACAAAGCCTCTAGCTCCGATCAGAAAAGTAAGAAAAATGAGACTCAGCCTCACGAGGTCCTAGATTCAAAGAGAAACACGCCAGGATCACCATCTCATGCCTGCTCACAGAGCATTTCCAGTGCCGGGAGAAAGAGCAGACTCCGCAAAACACCCTCACTGTCTTTATCTGGTAAATCGGGAAGTTATTTCTTATTGAGTCTTGGAATTCAGGAAAGTTTCTCTCTAGCTCTCTCTCTCTCCTTCCCATCACATCACGCCATGGAGGAAGTATGAACCTCATTTCGCATCTTGGCAAAACAAAAATTCTGACAAGGTGACTGTCCCATGGTCGTTCTCTTTATATTGATAAAGAAACATGCATATTTTCCAAATGGTGCCCCCCGAAGAAGAGCCGCACACGACACTGCCCACAAGGTCCTCCCTGAAAGGCTCTCCCTCTTCTCTGCTCACTACACTGACTCAAGTACCAATTCCTGTTTCTTCTCTTTACTAGAGTCTCATTTTTGCTTTTTCCTGCAAACATAGATAACCTTCCTCATCTCAACAGACTCATGGAACAGCTTCCTACACATTCTTTCCATCTATGCCATCTATTTGTCATTCTACAGCTCAGCTCTGTTCACTTCATTTTCCTGCTCACAAACCTTCAGAAGTTCCTCTACTGCTTTTGAAATGAAGCTCAAATGCATTTTCTTGGCACTGAATGTCACCACAATCTTGACCACTACTTTTCCTCGCATTTCTTGTCCTCTACATTCCAGTCACCCTAGCATGCATATATATCATGAAAAGGTATCATGTAAATTTTTCACAGTGGTGGGGCAAGAGAAAGGGGTGAATTTCATACTAGCTCTTAAAGACTTCTGCTCAGAAACGTTCAGCAAAGTTTCCTAAGTCTGCTTCGACATTTTTGATTATGTTACTAAGAGTATAAAAATGTGCTAAAAAACACGCACCAAAAATGCTCTCCAAATAAATAAAACTTAAATTTAATGGTTTTTTTCAATAAAGATTAACTTGTAAAAAAAAAAAACACATACGTACACACACACAAGCAATTTACTCCCACTCGATCTCATCCTCATAGCCTCCAGTATATGTTTATGCTTAGATTTTTATATATGTTCACTAAGCAAAGTTACACTTTTGTTCCTACAAAATGTGTTTTACTGGTTCATAATGAAAGAATAATAGCTCACATTTTAGTGTTTATTATGTGTTAGCCAAGTATTATTCCAAGTATTTTCATTTACTCTTCATACGAATCTATGAGACAAATATTATTATCCTAATTTTACAAACATTTAAGACATAGAGGCATAGAAAATTTAGGCCATTTGCTTAAGATCACATAGCTATTGAGCAGAGGAGCCAGAATTTGAACCCAGACAGTTATGGGACCTGAACTCTCATCAATAACTTTTATTCAATAGTACCCCTCAATGAGAAAACTTTTAGTAAAACAAAAACATATTTAAAAACAAATATTTAATGAACATATACCATTCAGTGAACACCTTCTAAGAACTGGGGAAATGATAATATGTTAAATGAGTAATTCATTTCATTCACCAATTTCTAAGTCAAAATTTTAAAGTTGGGAAACACACGTATGTTCTCCATATAGATCTGCCAATAACTAGTTTGTATCATTAAGTCACTGAATTCATCAGAACTTTAGTTGATTCTATCCATAATGAGGAGGTTATTTTAGATAGTTCTTTAGGGTCTTATTTGTTTCCTCCTATGACATGAAACATAAAGCATACATAGATTGCAAAAGTCCAAGAAGTCATAGAAAATTTCTTAGTTTTCTGTATCTGTTGTAAATTTCTCACCTTACACAAATTATGGAGGTGTAAAAAAAGCTTTATACTCACCTAATTTTGTATTATTTTATGCTATCGATGGTTACTTTATCATTGACTGCATACACTTGAAGAGAACATTTCAGTATAATTTTCAAACTTTTAAATTATATTTTTAATTATGGATTGGATTTTTCTATTAGTTTAAACAAGAAAAATGTTTTAAAAAGAAGAGATGGAGGGGGATGAAGAGGGAGAGGAAGAAAAAGTGAAAGGAAGAAAGAAATTCAGAGCTACCTCTCATTTGTTATGTTTGCTTTGACTTTCATTGGGACTGAGTGTCGAGGAGGTAGGTTTGGACAGAAGGAAGTGATACTTCCTTCTAAAGCTTTCCACATGATTAAGTAAATTATAATTTCTTCTCTTCAGACAGGGATGACTCCTTCCTAGGAAGTGCCAACATCTGTTTAGAAAGAACATCTGTTAGGCAAGCAGAGATATTGGGAGATAAGCTGCTTATTCAGACAGGACATAATGAACAAATCATAATATACTGGAAAATTTAGATTAGGATCTGGGCATAATTAGTAGTTGTTAAGGTGCCAGCTGCTGCAGTTTTGAACACATAACTAATGGGGCTGGAAGCTCCCATGATTGTCGGCAACTCCAGCTGATAGCAGTGCAACGGTCTGTTTAGAAATATGCACTAGGTGCTGGGAAACAGACTTGTTCAGGATTATGCTTACAAGGGACACACTGAAGTTTTCTAGCTTGCATAACTTCCAAACACAGTCCACCAGAAGTCAGGTGACTGTGAGCAGAATATGAAGATTTCATATTACCTGACCCAAAGTATGGGGTGACAGCTTTAAATGAGTGTGTGTTCTAAGTGCAAAAATGGTAATGGTAACAAAAACATTGCTAGTTAGACCTCTGTCATTTTTTAAGCTCCGTACATGTGGCCTTCACTGATGACAAGGACCCTATGAGACAGAGTGGCCATACAACCTCTCCATTTTAAAAGAATCATCTCCAAGGACTTAAGTGATCTAAGCCAGCAAAAGGGCTTAATAATAATAAATTCGAAAATGTAATTTCATATAATGTCTATAAATTCATTAAGATTAAAGACGGGAGTCCCAGAACTCAAATGGTAACACTGAAGGGGAACTCGGAGCACGGTCCCACGTGTTCGCACTGGAGGGGAACTCGGAGCCTGGTCCCACATGTTCCGCAGATTCATTTCCACTCAGCACACACACTTACCCTAGGCCTTCGGCTCTCTACAGCAGTTTCTAGAAAACCTCACGTTAGAATTCAGATTTCCAATCTTCCTGCTATATCGGCACTATAATTTCCTTCTTTTGATCAACCAGAAGAGAGATCCATTTAATCTATAGTAAATTCTACTTTTTAAATAAATTGTGTGGTTTTCAAGTTCCAATTTGGAAAAAAAAATACATTTTCTTAAAATATTAATAATTTCAGATTTTTATGTTGATCAAAGATGTTTGTCTACAAAGGGAAATGAGTGAATTCCAAGACAACAGAGCACAAGGCTGATTAAGGCTAAATGTTAGCTTTTCAATAATTTCAAGAAACTACTCCTTTCATTCTTTCCAGTAAACAGCCTGAAATACAGATCAGTCCAAATGTCAACAGAAAAATATCCGATTTCTCCCCAGGGTGGGCCGATGTCAGTCCAGGAGAATGGGCTCACCGGCCCCACTCCAGGCACTGCCTTTGTGCATTCATAAAGATGTCATCGTGGAATCTAAATCCAGGGTTATCTGTCTACCCTTCTACTTAAAATGACAGCAAACGTTTGGAAAAAAAAAAAAAAATTATTACTCGGTAGGTTTATTAACAGGTGTCTCAGACTGTTAGAGATGTCCAGGACACCGCAGAAGTACAGAATGTGCTTACTGTTCTCAGGAAGCTTGCACTCTAGTCAAGTCGAGAAAAATTCAATCTTGAACAGATTGGAACTAACCACAAATGGAATATAAGTTCAGAGGAAAACATGTCTGTGTGACAGTACCAAAACTATGAATCTGCTAGTTTATCGAGCACCATGTGTAAACTTTACATCAGTTTCTTCCTTAGCATTTTCGGACTATATTTAGGTTCGGAGACCCACATTTACAAGCAGAAGAAGAAGAATTCATGCCTGCTGCTCCTCTTTTAACTGTATTACACATATTGTAATCAGGAGTCACAGTTGTTTCAGAATTATTTAAGAGAATTTGAAAGTTTTAATGACTTCTCCTTAGTCTTGGATCATTTGTGGTATATTCTGTATGAGATCAATAAAGGTTTTGGTTATTGAAGTTCATATAAAACCTGATATTTAATACCACTGCCAGAGTCAGCAGATCACAAATTTTCCGGACGGATAAGACACAATTTGGAGAGGTACATATTTCTTAATAACTTTTGTATGACTTAGATACTTTGCTTATACCACGGGGACTAAAATAAATATTCTCTAAGATTCTGACAGTAGGATGTACAGTCATACACCACGTAAAGACGTTTTGGTCAACCATGAACCACATATACAAGGGTGGTCTCATAAGATTATAATAAGCTGAAAAATTCCTATCACCTAGTGACATCACAGCTGTTATATCATCATAAATGCATTACTAACATTTGTGCTGATGCCAGTGTAAACAGACCTGTCATGTTTCATGCCTTATAAAAGTATAGCACATACAATTACGTACAGTGCATAACACCCGATGATGACAATAAAGAACAATGTTAATGATTTACATATTTACTATATTACATTTTTAATCATTATTTTAGAGTGAACTCTTTCTGCTTGTAAAAAAAAGTTTGCTGCAGAACAATATCCCATGTTACACCCACAGTAGCCTCATGCATCTCCGGTTTACCCTGTCTCTTGATTACATCATTTTCTCTTGTGCTTAATTTAATCTTGTAAAGTTTTGTTCATCATGGCCCCTAAGCATACAAAATCCACTGCTAACATTGCCAGTAAGAGGCCACATGGAGTGACACAGTGAGGCATTTCTGGAAGGATTGCAACATCTATGACTGGAAACAAAATTAAAAGTGATTAAGAACTACGAAGGGGAAAAACTGGTGATGGTTGCTGCGCTCCAGGTAGGCATGTCCCATTTCACCATAACTACAATCTTAAAGAACAAAGTGACAGAGGCTATAAAAGGATCTGCTTCACTGAAGGCAATGAGGCTAACAAAAAATCGAGAAGGATCTGTATCAGACATGGAGAAACTTCTACTGACCTGGACTGAAGACAAGACACAGAAGCATATATCTCTCAGCACCATCACAATCACAGCCGAAGGAAAAAGTTTGTTTGTGATGTTAAATGGCTGGACCTGCCTACAATGTTGAATTTACTGCAAGCTCTGGGTGCTTTATACAATCCAAGAATCATTATTCATTACCTAATGTGAAAGTGAGTGGTGAGTCTATGAGCGCTGATGTGAAGGCAGCTGAAGAAATTTTGGAAACACTAGAAAAGCTGATTGTGGAGGAAAATTACTAACCCACGCAAATATTCAACATGGATGAAACCTCCTTATTCTAGAAAGAGATGCATGGAAGGACTTTCACCCATAAGGAAGCCAAGGCAATTCCAGTTTTCAAGGCTTTTAAGGACAGGATAACAGTCTTGCTTGGGGGCAGCATTACAGGCTACACATTGACACCTTTTGTGATCCGGCACAGTGAGCTCCTCAGGTCCTTCGAGCACATCAGTAAGCGCATGCCTCCTGTGTTCTACAGAAGGCATGGATGGCCCGGCTCCTCTCCCCAGAGGCCCTCCTGAATTGCTATAGCAACAAAATAGAAAAGTACTGTTCGGAGAATAACGTATCTTCCAAGATGATGCTTATTGTTGATAATGCTCCCAGACATCCTCCTGCTATTGGTGATCTTCACCCCAATATCAAATTGATATTTCTCTCTCCAAACACCACCTCTTCGATCCAATCAATAGATCAAGGAGTTATCGCAGCTTTTAAGGCCTTCGGCCTGAGAAGGACTTTAGCTCAGGTTATTGCTGCAACTGAGGAGGACACCGAGCAGACGCTGATGCGGTTCTGGAAGGACCACGTCTGTGACCGCATCAGGGACCTTGTTTGGCCTTGGGTCATGCCACTAAGCAGTGTACCAACGGCATTTGGAAGAAGACACACAAGAAGTCTGTTCATGACTTAAAAGGATTTGCCAAGGATGAGGAGGCTGCAAAAAGCAACAAGCCTGCAGTTAAGATGGCAAACGGCTTCAGCCTGGGCAGGGGTGAAGTGACACTGAGGAGCTCCTAGAGGTGGCTCCTGAGGAACTGACCAATGAGGAGCTGTCAGAGCTGCAACAGGAGAGCACAGCTGAAGAAGAGGCCCGATGAAAGGAAACTGCGGAAGAGAAAGAAGAAAATCCCTCAAGAAAATTCACAGTGAAGGGATTAGCAGAAGCTTTTGCAGACCTCAAAAAGTTTGAAAACATGGACCTAACACCGAAATGTTTTCCTTAACAGAGAGGAATATCCATGGTGTATTACCTGCTTATAAGCAAATCTATGAAGAAATAAAAAGCAAACCACCATGGACATCTCCTCAAGAAGAGCCTCAGGCAGGTCCTTCAGGAGGTGTTCCAGAAGAAGTCACTGTCATCACAGGAGATGACAGCTCCATGTGTGTTACAGTCCCTGAAGACCTTCTCATGGGACAAGAGGTGTAGGTGGGACATGGTGACATGATAACCCTGTGCAGGCCTAGGCCACTCTGTCTGTGTCTTAGTTCTAAGAGAAAAACATGTTTAAGGAGTAAAAAATAAATTAAAATTTTTTAAATAGAAAAAAAGCTTATAAAGATATAAAAAAAATATTTTGTACAGCTGTACAAAGTGTGTTTTAAGCGAAATGTTATAAAAGATTCAAAAAGTTTTTAAAAATTAAATGTTATAAGTGAAACAGTTACAGTAAGCAATGGTTAATTTATTATTGAAGAAAGAAAAATATTGTTTTATAAATTTAGGTCGCCTAAGTGCACAGTGTTACAGTCTGCGGTGGTGCACAGCGTGTCCTAGGCCTTCACGTTCCCTCACCACTCACTCCCTGACTCGCCTGAGCAGCCCCCGTCCCGCAGGCTCCGTTCATGGTAAGTGCCCTACAGATGTACCATTTCTTATCTCATACCATATTTTTCCTGTACCCTCTTATCTTTGGATACACAAACCCTTACCATTGTGTTACAATTGTCTACCGTGGTCAGTACAGTAACATGCTTTGCAGGTTTGTAGCCCAGGGGCGGGAGGCTATATCCCACAGCCTACGTGTGTAGTGGGCTAGACCACCTAGGTTTGTGTGACTGCACTCTATGACGTTTGCATGACAAAATCACCTAATGACACATTTCGCAGAATGTAATCCTGTTGTTAAGCACTACATGACTAACTGTCATAAAGTGGGAATGACATTAAAAGAAAAACTGATCTCCCTCTGACAATATTGTCATAAAATACTTATTACCAAGCATTCTACAATTAATATCAATATTTTGGCATAATTATCCAAGTTTTAATTTGTTTATATTCAATAGACAGGTCCCTGAGGATACGTTTTGCTGTGAATTCTTCCAAGAACTTATACCGAAAGGGCATGTAATGTGAACAATCTCTAAAACTGGGAATTCTTATTTTTAGTGAAGGTGGGAAATTGCTCACAAATTCTTTGAAAAATTTTTAGATCATAATCACTTCAGCCCTGATTTAGGGGTAAAACTTTGGAGATTTAAGCAGGCCTTCACTAAAATTCTGAAACACATGCATAAATATTTCTTGAGAAAAATCCTCACATGCTCACAGGTCTTGATGCACAGTAGTTTTGGGCCCTTAGTTTTCACAAAGGAATGCCAGCCTCATCGTGCCCTGTGGGATTCTGAAGCACCTCTAACCAAGCATTCAATTACCTTTGACTTTGTAAAGACAGGCAAATTTGACTCATGAAAATATAAAGTCTAAAATATTTGAAATGCAAATGAAAAACTGAAATAATATATATAATATATATGACAAAGGATTAGCATCTTTACTATATTAAAATTTTTAAATATTGCATTGAGACTTTTTAAAATGTGTTCTGCAAAAGAAATAATAAGAATTTAAAGTGGCACAACATTTCCAAAGGGCAATTTGAAAATGTAATGATCATAATAATTGCTAAAATTCTTTGGATACCACAAATAGTGTGCTTAGGACCTTACTTCGTATCAGATGAAATCCTTACAGCAAAACTACGAGGAAAGTACCATCATAATCCCTAATTTTCAGGTCAAGAAACAGAAGCACAAAAATGTTAAATAACTTAAAGTCACAGAGACATGAAGTAGGAGAGCTAATATTCGAATTCATGCAATTGGACCTCAGAGCCTTAAAATTAGTTGTAAACTTCGACCCAATCAAAATTTCCACTGTCTCCTAGAAATTTTTTCCAAGAAATCATTAAAGATTCACACTAAGATTTATACACACTTATGTGGAGGGCAGCATCATATATAATAGCAAAATGTGGAAGACAACATGCATGTCTAATACTAGGAAATTGGTTAAGTACATTATGATTACCCATAAAATCATTATGCAGACACTGAGAATCAATTCTCAAAAAATTTTCAATGTCAGATATACCACAGTGTGAACAAAGCAATATGTAAAATGTGAGCCCAAATTTGTATGTAAAAATTAGGTTTATATTAATATAGAGCAAAATTGCTAGAATGCTATCAAAATGTTAATAGTTACTTCTTGCTAGAGAAAATATAGGACATTTTCACTTCTTATTTTATAACTTTCCATGTTTTACCATTTTCTATTTTAAAAAAAACATACATGCACACATTTATTACATTTACAAGTTGAAAACTGTGTAATAATTGTGGCATAACCATAACAACTCCAAGTCCTGGCTATATTCATTCTATTTTTTCTCCTTCGGCTTCTACTTTTTATTTAACTTTTTCTTGGACACCATTATTTCTTTAATTTCTTAATAGTAGTTTATCATTTACTATTTGTGCTTTCATTGCAAAACACCTTAAATCCTAATGGAATCCAGTACAAAAATTCAAAATGTAGTCTAGTAGCTTCTTCCAGAACTCCTATTACATCCATTACCAGATCTAAAACACATGACTAAAATAACATACAAACTTGAATAAAGGGTTCTTTTTAACCAAAAGCAAACCCATTACACTGTCCTTTTATGTTTAATTCTCCATCAGCTGAACATTTTACATAAATTTTCACAAAAAAAAAAAATCATTTGATCTGAGAACATCTGCCAGAACACATATTTCTAGTCCTGGACTTGAAGTTTAGTATAAATATCATATACATGCTCTCCCAGATACTTTGACATATCATAATATCCTTATATACAACTTTTATGTGTGCCACTCATTTGCATAGAAATCGAATCCTCCTGAAAGCACTTTCATATGCATTATTTCAAATAATCCTCACAATAAGCCTGCAAAACACATATCAGTGGACCAATTCAACAGATAAAAATGTCATGATAAGAATTTTTATCTGATTTCTAAGGCTATTATTTTTTCTAACAAAAGCATGATATTTTCCTTAGCAGAACTAGCATATTTGGCAATACTGACTCCACAATATTTCATGGATCACTGCTCTCAGAGAAGCATTTTGGGGACCACTAGAATTCTTGGTTCAGTCCAACTCAATATTGTTTATTACAACCATGAACTAAGATTAAAGATTCTGGGAGCACACATGTACCGTCTACTCATATCTATATGTCTGTCATGCCAGACAAAATCTTGCTGAAATGCATGTTTAGTGTATACTAAGCATACAAACACACACACACACACACACACACACACAAACTTTTCCTTTGGAGAATAATTAAGATGAAAAATGCGTTCTTCCTTTAAGATGAAATGCAGACTTCTCATTAAAAGTCAAATCTTTCCTTTCAAAATACAGAATAAAATCTTCCTTTTTTAAAACCCCAGATGGCTAAATGTATGCTTTTGAAATTTTTCTGCTTGAGAATATCCGTTTGCCTAACAATTCCCATGACTCTCCTCTCTCTCAGTTCTCACAAAGGTCTCTTCTAAGCCTTCTGACACCAGGCTACATTTAACTGGGATGGCCATTTCCTTTCCGTTCAGAGTTCCTCTCCCATTGGTTCCTCAATGACTGTCCCCTCTCCCCTGGCTCCTTTGACAGGTTGCATTCTAGAATTCCAACTGACTCAGCCCGCCTTCTCTTTTCTGCATTTGCATCATCCACGTACCTTTGAAGACACTAGTGTTACGGCTTCTAACAACATCTCTTGGCTATGGCGATATATCCCTGAGTTAGATTTTAGCATCTCCCTTAATTTTCCTGTTCTCAGGTGCAATCAGGAATTACAAATACAAAGGTGGGTCTTTCCAAGACCATGACCTGTAACCGCCATGGGAAAGGAGGCACCAGTGTGCTTTAACGGAGGTCATTCACATCTAACAGCCACAGACCAGACACTGCCTAAGCAGCAGAATAATCAATACGATGGAAAACGAAGTGTTGTAGAGGTTACGACCCAGCCCTGTGTGATAGCGACCTCATTAAAACTCCTAAAACCTGCAACAAATGAGACTTCTCTACATACGTTCAACTATTTTTCTTCCCCAAATCATTTTATTACAGGATTTCTACCGAAGACATCAAGTGAAAGATTCTTGAACAAATACACAAACACTCAGGTGTTGGCGTTATGGATGCACTTAATGCATCACGTTTGAGCTGCGTTTCTGAGACATCAAAATGTCCGTCTGCCCGTGTGTCTATCTTAGGAAAGTGGCCAGAAATGTTGTTGCTCTCAAACATCATTCTGAATTTGTGCAAAGCATTAACCATCAGCTTAAAAGACCCGCAGTTTAGCCTCCTTTGCTCTCACATGTGCTTAGCTTTGACTTTGCCAAAAAAGTGGGCATTCTGCCTCCAAAAACAACAGTGGTTGTGTTCTGCATATTCTCATCTCCTCTTGATGACACCCCTGATTGCATCTAACCTGCCAGCAGAGCTGGACTGGAAAACAAGAGCTTTCATTTGGCCGTGAGAACAAAGAACAATTGTTTCTGTTAAGCAGTGAAGTTTCTAATGCAGCCAGAGGTTACAGAAAAGAATCCTCATAAGGGTAGAAGAAAAAAATCTTCATCATGTCAGCACTGTCAGTGACCAAAGCCATACTCCAGTGTATGACCTATGGCCCTCAAAGCAGAGGAATATTTCTTCCTCTATAAAGTGAGTGTTATTTGATTAGATGAATGTTTCTCTAATAAATAGCATACTAAAGGTCTTTCGAAAAGCTCTGAACGATCCTCTTATCTGGAGCCAAATAAAAGATATATTGGCAAAAACAAAACTTTCATCCAAATTAATAATGTCTTTATATATCCCTGTCCAGATCTGCATTGGCTCAAGACTGGGAGGCTTTTCCCCAGTAATTGTTCCCTAACCACTGAGTTTTCGAGCAAAGCCAGCGTCCTCTACATTGAGGTTAACAGGAACCATTTCTGAGGCTGTCTTTGTCTTCCTGGTCATTCCCACTGTGTGACGTTCATCAGTCAGTCACAGCAAAGCAGATCATTTCACTTATTAGTACAAAGGCACTTTTGATCCCATGTAAAACTTAAAAAATAAAATATAACCTAACTTCAGTACAAGATATACACTGTCCCTTTCCCACTCCATTTTGATCTTCACTATTCTTTTCTCTTTTGAAAACTGATTTGTTGGCAGGGATAGAATATCTGCATATTCTGACAATGGCATTAGGGAAAAGGAAATTCCTAGAGATAATTCAGGGCTTGAATGAGTTGATCATCTTGGACCATCACCTTCCCGGCACCAACCCACACTGAAAAACCGCTGTTCCTTTGGGCACTAACAGGTGTCCTTCTAGGTGGTTGCTGGGGAACTGAGTAGGGAGATCACTCTCTCACCTCCTATCTGAGATCGACCCACATTCCAAGATCTCTGGCCAGGTAATAAATGCAAAATGTATTCTTCTTGTAACATATGCCATAACAACTTGAAAGACGAATAAAAAATAAATAGCACAATCCTTTAGTCTTCAAAATGAACTAATTCCTCCCTGAAATAAACTATGATTCTGGTATCACCTCTGTAAATCCACAAACTGACTGCCTGGAGAGTCAGGACTCTGACTCAGACCAGACTTGCCCCATCTGGGATGGGCTTTTAGTGGGGTACCCCTGGTCCACATTTATTGGCATGGATAAAAGGAAAAACACAAAAAGATGAGCTTAGGAACCAAGAACAAAATTGGAGGTGTCAGCTACAAAAGGGACCAGGTATTCAGTGAAAATTAAAATAACAGCTATGTGCACTCATTGTTTACTCTACTTACCTGTTTCAATCTTACAACAACTCCAGGAGGATTTATTTTTGGAGGTGTATGAGTTAGGGTATGACATAGGCAGCTGTAACAGAAAGAGCCAAAACATAGTGGCTCACACAAAGCAAAAGTCGATTTCTCTCTCATGTAAAATTCCAGGGCAGGGTTGCCCAGGGACTCTGCTGCTGAGACAGCTGTTATCCCAACTTGTGGTTTCCACCTCTGTGTCTAACGAGACTACTACAGTTGTCACCATCATTCAGCTAGAATGAAGCAGGGAGAGTAGCGGGCCTAGAAGTGCCCAGAAAGTGCACACATCACTTCCTACAAATAAGCATGATCTGGAAAGATTCCCTGAAGTGTCTGTATAAGGAGAGTCCTTAGTAACAGGGCCACCGCGAGTGGCGATGTACGGAAAATGCACAATTGGGCAAATCACTGTCTGTGTGATCTTGGATAACATGCACCCATTCTGGACCTAAGTTTCTTTAAATGTATAATTTAAAAGTTCAATAATATTATTTTCAAGGACTCCTGTCAATCTAAAAATGTATGACTATGTTTAAAAACATACACATGTAAAAATAAAACCATTAATGTGCTACGGATCAGAAATATAGAGAAACAAGATTTTTATGTCCAATCTTTGAAGAAGCTACCCCCTTTCTGTTTTTTACCACTTGCTAAACACATTATCCAAAATGGGTTTTATGTAACATTAATCCCATCAAGTGTTCTGAGAAAAAAAGGCTCTATGGCATTTTAATTGGAATATTTTTGGTAAGTATGGGGGCAGGGCTAGATCAAGGAATGGAGAATGTTTATAAGGAATGTGGAATGTCACATGGAACCTAAGGTCAGGACATGACTGGACAGGGTTAAAGAATCGACTTTTGCTTTGTGCAGGCAGAGAGTTCTGGCTCTTTCTGTTATAGCTGCTTATCTCACACCTTAATTCAGAGGCAGCAAATCCAAGGACTCATATGCTCTCAGAACTCATTCCTTCTCTCTCCTCCCTGCTTCACTCTTCTCTTTCTTGGTAAAAAGGAGTTTCCCTCCACTTCTGCATGGCGGGAAGAAAGGCTAAGTGTTATAATTACCGACAATCCAGGCATCCGAGCAAGACTGGACCGGCTCTCAGTTTGAAATCAAAAATCCTGAGACATGGATTTCGTTAACCAATGTCAACATTTAAAAAAATAATTAATTAATTAAAAACAAACAAACAAACAAACAAAAATCCTGTGACACAGACTCGCTGGTCTGCTGAGTCAAGTCTCCCTCAGGCAAAGCAGCAGGAGGCAGCTTCTCACTGTGACACTCCTGCCTCTTTGTGCAAGGGATAATTCCTTAAGAAAGTTCCGGGCCCATAATCTCATAGGGGTGCACTACACAAACTCGGAAAAATGCCTCCTTGCTATAGGCCCTTCTTAGAGAGTCACAATGCATATTAGCAAAATTAAAGCTATAAAAACCTTAAAGCAAACTTTAATTTCATGTTCTTCAACAAATTTTATAAAATTGAAAAAAAAGCGTATATACACATGCGTGCATAACTCATTCGAATACATAAATATATAACACATTTGAAAACTCTTTCCTGGAAATGAATTTCTGTCTCTTACTCCAAGTCACTCTACTTCTTAAGTCACTCTGTGGCTCATCAACATTGTTATATAACTTGTGTGTCTCTGGATTAGCACTCGGGTGCCCTGGAATTCCAGTAGGACATGAGTTAACCCTCTGGATAATTTGAAATATGAAAGTAATAAAACAACACACAGTACGGTTACACAGTACGGTGATAAATAACTAGTTCACGGAAGAAGAAAGAGTAGAGAAAGGTATGGCCTGTCCTCTAAATTTTGCTGGGAGAAGCCATCCTCTTTGCCCTGGGAATAGCATTATCTAACAAACCAAAACACAGTAAAGCAGTGCCTAACCCCACAGTAACATGTAGTTTATCACACTGTGATAAATAACACACGATGGTACTTAACTTGTGCTGTAGTAGTCTTGAAAGAAAAAAGGAATAATCACTCCGTGTTCGGTCTTGAAGGAAAGTCTTTAAAAGATGATTCAGATTTTATCAGGCAAACATTGAAGGTAACTTTATAGTGGAATTCTGAGATTAGGGAAAAACATGTACAAAGGTACAAAAGTGAAAAGCCCAAGACACACCAGGGCAGTGATAAACTATGTAAATTGGTCATTAGCCACAGTCTGTTGTCTGAAAGTAACAAGAAGTAAGGGGTAAAGTGATTATGTCTGAATTTCTGAGGTTCTCGAATCAACCTTAAGGAATTTGGACTTTATTCAATAAGCAGCAAAGAGACTAAGGCCCAGAAAGTCGCACATATCACTTAATAGTTTTACGTTCTGTTTTGTTTTTGTTTTATTTTTGTCAAGGAATTGCTTTGTTAAAGATGTTTCAAGAAAATGAACGCATCAGTGATGTGCTGGACAAGGCAGGGCGCACAGGTTAAGAGAAGCAGGCAGTCTCCTCCTCTTTGATGTGGTAGATATTTTCCAAAGACGGATACAATGATATCTAACATTCTCTATGGTCTTTCCACAATGTGATGCTGACATCACTTGCATCAATTGATGGGGTCTGCATCCATGCCCCTCTGAAGCAGAGTGGACTTTTGTGACTGCTGACCACTAGGGCACAGAAAAATTGATGCTATGTGAGTTCTAAAACTAGAACATAAAGTACCAAGCATTTCTGCTTTATTCTCTTGGGATGGTAGCTCTTGAAATGCATGTACCATGCTGTCACGTCCAAACTAGAAGAGTATGAGAGATCATGAGAACTGGCCACAGCGTACGTGTTCCAAATAAGGTCTCAGCCAACAACCAGCATTAATTTCCAGACATGTGAGAGTAGATGCCTCCAGATGTCCCGAAACCCCGGCAACAGAATCATCCTCAATCTTCAAGTCTTCCCAGCTGAGGCTTCAAACATTGTGAAACAGAAACAAACTGAATCTTCTGTACAACTGCCTTACCAGGCAGTTCCCTGGGGCTAAGTGAAATTTTCAGGGATGGACAGAGCTGTGAACCATCAGCTTGGAAATCGGGGTAGAGAACTCCAGAATCCACTACAGCCTACCCCTTCCACTTTTCAGATTGACTCTTTCTCATAGTAAGTTCACCCCATCTGGAAAGAGTTTTCACCATGTTCTAATTGTTCTTGCTTTCTGGGAAAACTCACAAAAGAAGTGTTGGTGGGATGAACCACAGCCCCCACTGTTGCAGCTCTTGAGGCTCTAAAAGTTAACCAGCATCCCCCATTCCACCGGCCTTTCTCGATTCCCTTCATCCTTGGCTAGTAGTTCATCCATGCTAATTCTAATGACAAACAGACAATCCCCTGCTTTCCAGAGTGTGGAAAGAGTTCCTTTCCAAAGGAACAAGGATTCTCTCTTCCTGCCTCTGAAATCCAGAGGAAATTACATTGTTTCCTCCATATTCCCCTAGCCATTTCCACTGAAAGACTAGGGGCACTGAGAAGGCACACTGCCTGGTAGAATGACCCAGACTTCTGTGTGTGTGTCTGAATCCCTAGGTACTGTGCTCTTTTCGGGCTACAGCTGAGGGGCGTGGAAACACGAGGCGATGTCCAAATAGATGATCTAAATACAAAATATATTTACTGCCCACAGACAGCAGCAGCCCCACCTCTTCCTGACGATCAGGGTCATTTACCTCTGCCCGTGTGACGACTCCATTCCTGCCAACGCCTCCTTGCCTTAAAGAGCCCGAAGTAATCAAGGGATTTATCAAGTATTGTGCTTCTTCCTTAGGGGTAGATAAGGTGCAAGGGATCTGTCATTTACTTTGGAGGGGATATCACAGGATGTCCCAGTCTGTTAAATTCTGAAAAACTTCACTAATATTGTGGGGGCTTGAGTCTTCATAGGGTTCATCACCTTCCTTCTGCCTACAAAGCCTTCCAATGCGCTGGCCTTTTCTTTCTCATTTGGTTCAATTACTAAGATATCATCAATACAGCAGACCAATAAGACGTAGTAGGATGTGCTGTGGAAAGTGCAGACAGTCCAGGCCCTTTGGACTGTATTGTGCCAAAGGGCGGGAGAGTTAGCACCGTCCTGGAGAAAGATCAGAAGTATACTGGGGGGGAAGTATGCTGCTCTCTGTGACTGCAAACTGCCTCTGGTTTTTCTTCTTAATAAGTTTATGACTTTGGGAAAGTTTTTGTGCTTTGGTTTTGTGTCCTATAAAATAAGGATTGAACAGAGTACCTAGATCCTAAGTTGTTATAAAGATTTTAAAACGTTAATAGATATAAAATGTCTACTTAGCCTCTGATAAATGGTTAGCACTCAATAAATATTAACTTTGGAAAAGCAAATATTAGACACTGTCAATGTTGTTCATTGTCTTCTATGCACAAGTACCTTTGCTTTTTTTATTTGAAGACAAATTAAAGAGGTTGATGTCAGTCTGAAGAGAGGTTTTCATTCTATTCAAAGTAATCAACATAAAAAGCTTTGAATGGAAGGGAGCTGGGCCTCGTAATAGCCCAAAACTCCAGAGCACATCATACGGCCACTCACAACCTGTTCTTTGCATCCACCAGTCCACCTTAACTCTTGGACCTTCCAAAGAAACACTTTTCAAAAGCTCTAGTCATTACTCACAGATTTCACATTCAGAGTCTACTGAGAATTTTATTGCTCAGTAGGCAGAACTATACAACCTGTCTCAATCCTAAAATAATTTGGTTTAAGAATTTATAATAATCCTCCAACATTTCTTCACTAAATACATCTGACAAGTTTCCACTTGATACATTACACAGGCCACAGAAATTAAGTGACTAGCTTTTAATGTAAGCGCAGAGCACGCAGTCTTCCTGGCTACTAAAACTGATAGAATGGAGTCATCTGGTCTACGTCCTCTGGAAGAACATAAAAAAAGTTCATAAGAATTTGTCCAGTTCAGGAAAGAAACCTATCTAAAAGGAAAGTGGTTAAGAGCCAACCCCACCAGTTAAGTATGAGATCTTGGAAAGGTTAACCACTGCTACCTTCAGTTTCTGTAAATGTAAAGTGAGGATGTGAATAGGGCTGCTCTGACTGAGTGAAAAAATTCCTGTAAAGTTATAAACAATCACTAGTCTATAGGAACTATAATCACAAATGTTAGCTATCATCATGACAGTATATATTGTTACAGTTACTGTTTATTTTCATCTCTACAGTTTAAAACTACCTACATTGTGGGTCTTTGCATGACTACTTTATTAAAGATTTGTTCTCTTTATTAGTTTATAGAATTTATCACAATAAATTCCTGTGTGAGAAGGAAAAACTTGTTTTTAAAATCCTACTTCACAAAACTGAAGCAATCATGATACATTCATTCAGTGCCCTATTTAAAATTAAAAAAACAAAAAGCAAGTCACTTCTATTTACACAGAAAACTCATCCATTCTGTTTATTAAAGAGTCTCCCTTCCTGTGTTTTAGCATAGAAAACATCACAGCTGAACAGCTCATCGGCACAGGTGAGAAAGTCCCCTCACTCTTACAGGCTTGGCAGTATCATCTCTGTTCACATTTTTCAAATGCTAGGTCTCTAGCTCCTCTGGAATATTTACCCATCTGTCTTGGGACTACGTTTGGCCCACCCTGTCTTTATATCATGAGGGCTTTGATGGGAAGTAAGCAACACTAATTCATGTAATATTAATGACAAACAGACCATCCTCTGCTTTCCAAAGAGTGAACACATGGAACAAACATTCTCTCCCCCTGCCTCTGAAACTCAGAACGAAATCGCATTTCTCCTCCATGTTCCCCTGGCCATTCTATGAGATGCCATTAGGTGAACTGAACAGATTTGCAGGAACTCTAAAACTGAGAAGCAACGTTTCAACTTCCTTTGTAGAGTTCTTGATCTCGGAAGGCTTATCTAAAGCTGATATGTACAGGGGAAGAGGGGAGATTCTGTTTTCTCATGTTAAAAAAAAAAAGAAAAGAAAAAGAAAAGAAAAGCAAGCTCTTTAATCTCTTGCCTAGTTCCAATGAAACCTAGCCAAGAAAATACTTCGGTCAGTAAAAATTAGCATGTGAAGGTAGTATGCAGAAAAAAATAACCTTGTTTCCAATTATACTTTTCAAGGTCTCATCAACAATTAGTAAAAAAATCAGGATTGCTTTATAGGAAATTTTAAGTAAAAAGTAAGGATTTTTTTTTCCTTAATAGATCTGGAAAACTTTTGGAATAAAAATCATTGCTGAATGAGGAAGTTTTATTAAAATACTTAAAGAAATTTTCAACTGTGGAAATATTGTGTTCAAGAGTAAAGTTTTAATGGATCTATTAAAAATAATAAAACCAAAGTAAAATGTGTGTGTAACACATACATGACAAGGATGCACACTAAAGCCTAATTAGAAAGTATGCATTTCATCATTCCATAAATACTTTTTCTTTGTTAAGTTTATCTGAGTGATTTCCTAGTACCAGACTTATACATCACACATGAATGCTTGATGAATTCATAAATACAGGTCCAGTATAAGAAAACAAGTACATAAATATATATGAAGGTTAAGTCATTCTAGAACCAATTCATAGTTGACCAATATTTGAGTGTCTATCCAGTAACAGATATTTTAATAAGTGTTTCTCACATAAATTATCTCACTTGACCTAGAGAGTAAAAAGAGGGCTGTGCTGAAGAGCAGGCTCTCTCAAACCAGGCTGCCCGAGCTCATAACCTCAGGCCTGTGACTTACTAACCACGTGACCCTGAATCCACAAGCCACTTGCTTACCCTCATTGGGCCTCGATGTTCTCACCCAAAGTATGAGAATAATAGTTTTATTTCATAAGGTAGTATGGAGATTAAATGCAAATGTATATATGTAAATTCTCCTAATAGTGTTCAGAAAATATTAGCTATTTTTACTCATGAGGTGAAATACCATGTTGTCCTTTTATATAAGGAAACCTAAGCTCGGCCATTGACTCTTCAAAATTTTCTCAGGTACCTATGAAAACATAAGCAATGTTACACTGTCTCATACAGAGGAATGAGTATCAAATGGTTGCAAACTGACCTAATTTGGTAATTCACAATTATTGGATTATTCTGGGTACACACTGGTAGCTTTAACAGGTGTCCTCACCTATAGCTTTGATGTTAAGTATTATAATGCCTTAAATGAATGTTTAAGACCCAATTCTACCACACACATACTTTTAACTGTAGAAAGCCTCAAAAATACTAATGCAATTAATTCTATAGGTTCAATGAAGTAGCAGCTCTCTATAGTTGTAGGTATTCAATAGCATCCTGCCTAAAAGGCTAGTGCAAGGCAGGAAAACAATATGCTAGAGGCAGAATCCAGCTACCCCAATAGGAGTCAGGCAAAAAATACCCTCAGATGCATGCACTCACATCAGATGGGTTTGAAATCCTAACGTGAGGGGCCATTCTCAAGGGATGTAGGCCATCGAGTTGACTCTATTCTGAAATCCTGTGCATGCAGGAGCCCCAGCCCAGTATACCTGTCCAATCACAGATACGCATCTTGAACATAACTAATTTTATTAATGAAAAAGCATTTCTACATCCAATGCACTAATTATCATGCCATCTGATGGGGATCTGAGATGACACGAGCTGAAAACCTGTATTAGACAGACACCTCCAAAGTGTGGGAATTTGATTAGAGCCTTTCAAATGCTCTATTCCCCCTCGCCCCGGCAAATGTATTCCATATTTGGTTATTTTCCATTTTAACAAACCACATCCCACTCTCGCTTCACAAATTAAAATGGAGCACACGCATGCACGCAACATTGTTAATGCTGAAGTGTTTTAAATTATGGACAATAAAACGTATTATTCTTTAACTCTCTAGAAATTTCTTCTAAAGTGGCATCTTCAGGGTTTACCAGCCTCTTTCAGTTGATGAGGACACTACCACACAGATCTTAAAATCCCTGACCTCTTTAGGCAGTATCCTTGTGCCTGATACTGGTGTCAGTCAACATTCACACAGCTATTCTGTCAGACTGCAGTATCAGATATTACCAAACAGCATGGTCTGCTCCTGTTTCTTTCTACCAGTACGTTTACTACTTAATCTCATTGAGACCAACAGTTTCTGACTCCATTTCCTATCTCCCCAAGATTAGGAAGTGATGGAGCTGTGGATGCTAGGAAAGGGATAACCCAACTAAAGGCACTCAAAATAAAAATTGTTGAAAAACACTATCCCTATTTTCTCCCAGGCCCCCCACCATTCCTAACTCTACTATGACCTCTCATTTAAATGGTTCTAACAAGTGTAAATGATGTCACTTCAATGGGCATTATTCCACTTACCCTCTCTTGCAATTTCTTCCTCCTTTTGGGTTCTCTGGCTTTACTTTTTGATGGATAGTTACTGTCTTCTACTCCCATGCTTCTCAGTCTACTTTGGGGGTTCTGATTTCTCTGCTGACCCTAAGTATTCATATCACTCATGATCTGTCCTCAGTCCGAGTCTTGGTCTGCACTCCTTTGATGAATGCATCCACTACGATCTATAGCCTAAAAATTCCCATGGTATCTCTATCTCTAGATCGACTCCCTCTCTTAGTTCTAAATCTATGTCATCTAAGTTTGATGAACTCTACATTCAGATGTCTCAATGGCAACTCATTTTCATAACCAAGACTGAACACAATATCTCTCTTCCCCCATATTTGTCTACCACTACAATCTCAACCTCTTTACTACTATTTCCTGGTTCTAAAATTAAAATCACCATTCTCTAATCATCCAAATCAGAGGCATAGTAGTCATTCTAAGTACAGTACATTTTCCTCATTCCTCCTGTACGATCAGTAAATAATTCCTCTAAAGTTTACTTCCTAAATGTGTTTTGGCTCTGCCTTCTTGCACTCTTATTATCATTACCTTAGTTTTAAGCATTCTTTGTTTCTTCTCTGCATAACTACAATATCCTCTAAGTAGTTTCCCTGTTACTACACTGGTCTTCCCCCTCCAGTACCTTCTTTGTACACCACCAAAGTGATCTAAAATGCAAATTAAATGAAATTATACCTCAGCTGATAATGATTTAATAGATAGGACAGCTCTCCTGACAAACTCCAAAGTCCTTAGAATGTATATAAGGTACTCACAAACTCACCATTTGACCTTTCTACCCCATCTCTCATCTACTACATCGATTTCTTTGAAGAAAGTAAAATATGCCATATTCTCTACACCCTAGCCACATGCTATTATACACAGAGAATATCCATTCTTCCTCACTCTCACTCTACTTAATTCTGTTCCACTTTCACCGTTTAGCTCAGACTTCATCTCCTCTGGGAAGTGTTCCCTTACTTTCCCTGTGAATTCAGAGACCCTCTGAAAAGTGTAGTCCACATTTCAGATCTCACTGAATTGTCAGTTTACTCATCTATATTCCCCACTGGGCTCCTTAAGAAATGGTACTGACACCCCACAGGGCTCACCTTAGTGAATTGAAGCTAAAGAGCAATAAAGAGCTGACTGATGAGTGACTGCCATATACCAGAGAGATAAAGAGGACCTCTGGGTCATTTGCTGCTCCACGTGCTGTTGATGGGCCCGCAAAGAGGTCTGATTAGTCCCTTTATTTAGTACATGTCCTTCAAGGACTCAGCTCCATAAAAGTGGTATTTACTATAGTTTTACCCCTAGCGATTATTTAATACCAACTACATTTTGTAATCAACTGATTTAAAGTATGACTGCATGGACTGACTTATTGAGTTAACCCACAACTTTAAACCAGTAATTTCATAAAAATATCCTCATTGAATTCCTATCTCAAATAGAGGTCCCTGAATTAGATGACTCGAATAACTCTGGCAATTTCTGATGAAATCTTTAATGTCACAGCTTATGAGTGATTGCTGAGCTAAAAGTAATCATAGTTCTCATTCTCTGATCATTGACTTGGTTTTATGTAAGGTGTATTACTGCTATTACTACCAGTAGTTTTCTACTGGGGGGCAATGTATGGAAACACTTTTGGTTGTTAAAATGTACTACTGGCATCTAGTGGGCAGAAGCCAGGAAGCTTCTGAACATCCAGCAACGCACAGGACGGCCCCCCCAGCAAAAGTCATCTGGCCCCGAATGTCAATTGTGCTGGGGGGCTGAGGTTGAGAAATCCTATTTAACCATAACAACCTTGTCCAATATGATGGCAGGAATCTCATGTCACAAATAAGAAAATAAGACCTTGAGACTTGAATATTCAAGATTACTTAGTTAATAAGTACTGGCATCAGAATCTGAACCCATGTCTGTGAAACCCTAAACTCACGCTCTCTTCAATACAGTGTAATACCTCCACCCAAAATATTCAATAGCTATCGCTTTAGATATAAGGATAAATGCTACATATGATTGTACAATGTACTGTGCAATTAATCGTATCTTTCAAAATAAAATATAGAGAAGTTTAAGGTAATTGCAGATCAATTCCTCACACGTGGTTATCAGAAATATGTGGCCTCTACACTTTTTTATTTTGTTTGGAGATGATATGGTTGTTTCTGGTTAATTTTGTTTCTCAATTACCTAATTTAGCAATGAATTTGTTAATCTGTGAAGCCTGAGGTTATCTAAATTTATATGCATTTACATGCATTATCTCTATTCTCAAAACACCACCTCAAGGTAGGTGATATTTTCCCCACATTACAAATAAGAAAACAATATTTTGTTCAGTTAATTTGGTCTATGAAACAACATGTTAAATAGCTCCTATAGGTTTTATATTATCAGTATCTATCCAAAGAATTTTATAAAAAACTCAAATAATCTATATCTATTTTTTAAATGAGAGCCTATTCCCTTTTACAGTCATGTCGGCTTTCTCTACATAAGTATTTTTTTTAGTATGATCAGCTGTAAGATTCCTTTTTATAGTTTTCCCACCATAATGTGAGAAATTATTAAATGGAAAACCACTGATGAACCCATGATTTTACATGTATAATGTTCTCTATAAAAGAGTAGAATTTTTATAATTAAAGCTAATGATACTCTTACTGTAATCAGTACTAGCTTTGAGTCCCAATATTCGGAATTTGCTTAATAAACTTTCCTGTTTATACCTTATCACTCTTCCATTAAAGGAAATAATAAATTAACCTCATGTTTAATAAACACGCTATGTATGAAACTTCCTGAAATACATGTAGTCATTACAAGCTGAGAATAAAATAAAAATTACGTAACACTAATTTTTATGTTTAGATGTTTTCTCTTAGAAAGTATTTCTCTTAATTCAGCTCTATTTAGTCACATCATTAAAACAATAAATAGAATCACATGCATATTTACACATACCATGCTGTGCACTCTCCACAAGTGTCCTGGAATGACACGTGATTAATGTCTCATAAAGCTAACACGCACATATATAAGTGAATACATATAAACATATATACTGGACGTATGTTTTATTATATGTATAGTATGCATATGATTTCTCTCATGAATAAAAGAAAAATAATAATAAAGGTACTACTCAACCAAGAACTTTTTAAGTGTTCACTTTCAAGCTAAAAGGAAGAATTTTGCCTTAATCAGTTCTGAAAAACCGCAAGGATAAGGCTCAAAACAATAGAAAAGTTAATAAAAAAGAACATACAGAAATATCCTAAAATTTTGTTCTTTTTAGCCCTAGGAATTATTTAAACACACAAAAAGTTTGAGGGGTGGACTCTCCTTGGTCCATTTATATCTCTCCTGTGCCATCTAGTGTTTTCAGGCGATACTATGAATTCAGATTCTAGAATAGCATGTTAACACTTTAGCTGACCACTAAGCTTGCCTGCATAGTCGGCCACAGGCGGGCAAAATGTAACTTAAACCTGGGTTCCAAAGGGGAGGTTTTTATTGGGTTATGAAAAAACTGCAAATGAATAAGACTTTAATAGCAAAGGAGAAAGCTTTAAAGTTAAGTTCAGGAACTGTGACTAACAGATGTTGAGAAAATAATGCATAATGGAGCTATTGAGTCTCATTAGATTCATATACAATGTAATAGAAGGAGAATTTTGATCTGAGGCCGCACATCTGGATGGGAGGAAGTAACAGGAAAAGGATAGAGTGGAACAGAGCTATCCTTCCTATTCACAGCCGAACACTTTTGTCTCTCTTGTGGTCTGGCTACTGTGCCAGATTCAGTCCTAATGCCCACTATTGGGAGTGGCTGTCCTGGCTGCAGAGTAAAACCCGACTTTACTACTTTTATCCAAACGTTCTGTTAAATGCACAGGCTCTCTGCATGGAGCCTCACAGGGACTGTTTTCTTCAAGATCTTGCATTTTAATTTTTTCTCTATGGAATGCTGTTCCATCAGACATAAACTGCTCAATATGTGAATGTATAGAAATATTTCTCAATTTGTGTCTGTAATCTCTGACCTGAAAAACAACTCAGATAATTCTATCCTATTTAGATAACATACCTCTATTTAAATTGAGTTAAATAGGCTGAATAAATAAAACCTAATGAATTGATTCCATCTTTATCAGTTTAGGATTATATACAAAAATAAAACCTGGTCTTATGCTTAGGTCCAATTAAACCATACTTAACCAAAATCAATGAATTATTCCCCAGAAAGGGCATGTGTGCTTCTGCTTCTCATTTGAATTCTACTTTAGGTGCTTTTTGGATGTTATATGAATCTTTATTATAGGAAAAGAGGAGGCTTTTGTTCCCTGCCTTTCTGAGAAAGTAAGAGTCAAAAATAAAAATTAGTAGATGGAAAGGAAGAGTCAGCTATCACAAAGCAGCAACACACTTTGTGAAATACAACTTGTCTTCACAGAGATTTTTAAACTCGTCCCAAGCATGGATGGTCAATCACTGTATTGATTAATTATCAGTCTGATAATAGCTATCATATGTAGAGCTTTAAAATGTGCCCAGTTCTATACTCAGCTCTTCCTTTATATTATCTCAACCAATCCTCACAAGCGCCAAATTAGGAAACTGAGGTTTAATTAGATAAATTCATGTAACTTGCCCAAGGTCACAACAGTTCAAAAATAGCAGAGCCAGATTCATTACTGATCTGCCTGATACCAGGTTCATGCTCTAAACCACTCCTCCCCCAGAAATGGAGACACTGGGAGTGAGTCTGTCAGAGAATCAGAATCCCTGATTTGCATTTCTTAGGCTGGTGCCTCCTCAACCTTATTAAAAATATATATATATATATGTGTGTATACATACACACACACACACACACACACATATACACACATACATACATATATATATTCTAGCATTTTTCTTTTTTGTGGATGGATGAATGTGTGTGTGTGTGTGTGTGTATATATACACACACACACACACACACACACATATACACGTGTATATATATATACACGTGTATATATATATATGAAAAATGCTAGAATTGTATAAGCATGTAAAACCGCTCTTCTGAGATTCAATGGAATGTCTCACTTTGGATCAGCCCAGTGTGCTTTCTAGTCTGCAATTGTCTTGGTATCCTTTCTTGTCAATACCTTTGAGATAATAAGCAAAAAGGCTGTCATGATGATAGCATCCCAACTCAAACTCAGTTCTTTTCAGCAGCACCAATTTCCCCTGCTCTCCAGTGAGATATAAGCCTCACAAGAGCAGTGCAAGAAACTCATTAAACAAGGCCACCTAGGAGGTAATTCCCAAGGCACTTAGTATAGCCTGTTAGGGTTAATTACAAGGAAATTCCATGTTGGTAGATTAATCCAGGTTTCAAGTATTAAACAAAACTTTGCAGGTATCACTTGTCTTCACTACTCTGTTAGCTCAACAGCACTCAAGGCCAATGCTTGGAATTGTACTTCTACTTTTCACCCTAAACTGAAATAGAGCAATTTACTTAAATAAAATATCCTTTTCGCCTCTGGAAGAGCAGGGCCTTTCCCTGGTTGGGTCTCCAATCTGTCCACTTTGGATGCTGATATAGATTATTCTACAAACAGATGAGTGTTTGATAAAATTCTACCCCTAGAAATTCTGTTTACTTTTTTGTTCTCCCATCTGTGGTTTTTACCTGCTCCTCTTTTCCCCTACAAACCCCAGCTGGAGGACTGCTCTTCCTTGAAAAGCTGGTCACTATATGACTTTCACCATATTCCTCATTCAGAGATGCCACTAGAGACTGAATTATGTCTTCCTAAAATTCGTATGTTGAAGCCCTAACCCCCAAAGCGATGCTACTTGGAGGCGAGACCTTTGGGAGATAATCTGAGCTAGATAAGGCCATGAGGGTGGAGTCTTCGTGTTGGGATGGGATTAGTTCCCTTACAAGAAGAGACACCTGAGAGCTTGCTGTTGCTGTCTCTGTCTCTCTCTGTCTCTGTGTCTCTCTCTCTGTCTCAGTCTGTCTGTCTGTCTGTCTCTCTCTCAATCTCTCTCTCACCCTCCATCCCTCTCTTCCTCTATCCTCTCTCTCCCTCTCCTCTTCCTCCTGCCCGTCTCCCTCTGCCATGGGGGACACAGCAAGAAGGCGCTGTCTGCAAGCCAAGAACAGAACCCTCACCAGAATCTGACCATTGCTGGCACTCTGAACTTGAACTTACATCCTCTAGAACTGTGAGAAAATAAGTTTCTGTTGTTTAAGCCACCTAATCTGTGGTATTTTGTTATGGCAGCCAACCAGACTAATACCGATATGCAATATACATCATTAAATGCATTACCATCTGGTTCTGGGGGTCTCATTATCCACTAATGTGCATTTTAAAATAATTAAGATCTAGTTTTACAAACTATCAGGTAAGCCACTGCCCCGATGTGGGGTCAACTTTCAGTCCGCAATAATTTGGGTGAGGAGGAAGGTTTTGCTGCAAACGGGAGTGACTGCAGGGACTGATGGGTCATACAAATATCAGTGCAGTGATATAAACAGAATAAGTAAAAAGAACAGTCAAAGTATAAACCCAAACAGGCAAGAGAAAGGAGGACCAAGTAAGTGAAGTGAGTATTGATATATTAGTACTGAAAAGGAAGCTTACAGAGTTTTTCTTCCTTTAACAGTCAACTGACTTATCATCCAGCATTGTGGGCAAAGGCCCGCTCTTAACATTGCAAATGTAGGCAAAATCCATCAAGAAAGACACACTCCTGACTTCTGGAGGGTCCCAATTTTTCAGCAGAAGATTAAAGAGAATAAATTGAGGAATTACTGACGAGTTCTGCAGACTTCTGTGAGATGCACATATGGAATTCAGAGTGCTATGTAGTTTTTGAAATTTTAGTAAAACTATGGATATATGTACTTTTCTATTGCATGCAAAATTAAATACATGCACACAACCTTTTGACCCTTAATCAATGATGAGGGGAGAGGGGTACCGACCCTACCCCAACCCCCTGCCCTGTACACTTGAAAAATCCACATACAATTTTTAACTCCCCCACAACTTAAGTCGTCCCTCGGTATGTGCAGGAGATTTGTTCCAGGATACCCCACAGATACCCAAATCTAGAGATGCTCAAGCCCCTCTATAAAATGGCCTAGATCAATGCACACGGCTGCCCTTCTGCGCTCGCAGACTCCTAACCGTGGATTGGAAACAGTACAGGAATTGACTGGAAAAAAATAAAACACACATATAAATGGACCCGTGCATTTCAAAACCTGTTGTTCAAGGGTCAACTGTATATAAATATTTTTTTCTAGGAAGAGAATCTGGAGCTTTCATTAGCTCTACAAAAAAGGTTCTTTACACGAAATATTTAGGAACAAAGATAAAGAACCAGAAAGTGGTATCATTATAAATATTTGATTTCAGGGAGGAAAAGTCGTTTAGAACGTATGCCCCTGACGAGGTGCAGAGCAAGGCTCCAATCTCAGGTGAGAGGAACTAAAAGGGTGAAGGAAAAAGACAGGGCTCCTGCAACCTCCGAACTGCAAGTATGAACAACGTCCTCAGAAGTAGTCTCTAAGTCCCCATAACTGGGCCAACGCGGGGAAAGGTAGGACGAATCACAGCTGAGCAGGAGCACAGAGCCCAGGGCCCCTCCCTGGGAACCAAGTTCCAGGCCCGAGCAGAGTCTCAGGTCAGCCTCCACAGAACACCTGCAGTCTTACTTCTGTGAAGACACACGGATTCCAATCCTCTGCAGATTCTGCGCAGCAACATAATCATGAAGGAGCTTCCCACCCCGGCAAGGGGAGCGAGTGAGCCTGCGGTGGGAGCAGGGCCCGAGACTGAGGGCTGAGGCAAGGTCGGGAGATGATGTACAGCTAACATGACAGGAGTGAAACTTTGAAGACCTTGAGCCTCTGGTCTTCTTTAGTCCTCCTAGCATTTTCTAAGGAAATATCCTCCTACTTGTATCTCAAGCTTATCCATTTTCCTAGACCTTTACCATCTAGATCTAGCAGTAAATTCCAGGTCTACAATGATAAACCTCAGTGCGGTGATCTATGAGATGGAAATTCTGAACGTTTAATTAGTAGTATGTCAGATAATCTTTCCCAGCTATTAGTGGAAAAGAGCAAAATTGTAATTATAATGAAACCAATATTCTCTTCCAAACTAAATGAGTATCTTTAATTTCAAGGGGGCAAACGAAAAAAACAATATCCAGTACACAGCTTTTATGACTGACTTCTCACAATTTCCTATTAACAATTCACTTTATGGATGGTCTTCATTACCCTAGACATAAAGGGTAGCAGCAAAGGACACAAAGCTTTACTTTGAGTGGAGCTCAATGCCCATTAATTTAAAAGTGTTGATGTTTTATGGTTTTAAGAAACTGTATAAATTGCTCTTGTTTGTGTAAGTTCATTTTCCAAATGTGTGAACACAAATGTCTATTGTCTATGGGGAAAGTTCACGCTGAGCTCCAAGTGAATCGTACAATTGAGCTCTCAGCTAAGCAGCAGCCTCTGCCAAGCCAGCCATTTTGGTAAGTGGTTCTAAATTTGATACAGGGGCAAATAATTTTTTATTGTTTTCCCAGAGAGAGAAAGCTCTTTTCACAGAGCACAGACCAGTAACAATTTATTTTGGAGTGGGGGGAGGAGAATGGTGTCTTGCTGACATTGCTTTTTTTTCCTTTTTTACACTAAAGAATCTGAGGCTATAATTCTTTATTTCCTTTTGTTAAAACTGTGCTCAAGACCCAGTAACTTGTGTCCTTAAAACCCGGCCCTATTTTTCCTCCAAATATCATTAACATCTTTCTCCACTTTGCTCAGTAATTTCTCCTTCTAAAGCAGCATGGTAATTCATTGTTTGTACTCCCAGAGAACTCCACAGGGAGACCACCTCCCAGAATTTCAGCCTATTTCTTGGAATTAGTGTGAAGGTGAACTTCTTAATCATTTAGTGTCTTTCAGAACCATTTTAGATCAAACATAGCCTCGAGAAGCTATTCAAATCTGTGAATAAATCTTCTGAGTACATCCACCATTAAAAATCAATAGCTAGCACAAGGGATCCTTGAGATAGAACTGTTCAGTACCTTGCCCGTGATGTGATAACACAAATCTGCACATGTAATAAAACTGAATAGAACTAAATACACAGAGAAACATACAGATGAGTCCATGAAAAACTGATGAATTAAAATAAGACTGAGGAATTATATCGATGTCAATGTCCTGGTTATGATACTGTACCACAGTATCATTATAGCTATGCAGGATGTTATCACTGGGGGAACCTGGGTGAAGGGTATATGGACTCTCTGTATTATTTCCTATGATTATATGTGAATCTAAAATTATCTCAAAATAGTGCTCACTTCGGCGGCACATATACTAAAATTATCTCAAAATAAAAAATTCTTTTGAATCATTAACAGATTGTACATTTTGGGTGTTTTAATTTCATCACCTAAAAAAGGTATTTCCACAATATTTAAAAGACAATGGGAAAATGTGCACTATAACTCGTAACAATCGCCTTTGTTCTGCCCTCCCTGATGCGTGATTATGAACCGCCACTACCAGTAAGAGGAGCCCCAAGTCCCTCAGCAGGATCAGAATATGCCATTTTTAATTTCCTGACTAAACAAACAAACAAACAAAAAGCAAAAGGTAGCCTGGTTGCGGTTATGTGCCTGAGTTTGGTGGCAAGAGGCTCTCCAGTTGGCTTCTGAGTTTTCCAAAACAAACTCCTCATCGGTCATTCTAATTTCAGCATGTACTCGGATGTTCCAGATCACGGCCACAGTGGAAGGACGTCAATCCTACATTAGTGTCACGGACTCTAGTTTTCACAAACACAGTCACAGAAAAACACCTTCGAAGTAGATATCTTCTGAAGATACTAAAAGAGAGATTTCCTTTGAAGTTTTCTCTTGCATTTTTCCAACACTAATTTTTATGGCCTGTAGCATATGAACAGGAGAAATGGTTGAGTTGAACTAGAAAAATTAAGTTGTCATCTAAATTTTGCAGCATTGTGGTTACATTCCAGTTTCATACTGTGAGTTAAAATTGCTTTAAAACTTTTTATATCCTGGTTTCTGCCACTCTGGCTCTACAGTCTCTAAAGCGTTGCAAATTAACAGACACGATCTCACTTTACCTTCAAACTTGAAACATAAGGAAGTTTAGTTTCCTCAAGAGTAATATCCCATCCCATGAATCTCAACACCTTTCAAAGGCAGGGGCAGGGTTGGGAAGCTCTGGCTTCAAATCTCTAAACTGAGTTAATCAGATCTGCTCAACCAGAATGGCCTAGGACTTGAAAAATAATTGTAGGCTGTGTCGAAATGTTTTCTAAAATCATACATGCCAGAAAACATCACAGAGTTACAAATTCAAGCAAAGTAAGCAGCACTTAGTGCTGCAGGGTAGCAGTTCATAGATAATGTGACCCAAACAGATACCTTCACGGAGTAACGATTCCAATATGGGAAGAAAAAGAAGGCTGGGATGTGGCTCTTAGTTTTCTCTAGTGGGGTTTACTTTCAAACATCGTTTTCTTCTTCTCGTTGTTCAAATAGCCCTGATGGTTCCAGAAATAATGATTGATAATACATTTAGTCCTCAGAACCAAGCTCTTCATTTTCCAGTGACCACCTACAAGAAACAAACCTTCTTACCTGCCTGTCCTGAAGCTGTAAGAGTAAAACCCAGAAAAGTACTCAAATGCAACAAATGTGTAGGATAAAAAGTATCAACCTAGTACATCTTCTGTTGTGTGAACTAATTACAGAGAAAGTTACACAAATAACTGGAAAGTCTAAAATACAGGCTATTTTTAAATGAAGTATTATTGTTCTTACTCATACAAAACTTACATTTTAGTTTACACTT
The DNA here is from genome assembly GCF_902729225.1 of Pteropus medius. Lineage (NCBI taxonomy): Eukaryota > Metazoa > Chordata > Mammalia > Chiroptera > Pteropodidae > Pteropus > Pteropus medius. The sequence continues at coordinate 4,581,839 of NW_024348304.1, forward strand.
TTATGTACATGTGCACAAATGCTACAGGAAAGTATTTAATACAGGCAATATGGGAAATTCTTAGCCAGTTCCTAGCAACTTTTCTGTGATTATTCTAAATCACTTAGACATTGCATCAGATGCCTGATTTAACACTGCAGAATATTCATAAACTAAAAGCATAATGTTTTAATAACTGCATAGAGGTAATTTTACATTACAGTGACTTTTATTCTGTTTCCTTTATGTCAATAGAAAGCCTGTCCCTGATAAACTAGAAGACTATCTGTAAAATACATATATATGAAAACATTTGTTGCCTTAAGCAGTTTTAATATTTCTCTCTACAATTTTGTTTACCCTAATAGTCTGGGAAACTGTCCCTTTAATAAGACTTCCTTCTGCTTTTTCACTCCCACTCCCTCCATAATTTCAAATTATCATACAATCTCAACAATGCGTTTGATTGTAGCCTAAACGAGACAATAATGCTGACTTCTCCATCATTCCATCACCTGGGGCATTAAAGGAAAGCTCTGGTGTCCTATCCTCATTTCCTGAAGAGGTTCAGTGGCTGTGCATTCTAAAGCCAAGTCCAGATCAGCAAAAACTGCCTCATCTCCAGGCTATTAAGAGAAATGCACAAGAAGGTGTGGTCAACATCTGTCCACAAGATGGTTTGTTTGGAAAGGGTTAAAGGCAGGCTATCAGTCTCCTGCCACTGTTCTTACCATTTGCATCAGTCATGGGAAGTGATGTCACACACCTGCAAAGCACATGTAAATTGTAAACACTTCACCAACATTGAATTCGAGTTCCCCCACCCAAAGTCATGCTCAGCTGCCTCACACTGAGTTCCTCTACTGCCAAATTTGCTAGTCTTCAAAGCGCTGAGAAAATGGATGATCTTACGCTAACAACAGTTATGTAGGTTCAAGTTTTACACCACCAAGCTGGTACAGTTTTGTTTTTCATTGACTACTTCTTGCTGTTTCGAGAATCACAGAGGTGGAATTGGAAGAACTAATAAAGATTTTGCAACATAGCACTCTCGTTTTACAGATAATTAAATCAAACCTCTACTATACCTTTTACCAATTGTTCCCTAATCTTTCTTTCCCAACAAATTCAAGGACAGATATTGGGATTTAAAGCACTGTTCTAATTCCAGCGCTTAACCTAGAAGATCTTCAAATTTTTTAAACAAATGGATGGATGAATAGATGGATGGATGGATGGATGGATGGATGGATGGGCGGGCAGATGGGCGGATGGATGGGTGACTTTCTAAAAACCATTACAAAGAGTTATCCTGGATGACTTGAAACATTAGACTTAGGTAGTTTACTCAATTTGCTAAAACTGAGTTATTTTATCTACAAAATGGAAATGATAACAGTATCTTGTTCAAAGAAATGTGCAAACATCTTGCAAAAATACTTTTCAAAAGTTCCACACAAAGCCAGGCACATAATAAGAATTATTCCATAAATACTGGCTTGCTGTCATTTTGACCATGGTTGCCTGTCACCCTCTATTTCTCCTTGTCACTATCACTCATCAACCTCTTGGTTCATCTCACATAGATATCACAGGCTTTACCCCCTGACTTGTGGTCTTTCTCTCTTTCCCTAGATTTATCTGGCGACATCAACAGCCATGTGAACAACTCATCAAGCCCTATCTTCACACCGCTGATTTTTTTCATCTTCAATGACTTGACCTTGTTTCTTTTAGTTATATGTCCTGTGAACATATATAAACATTCTCTCTGGAATCAGTCTACTTCATACAAATGCCAGCTCCCTCAGTAATTACAGGTTTTTAGACTCTCTAAAGACTTTAGTTACCTCATTTGCTAAATGGGATGATAATGCTATTTATTTTGCATTGCTTGGTGTATATAATAGTCAATTATCCTGAGCTCTTACTATTCTTATCGCCCAAACTAGACCAGCTCTGAAACACTGAACCCCAACACTAATATGTAATGCTTGCTCACTTAAGTTATTCCAACTCTTTTATTACTGTAAATAATCCATAGCAGAAACCATAGACTAAAAATAAATTAGAAATGAAAAAGAAAAAATGTAGGAAATTACAGAAATAAAAGATAATAGTTTCAAAATATAACCATCGGGCACCCCAAAAATAACAATGGTGATAATAATAACAGATCATAATTACTGATAATATGTGTAGTGTAGAGTAATACCTGGACCAAAAGTGTACCAAATAAATTTCTTATGTGAATTATGAGAGCTTATATGTAAAAGCACAGTTCTAACTGCTTTCCATGATGTGTTTTGCACATATAGATGAGAAAACTCAGACTCAGAGAAACTCAGCAACTTACTCAAGGTACATGGGTAGTACTTTGCAGAGCTGGGATTCAAACTTACAGACTCAAGGCCACAGTGATAGCTCAGTTCATACATGATAGACGTGAGATTTAGAGCCAGCCAGTCTGAGACCAGAGCCTGTGCTCGTAATTATTTTGTCTCTCTCTTCCTAAGTTACTAACACCCCAGAATATATACAAACATACATTTGTTCAGTCAAGTGTCCATATCAAACTAAGTCATTCCAACAATTTTGTCTTTGGGTAACATTTATGCTATTTTTAGCCCCCAGAGCCCTGTCCTGCAGGGCCAGTATGGCCTTCATGCGTGAGGGGGCCCTGCCAGGTTGTCCCTGGGATGCACAGATGGGGAGTGGGCCCTCAGTCTCACGTGCCTTTCCTGTCCTCCAGGCTCTTCATTCACTGATGGGTAAAGTCCACGTAACTGATGACCAAAGTGCAACAAGCACTTTTCTGGGTGCCATTCTGGCTCCACTGAGTCAGCTCATTTTCAATACAAAGATTAGTCTGGTGACAACTATGGAAGAACAGGTTTTTCTGCCACCATGAGACAGAGACCTGGACTATAAAATGTCTGTCCTGCATAGGTTCAACTTCAAAGGGTTTCCTTCGGGACTTGCTGGGTAGAAGCTGTCCCCAGGTGCATCTTTTCTATAGCCATCTGGCATTCATTTTTTAAGGTTCGCCTCCTGAGTTCTCACCAGGGCCACAAAGTAAAGGAAGTGATCATGTTCCTAAAGTGGAGTCACCTGATAGTCCTATAAAACTAAGTACAAGTTCCCTGCCAGGTTAAAGTCTATTAGCTCAGGTGTGTATTAGGCTCTGGAGTGAGAAGTCAGGCAGTGTATGAGAGCAGCAGCAGCCATTCAGTAGTGCTAGTTAGGGTCTTCTGGTTTCCTGGGACAGGAATTTGGGCATTGGGACGAAGGGGGAAGGATAACATTCTTAGCCTGTAATTTGACAGTAACCATCAATGATAATCTTATTGAACATGAAAAGCTTTTTCCTCTATTGCAACACAGCACTATTTTAGAGAGGAAATAATTACTTAAGCAAAATATTATTTTGTTTAAACTGTCTCCTCGAAGTGTTGCTCAATAGTTACAGATCATAAATAAAGATGCCTCCTGGTTTTAACAGACTACTCTCACCTATAGTTCAGCTAAAAGGAAAAGAGATTCAGTTTTAAAATTCTAAAGGTTCTATTGAAAAATGGCCTCCAAAGGATTAAAAATATTTACACAAGTTACTGAATGAAATTTGTCTTTAGATCCATAAGGATGTGCCCCTAATGTCCACACAAATAAAAAGAATTATCAGCACACATGCTGGATTAGCAACAAAACTCCAATGGAAACGAAGTCACTTCGTCAATGACACCCACATCCTATAATCCCTTACCCACCTCATTCTGGTCCTAAGTCTCTTGGGCACATGTTTCTCCTCCACATTTGAGGTAGTTTGGGTTCTTGCCTGAAGTAGGATTTTAATGTCAACAACAATGACAAATGCAATAAAAGAGGTAAAGAAGATGGAAAGTAATAGAATGTATATATGATTTTCAAGGTAGCATAGATCTAGTAAGTCTATATTCATTTATCATAATATTTCAGTGTATCAAATTATATTGATAGTGTATTTTTCTTTATTAAAATATGAATTTTTTTTGTTATTGACTAGCTCAGTATCTTGAGCAATTCTCTTACTCTTTTTGATTTTTGGCTTTCTCATCTGTTAAAAGAAGACCATTTCTCTACCTGATCATGAAAATCACTAGCTCTGTGAGAGATCAATAAACTTATCTTGATTTCACCTTAGTTTAACTAAAACCAAATCTGTTGGATTATTTGGAATTAAGAGCTAAATCAAACCAATCAAAACTTTCATCATATTACATGAAAACATTGGAGACCAAAAGGATAGTAAAAGATGAAAGTAATGCAGAAAAATTTTTGTTTCACAGGGATTGATCGCCAATAGTTAAAAAGAAACTAGGATCTACCAGCTCCCATCCTTTCATTGTTTAAGGAGATACACAGTTATCATTGGCAAACTTGAAACACAGCTCTGCCTACCAATATTAAAGGCCCCTCCTAAGGCAGATGAAATACATACCCATACACACACACACACACACACACACACACACACACACACACACACACAATGCACACAGAGTCCTTCTGTCCTGTTCTTAAACAAATAGAAAAATTTATTCTATTTTTACTTCTTTTATAATATTTTGCTTAACAGAGCATGACACAGAAAATATGCATCAACATCAACTCCTGACAATGTGTGTCATATGTCAGCCCAAATATTCAGATAAAGAACATTCACAAATTCCCTGAGTGAATGTTCTCCTTTTGGCTCAACCATAGTCACTATTTCTAAATCTCAGTCCACAGATCTGTAAGGGGGCAGCACAAAACCACAGAAATTCTAAAACAAGTGTTAGAAATAAAGACTGTAAAGTCCCGACTGCATGTATGGAAGAAAAAACATGTGCATAAAATTGTCTCCTAAGCATTTAAAATATACTCAATTTTTAATATTTAAATTACAGAGGAATTAAAAGCTATAGATTAAAATAATACATCGACTAGAGAGCAAAAATGCATCATTTTTGGCTCAGCCTGTCATCTGTGTTTTCTAGTTTAACCTAATTTAAGGATAAAAATGAAATAGCTCTGAAGAACAGAAGATAGCAATAGTCTTCCAACTCCTTGACTGTCATTAGGACATATAGCCTCCTTCAACTCTATACAACTGTCCTAACAATTCTCAAAAAGTTAATATTCCTATTCAGCTCATACATGTGCAAGTTGTTTTCATAACACAATTGCTAAAATAATACCTTATAAACTGGGCACATCAATAAGAATTCGCATGTATATTAACAGGCAACCAACTGCCAGGTATTCTATATTTCGATTATATTCTAGAGAAGTAAAAACTAACCTTTATCTTATTAATATTTCATGATCTATGTATTTCCATACTTTATCCTCCTCACATCCACTTTAATTTTCACAGCAATAGGGCAAAGGAAGTATTGCTATTTTCAGTTTATAACTAGGGGGGAAGCAAATTTTAAGGGAGGTTAAGTAACTTATTCAAACTCTTACAACTATTATGTGACAGAAATAGTAACCACACATAAGCCAGTATCACTCCAACGCACAGTAGATTACATTGGGAAAAAAATTAAATTAAAAAAAAAAATGTCATCTAAGACTCACAGCACACACACACACACACACACTACAAATAAATAAATAAGCAAGTTGATTTAGCTGTACTAGACTCATCCATCCAGACAGGTTGCCCGGTGCCAGGCTTGTATAATAGGATATGTTATTAAATGTCCCGGACAGTGTTTGAGACTGAAAACAAATCTAGCAAACATTATAATCTTGCCTTCCAAAAGAATCTGTGATGCACAGCAGATCCTGAAAATCTTTATTTGTAACCGTGACATTCGATATCTCTCAAAGCTTTATTTTCATTATTTATAACTTTTTCCAAAATCTTAAGTTTCATTCAACCTACAGTTTGGAAATAAGATAACATACTTTTCTTAATATCCTACTCTACGATCTTCCTCTTCTTTTTTCCCATCTTTATAATGCATGTTTTTCATCGCTTTATATTAAAAATTCAATATCTTTAAAAACTATTAAGGTTTTACATACCAGAAAATGTTAGTCTTTGATTTTAAGATTTAACTCTGTGGTAAGATAGGGAAGCAAAAACTGAAGACCTTCAGAATTACTAAGTATATTTACACGATCCTCTGTAAACAGCAGTATTAACTTCTAATTCCTGAGAGCTTATTATGCACCAGATACTGTACCAAGTGTTTTATGCATCTGATCTCATTTTATTCCAGCTGGAACCTTTTAAGCTATTATCACAAATAAATTCAAAGAAAAAAAGAACAGTTTCAGAGGGTTAACTAACTTAACCAAAACTGATACAACTAGTTAGTGACAGGACAGGCTCTCTAACTCGTCTGTCTGACTTGTAGATTTTGCTTATTTAGTCTGCCAAAGTCAGACAGGCCTAGATTCTCACCTAAAGCAGTGCTCAAATTGTTTGGAAAGGCAATAAATTAATGGAAAATGTTTGCTACAGATGAGGACGAGCGTGGCCTCTGCAGAGACACCCTGAGGATACCTGCCTGCTGGAGCGGAGGCTTCTCGCTGGAAGCCACCTACCCTTTCCCGAAGGCTCAGTTAGGGTGGGAGAAGAAGGTGCCAGCTCTGGAAACTGTGTGTAGTAAATCACCTTGCAGCACAGCAATTATAAAGCTGCCAAAAAGAGACAGTCACTGCACCCCAAACTGTGCAAACGCCACTAGGAAGGAATTTCTGAAAGAAAACACATTTCACTGGGAGACTGGGCCTCTTCCTTTAACTTCATGCAGTGTTTCTCCTTCTAATGGCTACAGAATCCTCTGTAAAGCCACTGAATTGTCAAGGAATCAATACAACTATCACCATCAAGTAAAAATGGCTGGTGCCCTGCCTCGAACCCCAACGAATTAGAACCGCATGTGCACAGGGTCTGTTTGTCCAAATGGGTGACCGCAGTGACTTTCCATGTGTGCGGATTTGGTAGCACATCTCAGGTTGGGCCACACTGGAAAGGATATTTGATGTCCCCAGCCAAGAACTAACTTATCTGATTCAGAACATCAGAATGTCACTATAGTGTCCTCTTCATTGTGTGTGGGTTTTTTTTTTGTTTGTTTGTTTGTTTTGCATCCTCTTCCTAAGTGACCTACAGTTCCAGCTCTTTGGAAATACTTTCTCAAGAGAGATTTGGGAGCTGAGGCACAGGGCGCTGAGGCCCGATCCCACATTCCCTGGCAGGGCCAGAGGACAAGTTTACATAGCACCCACCCAGACGGCGGCTCAAGCAGTCATTACCCCCTTCCTTTCCAAAAAGTAAATGTATCCCACTTTCCACTTTTAAGGTACTGGGTCTGTTTTTGTTTTTTAGTTTATATATGGATGGTATTTTCAGACAATGAGACGAATCCTTGCACTTTGTAATGCTCATGCTCACACCCAGTCTATCTTACAACGGCTGTTGCCTGTACTGAGCAAAGTGCCATGGGACCTGCCCACATAGAGCTTCATTCCAAGCTGCTTAAATTAAACAATGATTTAAACTATGTTAGTTTTAATTTTTAGGGTCAAAATGTTCCCCTCACCTAAAAGTGAATCTCAGCTTCATCACTGTATCAAGATAAATTAAGGCTTGTGCTTTCACTTTCTTACATAAAGTGGAAGGAGAGAATGGAAAGAAAGAATTCAGTAACATAAGAATATTACGAGAATAAATGTTCAAGGAACAACTCTGAAGAGGTGCCCACAGTGGTAACTGACAGGAAATATGGCAGATGACAGGCCGATTACCTAAGTCCGTCATTACTTCCTTGGCCCTATCATGCCTGTCATGGCTTGACAATCACACTAGGATTAGGGCCCCAAAGCTGCCTGAACTATGAGAATGTCTCTATGGCACGACTCACGGTCATTCTGTGGCTTAAGGGAGCAGTACACTTCAATGTTTTAAAAATGCCACCACAACAGATTTTAAAAGGTCTCTTGTCCACCTTAGAATCGACAGAATTTGGGAAAAGAATTATTTATAGAAAAATGTGAACTAGAATAAATAACTTGTCTCATTATGGGGGGAAAAAAACAAAATCTAAAATAGCAGCAGACACTGTATTTACAAGTTTGTGCATAATCAAGTCACTAACATACTGCCATGTGAGAGCAGCTGGCAAGAGATACTCACTGGGACCTAACCCTAATGCTGAAATGATCCCCAAGGCAAAAGGGTCCTTCTGAACTGAAGATACTCAGCCGGGGGTCCATGAATAGGCTTCCGGGTAGAGCATAAACTCATACGATACATTCCCTTTCATCCTGTCTCTATCTTTCTTTCAGACACAGGACAATCTCACAAAGACTCAAATGGCATCTCACTGATATTTTTTGGAGGAACTGATGAGCATCAAGATGGAAAATCTAGTTTAATATTACTAATAGTTTATCTCTACAGATCAACTTTCTTCTAAATTGTCTACATGCTGTCTTTTATTATTATTTCTTTATCAATATATAGCATCATGTTTAAGATCTCAGGTTCTGGAGTTACTGGTTTTCAATCCCAAATTTCCCACTTACCAGCTGTGTGACCTTGAAAAATGTTTTTAGTCTCTCTCAGCCTTTCTTTATTTTATCTGAAAACTCAGCCTAACAGTACAGTACCTACATCATAGGTTATCCCAAAGATTAAATAAGAAAATGAGTATGAAGCACAGGGCCTAATCCATAGAAATGTTTAGTGTTAGCTAAGTGTTACTTTTTAAGACTAACACATCATGTGTGTTGTAATTAAAGAAACGTTTACTCTGCAGTAGGATGGCTCTCATTAAATAAGTCAGACCCAAGAAACCAAGTAGACCAAAGGGAATAGGCCAGCATAACCACGCAGTTCAAATGAGGAAGCTACAGGTGGCGACCCTGGCCCTGGGGTGGGTTGGGCAGCAGACAACAGACAGAGCTCCGGGACAGAAAAGATACAAAGTCCCGCTTCAGAGAAGGGCAGCTTCGGGCAGTGGGGCCCTAGCTTCACTAACCAGAGTTCAGGTTTACTGTCCATTCCTACCACTCTCAAGGAAATCCACAGTCTCTCAAGTAACTACTGTATTGAAAGGCTTTATTTAGGAAAACAAAGCACAGCATCAGACTGTGTCTACCTAAAAGAATGACTTGATGCTAGCTGACTAGTTAGTGGACTCGTAAGACTCTCCTTGGCAAAGCCCCATACTGGCACAGAAACTGGAGATGAAGCTGGACCTACAGGTAGATGTTAAATAGTCCCAGCTGCCAGAGGTAGAAGCCAAGTAGATCATTATTCTATAAACGTTAACGAATGGATCCCCACTGCCAAGAAGTAACAATAAAATATCTACACCATTACCTTAGATATTTCTACTAGTCTCCCATCTCAAAATACTCACTATCCTGCCTGAACTCCATTTGCGAGCACACATTTTGGAGCTGATTCCTAGTCTCTGTCTGCCCCTCTAGGGTTCATGTTCTTGGACTGCTTCTTGCTAACCTATGTCAACGGACTTGGAAACTGGATCTCACTCCATCTTTGCACCAGCCCCTCAGAGACTGCCCTCTCAGTTTTTGGCCCTGGGTCTCAAGACCTCAACTTGGCTAGAGGCCCTGATTCTAACTCGTCTGGGAGGAGGCATAAAAAGGGATCCAGGAAAGGGCATTGGGTTTGGAGGCAGAAAAGCTGGGCTTGAGTCGAGCTGTGCCGTTAATGAGCAGTGTAGCTTTGGGTAATAACAGCTAACATGGATTGAGCTCTTAATAATTTATTTAACTCTCACAAAAACCTAAAGTAAAATTACTGCCTGCATTTTGCAGTTAAGAAGACTGAGGCACAGAGAGGCTAACTATGTTTCCCAAAGGAACAAGCTAGCAGATTAGAAGAATTATTACTCGGTCTTGGGCAGTCCAGACTTCTGACCAATACACTACATAACCGATACTTAACTCCGGTGATAGAAACAGTTAGAAAGCAACCTTCGTGGAGTGAGGGACTGTGAGCCTAAAACACCATAACATATTAAAAGCAAAAACGTGTACGGACTCTGTGTTATAGAAATATAAAGCATTTCTCTTTATTATTGTGTTCTCTTTACCAATTTCAACTTTTTCAGTGTTTTGCCTCAAAAATCATAGTTTCTTTTCCTTCCTTTTTCCATCTTTAGGGAAATAAAGTCTTTGCGATTAAAATTTACCTATTTTCCTCCCAAGTCACTTGCTCTGGCACATTTAGAGACAGAGTGTGACTGTATCTGATTCTCACTATACCTTCTGCTGAGGGAATACTCTTTCTTGAGTGATAATTTTATGGTTATTTGAAAAAAATTGTCATAATAGAGCATCCCATACATCTCGGCTTTATCTCAGCCTTTAGTTTCTCCAGGTCCCTAAAGCTTCCTTTTGATGTCTTAGCCTTATGTTAGTCGTCGTTCTTCCTGTGTAAGCTGTCACCCTCCTTGACATTTTGCTGGCTGTACATTCCTCTTTCCAGCATTAGGTCTTTGAGCTGCAACTTCACTGCTTCGCTTTCCTCGTTCCATTTTTCCCATTGATTTTTTTTTTTTCTGTTTTTGAAACTCTTTTCACTCCAGTGAATCATTCCCTTCCTACCAGTTTTTAAAAGTAGACCAGTAGAATTGAAAATTACTACTGTAGAGGGATTCCCTAAGGCACTATTCCTGTTGAGATGAGCTCTACATACAATTGAGGGTTCTCAAAACTACAAACTAGCCAGTAGTGACCAACAGACCCCACAATGGAGCAATTATATGCCTGGGAAGAGAAATTTCACAGAAGACAGGTCCAAACTGTTTACAACGGTCCTGGTACTAAGGGCAAGAAGAAGTTTAGGAGCATAAACTGGGCTAACAGTCTTATAAATTATAATCACCTGTTAGCAGAAGCCAAAAAACCCCACACACAATAAAGATAGAACCACATCCTCTGCTGATAAAGCTCATACATAACCAAAGTAAAAGAACAAAGAACTGACCCTAAATCTACCTTTTTAACCCCAAAGGGTACACCAAATACTCTTACTACCCTAACTTTTACTTCATGTTTTAATATTACATGCTTCTCTTTCTGATGTTTCTGATGTTTTTATTGACAGTTGCTGTAGTTTTATTATGAGCATTCACTCCTTTCTCCCATTATTATCAGATGAAAATGTCTAAACAACTACATTCAACCCACATTATAACCATCCTTTTCCTGCTTTATGCTTATCCTCATTTCAACTTTTCTTTTTCTGGTAGGGAACTTCAGAGTACTCACAAAATGACAGAATAATATTAGCTCTGTCATTTTAATATTTCCTGTTCCTTCCCCAAAAGCATGGGAATGTTGTTATGGTGATTTGTTAGGGCCCTTTAAAAAATTAAATATAATTTTTATTAAAATATAACTAACATAGCACTATAAATGTGCAAAAATAATGAGTATAAAACTAATGAAATGTCACAATGTTGTTTCTCCCAGGTCTCTTACCCTTTGGGTCAAGGACAAGATTTCCCAGCCCCCTGGAAGCCTACCTCTTCCCAGTTACCACCCTGCACTTCTCAGTCTGTCCTGACTTCTAATACCATATATTAGTAGTGCCTGCTTTTGAACTTTATATGGATTCTTTTATATATTCTCTTGAAAATGGCTTCTTCCATTTACAATATATTTTTGAGATTTATCCATGCTGGTATCTGCAGGAGTAGTTATTCACTTCTTATGCTGTGTGCTGGTCCACTGCATGGATGTGCATATAAGACATGTTGTTTGTTTATTTCTTCTGGACAACTGGGTTGTTTCCAAGTGTTGCTATTATGAATAATACTGCTGTTGAAAAAGCTTAACTTGTCTTTTGGTGTATATATTTCCACAACTGCACAGGATCTATACCTAGCCTGGGAATTGGTAGGTCATAGAAATGTGTCTTCAATTTTAGTAGATACGTCCAGTTTCCCAATAAGTTGCACCAACAGCAGTGAGAGTTCCAGTTGCTCTCCCTCTTCATCCACATTTGGTATCATCAGTTTTATGTTTGTTCGTTTGCCCTCCTGGTTGGTGTTAGAGTTAGCTCATTACGGTTTTAATTTGCATTTCTCTGTTTACTAAAGGAGTTGAATGTCTTTCTGTACATTCTCTGACCAAGTGGATAGCTTCTTCGTAAAGTCCCTGTTCAATATCTTGCCCATTCTTCAACTCAACTATCTGATTTTCTTTATTAATTCATGAGAGATTTTATATATTCTTTGTCAGCTATATGTATAGCAAATATCTAACCCTTTGTCAGCTATATGTATAACCTTTGTCAAATGTATAGTAAATACCTTCTACGCTGAACTTGCCTTTTCACTTCTTATTGGTATCTTCTAATAAACAGACCTTATTTTAACATAGTCCAATTTATCCATCTTTATAGTCAGTACTTTTGTGTCCTGCTTCAGATTTTTGCTTAACCTAAGGTCATGTATACATGTCCTATGTTATCTGCTTGAAGCTTCCTTATTTTACCTTTTACTCTTGGACCAGCAATTGACCTGGAGTTGATGTTTTATGTGGTTTGATGGAGGGGTCGAGTTTTTTTTTTCCATATGGGTGTACAACTGCCCCAACATCACTCAGCGAAGAACCGTCCTTCCCCTACTTTTCTGCAGTGCCAGCTTTGTCATGAATCCAATGGGGTCTATTTCTTGTCTATCTTATTCCATTGGCTTTTAAGCCTAATCTAGCAGCAATATCACAATGTCTTGATTTCCTTGTAGAGAAAGTCCAAAACTTTTTTCTTTTGATATTTCATTCTTCTTAGCTCTTTGTATCTCTATGTGAATTTTGGAATCAAGTTATCAGTGTTTACCCAATTGTAGTAAAACTGATCACAATGGCTTGTAAGGTCTTTATCTTTTCAGCAAGTAATCAGGCACATAATTTCTTCGTGGTTTGTCACAACAAAAGCTTTTCCTTATATACAAACAAATGTTCATCCAGCCCCTTGCTGTGGGACGGAGGCCACAGAGCACCCATATGTACCTCTTTAGCTCACAGAACACTAATTTGCACAGCCCTCCCTGAGGGTTCCTGTGCTCCACTCTACTTGTCTCTAAACCAGATTCCTAGAGAATTCAGGTTTGGGGTTTGATGATGCCATTATCCTCTAGTTTCAAATCCTCTCCATTTTTCCTTTTTAAAAATATATTTGGTTAAAACTCCTGACTTCATTTTGTTGGTTATTTCACCTTTCTCCCATGAAAAAAGCAACCAAGACAAGTTTAGACAAACCTCTGAAGTCTTTCTGAACTCAGAAGAAAGAACGCCAGAGTCAGAATCATTTCCCCTCTTCACTAACGTGAATATGTTGCTCATTTCTTGAACTAAGATGCCTGCTTCTGCCGTTAGCCTTTGACTGAAACTTCAGCATTAAGCCCACATTCTTCCCAAGAGAAGTAGAGGAAAAGACTGGCTTGGGGGCCAGCACAAGTTGGGTTAAAATCCAGGGTTGACATTTAGTAGCTGAGCTCCAGGCAAATAGTTTGATGAGAAATCTACAGCAATAATAGATTAAGCTTCGAAAACAGTGCCTGGTGTCAGGGAGTTTCTTGTCAACTGCTGCCTTTTCTTTCCTCTATTTCAGTACAATTCTTTCTTAAAACACATTTTAAAGAAACCATAATCTCTGTATTTTGGGGCTATGATTAATGTTCTGTCTTCATTCTTAATCCTGCCATCCCTCTCACTTCTTTCTACTGACACACTATAAAAATCTCAATACATAATACTTTCATTATTGCCTAATATCTTACTTCTCTAATACTCGTTCTAGTTATTACTACTCTTATCATATGATTATAAGTTTTCCATATCTTTTTTAACTTTGTTATTTCTGTTAATAATTTCTATTATTTTTTAAAGCTGGATACCTTTGTTGATTCTTATATCGTTTAAGATGTAATATATCTTATATCATTCTATGCATCCAGCGTCTTTAGGTCAGTCGACTCTCTCTGACAAGCAATGCCTGCTTGTCAGTCACTTCCATTACTGTTTCTTCTGGACTTTTCACTCCTACAAGCCACATCTGCACTTCTTGTCACCTCTACAATGCTACAGCATATTCACCACCTGCCACTCTACTCACTGAAACCACAGGTGGACTTCATTCATGTCCATCTATAGCAGTCATTCTGTTTGAAGCTAATTTAGGGTCAATGTGTCTCTTCTTAAGCATAGTATCTCATCTAAGGCAATCCACTCAATGTTACATTGACCATTCATATCATAAACAGATTTTAGTGAAAGCAGCTTTTTTCATTTTCTTTCTGCATCCAGAAATGTATCTCTGTAATAAGTATCAAAACAAACATAAAAGAAATTCCCCCTCTCAGATGACTGGAAGTGATTGGATCTGCTCATGAGGATGACTTCTTCTTCTTTTCAGATGGGTTCTTTCCAAAAAGAATCCTAAATTCCTCTTACAAAGAAGCACCTGGCAGGTAAGTTCCACCAGGTTCCCAGGGAGGCTTAGCTACAATCAAGAATGAACTTTAGCTAGGACCACTACAGTGCTGTCAAGTATACCAAAAAAACTGCCCTTCTACTATATTTATATACATTGAGACTAGGAATATGCCTTCTTGTTTTCTTCCCTAAAATACAGTTGGATCTCACTCTTAATACTGCCCTTCTTGTAATATATGATGAAGGTGACTTGACCTTTAATAATTTTTCCTTTCACATTTCATTTGGAGTCATACGCATGTACTTATCTGATCTTCTCTCTTCACCAGAATATAAATCTTCCAAACATGATTTCATTTTTAAGACATTCACATTGTGGTTTGAATAAAGAAAATTCTTACCCTATAAAACTTTCCTTTCTTACTGACCAGCAAAAACAGCCACAGTCCAGGTCTTTCATGCACAATATATTTCCCTTTTGGTATTCAGTCTTATTCCTCATACCAAGTTGCACCCCCATGTCTTTTGCCTCAAATCCCAAAGGTCTCTTAAAATTTTCTGTATACTCTTAAAGCACAGAAACACAGCATGCTCTAATCACAGCATACTACAGAGATCAAGAATTTCAAAAGCTTCAGAATGTACTTGAGGAAATTGAGACAAAAAGTTTAAGAGACTTGATCAAGGTCATATAAGTAGAAACATCATCACCAGAACCATTTTATTTATTTTATTTTTGATGTGTAGGAATAAGATCATAACCTTAAGAATGTGTCACTATCACAGCAGAGTTAAACTTTTGCAAAATTCTGCATCCTAGAGCACATTCCTCTTATTATCATTTGTTTTTATTCAGGACGTAGTTAAATCAAGCACATTTATAGAGCAAATCTGGTATACCTAAAGTAATGCAAAGCATTACAAAGCCAAAGATTAAGGAGCCTTATGGAACCCTGGGGGAAGAAACAAATATTTCTTCCACTTGGCCCCATCCTATTTGGCTAGAACTCTAAGGCAGTGATGAACGCAGAGGGTCTTCCTGTCTTTCTATTAGGCTGGGTCTGGAGATCCAGGGTGATGGGTGAGAGATCTGAAATGCATCTATCTCATCCCTCCCCATCACTTGGGAGTAGCACTGAAATCCACAATCACTTCGAATTTTCTTAATTCCCTCATTATAAAAATTGACCCAAGGAACACTAATTCCACTAAAAATTATTTAGAATTATCCATATTAGTACTTTCCTCCTTTATCCATATCATCATAGACATATTTATAATAAGACTTAGTTTTCTTAATAATACTTTACATTTGTTAAAACGAGTCAATAAATGCACTTATTAAACAGAGAATAATACGCATTAATCTCTTTTAATTAAAGTTAGGAACTTGACCAAAGCACGATCACAGCATCACCCTAATGCATAGTAATTGAACTAAGACAGGACAAAGATCCCAAATTTACACCCTAATGCCTCATTTCACTAGAAACAACTACTCTGATTATCCATTTACCTCAAGCTTATTTATTGCCAACCTACCTATGTTGTCAAGGATTACGTGAAAATTCTTGTTGGTGAAAGGGATCTATCTATTCACCATTATGAAACCAAGGACTTCGTTGAGTTTCTTAATCAAGAATCACTTCGTGGCATTTTTGACTTGCTATAGTTATTAGGTCATTGTTATATATTCCGCCAAATATCACCTACCTCATTCTTAGTTACAAGAGTGCAAAACAATAATAACAACATATTCAGAGCAAGCCATAAAATAAAGATTAGATCATTTCTCTTGAACATTGAAAACACCAGGGGTGAAGGAAAGAGCAGAGCAATACATTCCAACACTAAATGAGCAATTTGTTCAAAGCCAAACCCCAAATGGATACTGAATAAGTTAAACTTTTTAGCTTATTCTAATAGTATGAGGAAGAAAGTAAATATTTTTATTCATTTAGTGCCACCAAGCTCTTTATTTTACATTGTACACTTACAGTTCTTGTCAATGAATCGTGAGGCTTCATTACAAGCTATGGATTCATTTTAAAGAATCTTTTTAATCATTCAAAGATTAAACACCTCAACGTCATGTAAGTGAACACAGTTCTCCAATTATCTCTTCTGTGAGTTTGATTTCTTTGGAAAATCGGTGACATAAGATAATACACACAAAGCTAGGCTCACTTAGTAATGGAGGTATAATTCTAATTCAGAAAATTCAGCTTTTAAAAAAAATGAATACTTAAATCCCCTGAAAATCTAGACATTATCCAATACAAGTAAAGAGGAGCAATACAAACCAAATTCCTATTAAGTAGCCTTTGGATCAGAAAGATGACATAGTATAATGGAATGCACTAAAAGTCCAATGTTTAAAAACTAAGTCCATTGCAATTGCTTTGTCATTATGAGCAATTTGCTTAACCTCACAAAATGGTAGAATTAATTGATACTAAATACATAATTGACAGCAATCTGATTTTATCCAACTGATAAAATTAATGAAAATATAAGATAATTTGAGACATGGTGGCATAAATAGTAGCTCAGAGTCAAGGAGATGGAAACACAGAAATACACAAGCAAAAATATCTATAAGTAACAAGTTGAAAAGTAAAGAAAAGAAGTAGGGAAAGATGAGTTTAGGTTCTCTAAACTTCTTTGAGCCATTGCTATTTGTCATGTGGTTCATAACTAACGGCTCTCATATGCTCTAGGGCTAGATAGCTCCACTAGTGAATTCTATCAAAAACTTATGAAAGAAATAACAATTCTGTACAGATTCTTCCAGAAATAGAAAAAAAAAAAAAAGGTAAGACTTTAATTCATTTTAAAAGGCAGTATCATTCTGACAAAAACCAGACAAAGATATTACAATAAAACTATCTACCATTACCCATCATGATCATAGATACAGAAAAAAATCACAACAGAATACTAGCAAATCAAATCTAGCAAAATATAAAATTATAACATCATAACCAAGTGGCATTTATACTGGTAATGCAGAGTTGGTTCAACATCAGCTAAATCAATCATTGCCATTCATCATATAAACAACTAAATAAGACAAAACAATGATCTCGACAGAGACCGAAGTAGAAAACACATCATCCATTCATGATAAAAACTCTAACGAAGCTAGGAATAAAGAGAACTCCCTTAACAAAGGTCACCTATATAAAACCTAGAACATCGTACCTAATAGAAAAAAACTGAACGCTTCCTCCTTAAGATCAAAAACAAATGATGCTAGAATGATTGAACATCCATATTCAAAAAATAAATAAATAAATAACTTTAACCCATCCCTTGCACCATATACACAAAGATCTAAAAACAAACCCTAGAATAAAACACTGGAGAAAATCTTTTCAACCTTAGATTAAGCAAGACTTCCTTAAACACAAAAGGCATGAATTATAAAAGAAAAAAATCAATTAATTGGACTTCATCAAAATTAAAAGCTTCTACTCTTCAAAAGATTGCTAAGGAAATTAAAGAAACAAGCCAGAGGCTATGAGAAAATATTTGCAAAATATATACAGCCATGCCTCGCTTTACTGTTCTTCCCTTTATCGTGCTTTCTTTCACAGATACTGTGTTTTTTACAAATTGAAGATCGGTGGCAACCCTGCTTCAAGCAAGGCAATAGGTGCCATTTATCCAATAGCATTTGTTCACTCCATGTCTCTGTGTTACATTTTGGTGAATCTCACAATATTTCAAAATTTTTCATTATCATTATATTTGTGATGGTGATCTTTGATATTACTACTGTAATTGTTTTGAGGCACCATGAACAACAAAAGATTCCTTTCAAAATATGACTGTTCATTGACAATGCACCTGACCACCCAGGAGTTCTGATGAAGATGTACAATGAAATGAATATTGTTTTCACTCCTGCTAGCACAACATCCATTATGCAGCCCATGGATCAAGGAGTAATTTTGAATTTCAAGTCTTATTGTTTAAGAAATACATTTTGCAAAGGCTGTGGCTCCATATGTAGTGAGTCCTCTGAGGGATCCGAGCAAAGTAAACTGAAAAACTTCTGGAAAGGATTTACCATTCTAGATGCCATTAAGAACATTTGCAATTCCTGGGAAGAGGTCAAAATATCAACATTAACAGAGGTTTGGAAAAAGTTGATTCCAGCCCTCATGGATGACATTGAGGGGTTCGAGACTTCAACAAAAAAAAGTAAATGCAGATGTGGTGGAAACAGCAAAAGAAGTAGAATTAGAAGTGGAGCCTGCCGTCTCACGAATGAACTCGAACAGAGGAGGAACGGCTTCTTAAGGAGGAGCAGAGGAGGTGAATCTTGAGATGGAATCTACTCCTGGTGAGGATGCAGCGAAGACTGTTGAGATGACAATAAAGGATCTATAATATTAAATAAACTTAGTCGATAAAGCAGTGGCAGGGCTTTGGAAGATTGAGCACAATTTTTGAAAGAAGGTAAAATGCTGTCAAACAGCATAACATGCTACAGAGAAATCATGAAAGAAAGAGCCAATTGATGCGACAAACTACTGTTGCCTTATTTTAAGAAATTGCCACAGCCACCCCAGCCTGCAGCAATGACCAGCCTGATCAGCCAGCAGCCATCAACATCGAGGCCAGATCCTCCACCAGCAAAAAGTCACAACTTACTGAAGGCTCAGATGATAGTTACCATTTGTTAAGAATAAAGTATTTTTTAATTAAGATATGTACATTTTTTTAGACACAATGCTGTTGAATATTTAATAGAATGGTATACTCTACACATACTTTTATATGCACTGGGAAACCAGAAAATTCATGCGACTCATTTTATTGTGATATTCACTTTTATTGTGGTGGTTTGGAACTGAATTCACAGTCTCTCCAACGTATCTCCTACATCTGAGAAGGACCAGAATTCAGAATTGTTTTATAAATTTCTTAAAACTCAGGAATAAGAAAACATTACAACCTAATAAAGAATGAACAAAAGATTTTTAACAAATACTTCACCAAAGAATATATACAAATGGCAAATAAACACATGAAAAGACAATACTTGTCATTAATCATTAGAAAACTGAAAATTAAAACCACATTATGATATCACTATACAATTGTTAGAATGGCTAATATTTAAAATGATAATATCCGAAGCTGGTAAGGATGAGGTGAAACTGCAACTCACACTTTGCTAGTATGAATGTAAAAATGACATAGCCACTTTGAAAAAGTTTGCCAGTTTCTTATAAAAGTAATCACACACTTACCATATGATCAGAAATCTCACTAGATATTTAGCTAAGAGCAATGCAAACACATGTCCCTAGAAAAATCTATATGCAAATTTTTATAACTGTATTATTTATAACTTTCAAAACCTGGAAACAACTCAAAAGACCATCAGCTGGTAAACAGATAACCAAACTGTGGTATGTTTACATGATGAAATACTCATCAATCAAAAGAATGAATTACTGATACATGGATAAATATTAAACGCAATATGTGGCACGAAAGAAGAGAGACAAAATGCCACATGCTCTATGATTCCATTTATATGATATTCTGGAAAAGACGAAACCACAGTGACAGAGGACAGAACAGTGGAAGTTGCCAAGGTATAAGGTGGGGTGAGGGGGGCTGACTACAAATGAGCATGTGACAAGTTTCAGAATAGATAGATATGTTATATATCTTGACTGTGGTGGTGGTTACGTGACAAGAGCATTAAAATAAATAAGGGGATCCCAAGCCCATTGATTAATTCAAAGTTCATACTAAGAGAGAGCGTGCGCAAGAGCAAGAGTCCTACTTTTCATTAAATTCCATCTAATAATTATAGAAAGAGTAATAGAATTAGAAGATTACCATTTGCCAACCATCTTATAATAACTGATTTAGACAAAAAAATCAGCAAGAGATGCTAAAACTAGCAAGTGAAGCTTTAATGAGGAATAGAATACTTACATGAACTCAAAGTATCGCACACAAAATTAATTAGTGGAAAACCAGGTAGACTCTAAATTAACATTACTAGTAAGGGCACAAATTGATATTATGTCTGATATAAAGTATGGTGAAGAAAACAAATCCTTTCTGTAACGTTCCTGTCAAAAAACCTGGATCTAAGCATGAGGAAACTTGAGATAAACTGACAGATTTTCTATAGAATTGGCTTGTACACTTCTAAAATATCTGGGTCAAAAAAATACAGAATGGCTGAAGAATTACTGTGCATTGAAGGAATCAAAAAGATATGGTAATTAAACGAAACCCTTGATCCTGAACTGGCTCCCCCACCGAAGTTTTGTTTTTCCTGTTGTATGCTCAGCTCCTTCCCCTTCCCCTCCCTCCCCTCCCACCTTTCCCCCTACTCCTCCCCCGATCCTCCTTCTCCTCCTCCTCTTACTCTTCTTTTATTGCTTATTCCTCTTCTGGTCTATTGCTGTAAACGACATTACTGGGACAATCACTGAAATTTGAATGGGGTTTATGGGTTATGTAGTATTTCTTGTGTCAGTATTAATTTTATAATTTTGATATATTTTATATATATACTCCATTATGAAAGAGTAGAAAATAGGTACAGGTATTAAGGAATAACAGAACATCACATCTACGAAATACTGCCAAATGGAAAAAAAAGATAAATGACAGAAACAAATGATAGGTATGTATTACATGTGTGTACATGCATACATACATACATGCATACATACATACATACATACATACATACATAAAAGAGGCAAAATGTGCTAAAGTGTTAACAACTGGGGAATTAGGATGAAGGCTAAACAAGATTTCTTTGTACTGTCCTTACCATTTTTCTGAGAGTTTGAAAGTATTTCAAAATAAAAGTTTGAAAACAACAATATTGTATCTCCTCAATATTTTTATCTTGAATTCCACAGATATAAATGACCAGTCAGAAAAACTCATAACTGTATTTTTCCCTTACATTCTCCTATACATTTTCAAATTTTTAAAAAAGAAAAGAAATGAAAGAGGAAAAAGCACTTTTATGAAAACCATGAAGATTATACAATCTTGCTTTCTCGTTTATATGACTGTTACCGGCTCTTTCCCTCAACTTAGTCACAGTTCAGAGTTGTAAATACAACCAGCTTTGTGACTGTCTCATAAAATCTATTTATTAAGGCTTCCCTTAAAAAAAAAAAATGCATCCCTGAAGAAAGTCTTTTGATCTGACACCACATACAACTGGAATAAAGAAATATTTTTCTGGTGAAATATCTGAAAATATAGTTATTTAGTGATACGTATGTACATACTAGAACTGAAAGTATAATCCTACTTTGTATGAGGTTTCTGGGTATATAATTACCAGTATTAAATTATATATTTGACATTGACTTATTGCCATATTTATTATTGCTATTAAAAATGCTGACTACAACATGTGACGTGTTCTTCTTATGACAAGATGTGGCCCTTACCTAAAATAAGGCACTCTGTTATTCTCTTTGCAGGATCCTTGTGGTGGGAGTCTAATAATCTGTGTGGACTTCCTAGTGGTGGAAGCATGTTAGAAAGAAAATGCTAGCTCTGATTACTTCTAAAATTAACATAAGAATGCAAGGTTAAAATGTTATATGTTTTTTTAAAATCTACAGAAGCTGATTAAAGAGAAAAAAAAATAGCTCTAGCTATAAAACCCAGAGTGGTGTTTTATTCTAAATAACTGGACATACCTATTACCCAATACAATAACTGCAAACAAAAATAGAAAAAAAAAATGGAGAAAGTGAGTTGTTAATTTTGTTTAGTTTACCTGCTGTTGTTTGGTTTAACTAATCCATTCAAATGTGAATATCTCACACGATAGGCAATAAACAAAGGTATCTATAAAACTAACACTTTCTGATGTCCACAACGTCAGAAAGAAATGAATTGTTCTTGCTAGATCTCCTTTAAATCCCTGGCAAACGCAGGTCCATTCTCAGGGATGAGGAGAGCTGGGGACCATACGGAGCATTTTCTAACACCAGTCAGACCTGCGGCGGGCCTTCCCCCACCACAATCGCCGCCCTGCCACTGCTAAAGAGGCCTTGATGTGCCCACTAAAGGAACAGACCGTGGGGACAGCTTGGGAGGGATTACTTTTTTGTACTCTCTAATTTTGCTTCATTGCCTAAGTAAATCTGCGAAAGAGCAAGGCTGTGGCATCTACCTCTTCTCTGCTCTTCGTTCCACTAGGGTAAAAAAATTGAAAGGCAACATGTACTTGAGAAGGCATCACTAATCAATAGAGAGAACAATCTCTAGTGATTCTATAGAAAGAGGAATTATACATTTTCACAATAAGATTAAAAGTTCAGTCAATAAAATGTTCCTTAAAGGCCGGACAGCACGCAGTCTTTTTTATTTTCAGTCTAGCTTGAAGCAGGCCTCTGTGAGTCCCCAGGCTGCGCTTCTCCACAGAGGCTCTGCCATCTCACTGCAAACTGAGTTGTCATTCGCTTAGAAAACATGTGTACATTCTAACTGCAAATCAAAAGAAAAAGTACAGTCATAACAGAAAGGAACAGAAATGTGGCTTACACGAAATTTTCAAAAAGTAAAAGTAATACCCCATCTCCCAGGATCCTTGTCAGACCATCATTCAGTCAGTGCTACTGGGCAATAATCGGCCTCTGTGTACAAGGTTTTAGATCAAATCTTGCGCTAATGGCTGAGGTTTCAGAGTACTGCCTCATCCATGAGCTGATCCTTTCAAACATCACGGGCTTAATTTAAAAACAATCCTAACTACTGTCTCCAGTTGGACTGTGTATGGAGATATTGTGCTTTGGCATGGAGGGACAAGATGAAAAATTATAGCTTTTAGCAAAATAAGAAAAACAATAATTGATTTTTATAATCTGATTGTATTTAGTTTTCTGATGGCATAAGAACACTCTGATACAATTTTGATTGTACTAAAATCACAAGAAATTCTACATCAGGAGTTTTATTTCTCTACGCTATGATGAGCTACATAGCCCTTGAAACCTGGATGTCGTTATTGTGAACAAAACTAAACCAGTTTGGTCTTGTACATTTTTAGGTACTTTTGGTAGAAAATCAGAGTCGGCGAAGGAAGAAGAGGGTTATCTACTCCCCATCACTTCCCTGGGTCTAACTAAAGCAAGTTTAAAGCAGATTCTGCCCCACATATAGACATCTATTAAATAGGCAGACACGAGAGTTCCTTCAACATGTTGTGTAAACTTGATGAAGTCTCAACTCTGTCCTTTTGGTGTCCTTGTATGAAAAGTTAATTCAGCCAGGACTGGCTAAATGATTTGTGGAGCCCAATGCAAAATAAAAATGGGGAGTCCTTTCTTCAAAATTTATTTAAAAATTCAGAAGGCAACAGCAGAGCATTAAAACAAATGTGAGTCCCTTCCAAGTACAGAGCCCCGTACTGTAGAGCACAGGTCACATGACCACCAGCCAGTCGTGCACTCAGCAGAGATGCACATTTCCAGAGACAAGAGTGCTACTACCTCCCTCTGCTAACCGGTAAACTATTGTCTCTATGTATGAGTTTTGTTTGTCCGTTTCTTGTTTTCAGTTTTATGTCCCACACATGAGTGGAATCATGTGGTTCTCAACTAAAGGGGGTCAAATATATGGTGATGGAAGATTTGACTTTGGGTGGCGAACACATAACGCAGTATACAGATGATGTATTATTGAATTGTACACTTGAAACCTACATAATTTTATTAACCAATGTTACTCCAACAGATTTAATTTAAAAAAATAAAAATAAAAAGAGTCTATTACTTTACAACAAGCATCAGTAACAAGAGAGTTCCCTAAATCTACAGCTGGACAAATAATTGATTTGAAGTCAAGCCTGAATTATTATTATTATCCCTGACTATAAAATCTTAAAATCTCACTGTTATTATATCCTATTAAGTATGAGGAGTATTTCTAAAACATTTTAGCCATTTCACACATACTAAATACTTTTAATTTTACCACTAAGAGCCCATTTGTAAGATTTTTCACGTTGGTTATTAGCATGTGACTATTTACAAAGTGAAATTCATTTCTGATATTCAGTACACTTACAATCAAAATCAGATACTGATGCAAACAGCAGAAGTTCTCGCAGTAGTTACTTCTGCATAATTGGCTTCTTACTAAAATATAGAAAACAATCCTAGAATAGTGCCTCCCTGATTCAGGCAACAAGCTGCCCCCGGAGTGAACCTTAAACCGTTGACACATACATAATCACTCTGACTACAAGCC
Source organism: Pteropus medius (assembly GCF_902729225.1). Classification (NCBI taxonomy): domain Eukaryota; kingdom Metazoa; phylum Chordata; class Mammalia; order Chiroptera; family Pteropodidae; genus Pteropus; species Pteropus medius. The sequence continues at coordinate 4,606,544 of NW_024348304.1, forward strand.
TACCTAAATCAGCCATCATAATAGACACTGACTTCCAAAGAACATGTACTGCAAACACAAGAAGGTTTTGGAGGTACTGTGTGACTTTTAATCAAAACTGGGAATTCTCAATCAATACCAGAAGATAAGAGTAAGTGTTAACATTACTACTGGTGAATAAATAAATGTAATTTGTGGGGAGGAAAGTAATGAGGTAGTGCCTGAATTTGTGGTGTCTGATTGTCCCTGGTTGAGGAAATATAATACCCTCTTGTCCCAAGACTGAAGCAAGTTATCGCCCATGAATGCCGCTATAACTCTTCAGATCTTCAGAATTTGACAACTGTAAGCACAACCCTCCTCTGGGATCCAGGGCTCAAAAATTAAAGAGAAGCTTCCACCTTATTTCAGCTCCCCATTCCGTTCTCACAGATACAACCCTCTGATCAGAAATTCTTAAAAGATCTGGCAATTAAGTAAAGCTTCCAGAAGCCCATAGCCAAGAACAGAGAATAGATAAAGTGAAAAATCCAAAGATTGAAGATGCAAGTCTTAGTTTTGGAAAAAGGAGAGAAGTAATATACCCAGAACAAAAATAAAACATCAGAGGTAATCAGATTCAAAGAGAGATCTGTCAAGTGCAGGTCAAAGGACAGGCTCAAAAAATTTTTAACACCATCCTTCCTTCCCATCACAGAGGGTCAAGTTTTTACACACATCACCCCAACACAGTTCATCCTCATAACCTGCACAGGCACTTAACGACCATCTCCTTTACAGATGAGGAGACAGAGATTACCTGATTTACCCATGATCGACAGCAAAGAAATGGCAACCCTTGGTTAAAACTCAAGCCTAATCCCATAACCTCTGTTCTTAACACTATTCTATATCGTCTCATGCTGAGAGGGGATGAAGGTTGGTATAGGGGATGCAACAGGAATGGGGCACTGATCACCAGCATGAATGCAGAGAGAAGAACTGCAGGGATGAATGGATGGATGACAGACAGAAAAAAATTAGATTATATATATATAAGCACATTTCACTTGCTTTTGAATTCTTGATTTTAAAGTAAAGGCAAATTTTGCTCCTCAGTTGATAGCACCAAAAAAAAAAAAAAAGCCAATCCAACAGTCCTGGATGTAGAATACGTCAGCAAGTCAAAGTTGGTGTCCTTCCATGATACTCAGAACCAGGAACAACAGAAACTTAATTCTATCGTCACAGGCCTATTATAAATTTACAAATCAAGTTCTTCATATAATATTTAATCATTCCTTCGAAGAGTCCACGAAATATATCACAATTATTTGACATATGGAAAACTCTTTCATAACTTTGACAGAAATAGACAGGACTAAGCCACAAGACAAAGGGGAAAGACTACAATAAAATGTTATCAATATTTCCCAGGTACCATTTTAAAAGAAACCACTATGCAAAGAAACTGAAAACTGAGGGAACTCTCTCTATGCTTTAATCACCCTTTTAAAATGTGCATTTGGTTAGAAATTCAAAATAGAACCATTTATAATTAGTATTATTAAATACAGAGTGAGAACGGAGAAATATTATAAATATCTTTCAGAGAAATAAACAGTTTGCAAATTATCAGAAGAAGTATGTAAAGCAATTACATGTGAGGTTTTCATTCTGAGTAAATGGCTTGAGGTAAAAACTGGTTGTCTGTGGATGAAAGAAAAACAGAAAAGGGAGCTCTCTGACTCTTGCTGTGCACCTTGACCCAGGGAGCATCCCATGCTACAAAGAAGAATTAACTTGATGTTGTCGCTTAACCAAATAACCCTCGCTTAGATGTCCAGTCCGCAACACGGCTTCCCGTTTTCCTGCTCTGAGACTTTCTGGTCCGTAAGTTCTCCTCAAACTGCTTTGGCCTGAGTTGATGCTGCAGGAGTCCTCCTGTTTTGTTTTACTTTTACGTACCAAATTGTGCGTCTGTCTTAAAATAATACAGGTCTATTGTGCAAGAGCTAAAATATCCATTATGTGACATAATACAATAGCAGTCAGCCTTAGAAGTAAAAAGAGCCTGAAATCAGGTGGTATAGCTCTTAAAATGCAAATAATAATAATAATAATAATAATAATTAGATAAACATTGAGCACAACTATGCTAGGCACTCTGCTGAGGACATATCATACATTACCTTTTAATCTTCAAAATAGCCTTATGAAATAGATGTTAAAAATATTACTATCTGAATTTACAAATAAGGAAAATGAGGCACAGAGAACTTAAGAAAATTGCCCAAAGACACACAGCTAGTTTGTGGTAAGGCCCTAACTTGAACTCAAGGAGCCTACATCTAGAGGTCCTGCAGTATTATACTGGCTTGTAAAACAAACTGTGAAAATTTTAGTATTTTCTATTTACCAACATAATTCATATTTTATATATATATATTTTCTACATTATTTTTTATGCAAAGATTATCTAAATCATCAAATGTTAAATGGAATCGCCTGTAAAACAATATCAAGAAACTTATTTAGAAATTAGTTCTTGATAATATGTCTAATTTATTCTATATTTATTGGTCTTATCTTTGAAGTTTCATATTTCTTATTTAAATTTTGATGGTTCAGAGATTCTTAAAAACTTTTTTTCTATTTCATTTTGATTTTATTGATGTATTAGACCAGAATTATATATTGCAGGATGTGGTAAACTTTTTTGCAAAGTCGAATAACAAATATTGTAAGTTTTGTGAACTATATCATCTCTGTCATAACTGCTCAACTTTGCCATTGTAATATGGAAGCACAGAGATTACATAAATAAGTGGGTGTGGCCGTGTTCCAATAAAATTTTATTTATGGACACAAATTTGAATTTGATAGAATTTTTACATCACAAAACATCCTTTTTCCCAACCATTTAACACTGTCACGCTCCTTCTTAGAATTCACGTCCCTTCCAAACTGATGGACGCATCACTACAGCTGCCCCGCCCTACCCCTCAGAAGCCCGGTGGCTATCGGGCATCTCCAGACCACAGAGAGGACACCCCTCCCACCTGGACATGCCACTCAGACCCTTTTCCCAAATGAGCCAAAACGCTGCCAATTTTGAGCAGCACCGAGAACAAGGTGAGGCACTGCAACTTTTCCAGAATGATGCGTGAGCTGCATCAGTGACTTGGGTCACGGTTCCAGCTAACCCCGTGGTCCTTAGAGTGTCTCTGGCACACGGTAATGCTGTATGGAGCTTTTATCAGGTCCTTATAGGTAAATCACAGTGCAGACCTCTCTGATTTTATTCTCCCCTTGGAAAAACAGCTTTTGGCATGCTACTGGATCTTAATAGAGACAATGTTTGGCCATGGTCCATAAGGATGCCATACGACCTGAGATTCCCATCATGAACTAGGTGTTGTCTGAACCACTGTACCTTAAATTTGGGCCTATACTTCAACATTAATCATCAAATAAGAGTGAAGTATACAAAATTAAGCCTGAGTACATCTTAAAAGCACATGAACAAGTAACCTAAAGTCCACGGACCCTATTCCTGCTGCATTAGCCCCTCTTTTCTCTCTCAACCTAAACTTGTGTTCTCAGTGAGTTCCCTATGACCAAGTGACTGAGGAAGGAAAAAACTGGGCCAGATTTAGAAATGGTTCTACCTCACAGCCCCAGTCTGGAGAGGCCATAAAGGAAAATTACAAAGTTATATCTTCTTGGCAGACATAACTTCAGTCACAGGTGATTGCCAGAGTCACTGCAACCGTTTCGTTTGTAGAGGCTGATAGTTTTGCTAGGTGCTCAGGGATTCTCTTGTAACTCCAAAATTATGGAGTAGCAAAAGTTATTCCTCACTCTGTCCTTATTTATGATGGATTATACCTTCCAGATTGCTGTGCCCTCCGCCTGTCATCTTCACCACTGGCTATGTTTCATTAACTAGAAAGTTATAAAATAGGTATGAATATAATAAATACAGAGAGAAAAAACATAGCAATTGATGGGGAAGAAGTAAATTGACCTTGTTCATCTTATAAAAGGTTTTCATATATAGAGCATATTCTACTGGCTTTCCAATTGCTGAAATCTTATATCTCTGAAGAATATGTAAGCAGTGGAAGAAATAGAAAGCTAATTTTTTTATATCTGAACCTCCTGTTTTGTTTCAGGCTTCATTCACATTTTAGCTAGTCGAAACATCTATAGTCTAGAATAAAACTGATTAATTTTTAATATCTGTGTACTTTCAAAATTATTTGTTATTAAATATGGGAGAAAGCGAATCAAGTAATTCTAGCTAAATTGCATTTTTGCCTAGTAGTCAAAGCTATTTCTTTAATACCAGTGGCTTTAAAATACAATTTCTCTAAAAGTGTACATCTTAGGAACTGAAAGAAATGGAGGTCATGTGCATGAACAGTGGTAGAGATGAGGGGGAAAAAAACAACTTTATATCCAATGAAGGTTAAGGCACCATGATTGAATGGTTGCCTTCAAATATTTTAAAAACATTTCAAATATTTTTAAATAGCCATAAGAGGCAGATGAAAGTACCAAAAAGAAGACTTGAGTATTGATTGATAAATCTGATGAAATTGGAATGTAAGTTTTGATTCAATCCAAAAAAAATTGAGTTGCCTAAAGAAATTATTCAAGCAGAGGCTGAATAACCAACTATCATGGATTTTATGTAAAGTATCTCACATTAAAGAGAAGGTAGATCTATTCTATATGAAACCTACAGTCATATCAATGCTGTAATTTTGGGAGAAAGAGAGCTTCACTGAACTACAAAAGAGGGACTTTCTTTTCCAACCTATAACACCATCTTCTCCTTTTAAAATGAGTTATTTAGAGAAAGGATTTTATGAATAAAAAGTGTTAAATGAAATACTAGGTTTCGTTTTGTTTTGCTAACCAATAGGCAAAAGAGGCATTCCCAGGAATTCTTCTAGGCCAAACGATTTGTAGAAAAATTTTTCTGTAATACCTCCTAAGCCAACTAATATACAAGAAAGCTCTGACTCACATGGCAGAAGTCAGTATCACTTGGCAGTATCAGTCAGCACACCATGGGAAGATTCGCAAGGCTTAACCATACTGCAGATTGAAGATTTCTCTTAAAACTTGCTAAAAGAAATCATTTGAATGAGTCATTTTCTGGATACTGAATGCTTAAGACACTGGAAATAGTTAGAAATATCATTTATTAGTTTTTCTTCAGAGAGTTCAAGACCCAGGGATCCAATTATGGTCACTTAGAAGAACTATGATATCTGATAATTTCATACATACTGTTTTGCTCTGTAGGTTTTATATATTAATGCAAGCAAAGCAAAGGAATAAGAAAGGAACCAGTGATTTAGAATTTTTTTTACAGCCAATCTACACTAGTAGCCAATGTTTATTAGTATGCAATCTATACTAGGCTAGGAGATATGTCTACTGTGTGACTAAATCGGGATGAATTTCTCATACATAGCCTCCCAAAATGCACCTTATCCAGGTTATTCAAGGATTTAATAACTTTACTTGACAGGAGCGAAGAAAAATAATTCTTAACCTCTATCATCCTAAATACCTATCATTCACACTCTGCAGCCATGGCACTAAGCCTTCATTGGTTATGTTTTTCTAAGCTCTCATTCCTTTCCAACTTCTCTACTAGTAGTTCCTTCATTGACCTCAAAAATATCTGTCCTATTGTGAGTAAATCATCGATACCCTCCGTTTTCACTGATACACTTGATAATACCACACATCGGAAATCTCAATTACCATTAATCTTCACACTGAGCTCAATACAACTGTCAAGGAGGAAGGGTTTTAAATAATTTTTAGTTTTCATTATTCAGTGACTGCCATTTTTGACAGTTACCTAATGATTTTCTATTATACATTTGGCCTGAATTTCCTCATTTTCCCAGTTATGTTCCTACCTCTGACCCCTGCTACCCTTAGTTTTTTTTTCGCTAAATGTTATGCCTCAGATCTCAGTCTTGTTCACTCTTTTCTTTATACATTCTCCGATAGCAATGCCATCATCAACCCATATTTTGGTTAGAAGCCTTTCAAATCTAAATAAACTCTCTAATCCTATCCCAGACTCCGGATCCTCACATCCAACTATCATGTAAGTCTACCATTTTATCCTCTAACCAACACCTTCTTCTTCTCTATTTCTGTTAATTTACTTCCGTACTCTCCTGATCACACAGACAGAATAACCCATGGTTGATGTTTGATTTCTCCCTCTCTCTCTCTCCATTTTTGATCCATTCTCACTAATGTCACTTGCCTGTTTCTTCTTGTTATCTCTGAAACACCTCTGTAGTGCCAGTTACTGTCTACCACTATTGCCACTGCTGCCTGCTTGGGCTCCCCTCTTCCAGTTCATCTCTAATCCCTTCAATGCTGTACATCGCTTCCAGATGAACCATTTCCTGCTCAGTAATGTTGACAGCTCCCCGCTGCCTGCTGAATTAATTTACAAACTGTAGCTTAACATCGAAGGCCCCCAGTGCCCTATACCTACCAAAGCCTTTGTCCAGCCACTACACAAATACGCCTTGAGTTCCTGCTTAAAGATCTTCGATCGCGTCCCGTTACCTAAAGAGCTCAATCCCGGGGCAGGGGTGAGGGCAGCACTGCTTCTCCACTCCTCTGGTCTTCTAAACACTGGTCTTTCAACCTACTCCTTAATCCTCCCTGCTGAAGTAGTCTTCATTTTGTGATTGGAAAGTTTGAGAAAGCTCAGTTCCTTTCTCTCCTTTCTCAAGCAGGGCTCCATGTGCGCTGGCCTATACCTATTCACTGCGGACTCTGACTAAGTCTGACTAAATTAGGGCTCCAGTAATAGAAGACCACTACTGCCACACATCTGTGTCAACCTCTCCTGTGTGAACTGTCTAATTACATTGATATTCACTTCTGCCGACCACGCTGTGCCACTCAACTGATTTATAATAACTCAAGCTGAGAAAACAAGGATGTCATTTGTGGGCTCCCCTCAAAGTCCAAGACTATTCACGTTGCTTATCTCGCCCACTGTTTGACATCATCCTGCCACCTCTGCATGCATTCTGTACGTGTACCATGCTACCTGTCACTGCCCAGATGTGCCTTGTCTTCACCACAAGAACTGTTAACCTGCCATTTTCCCCTGTTTGTGGAAACCTCTCAAACTCTTGTCTTTTATTAAAAAGCTTGAAAACAATTTGAATTTTATTACCTTTTAAAAATCATCCTTGATATTTCCAGGAAACAAATCCAATTTTGGCCCAGGTGAGCCCTATTGAAAAGCCCAGTGAGTCTTATAAAGTATATATATTGTATCAAATCTTCTTATGTCAAATTATACAGATGTGGTTCAAATTCCACTGAAAAGCTATTGTCTAAAAACACTTTACATTCTTTAGCTTCAATATGCCTATAATTGCCCTCAAAAAGTATATTAATGAGCAAGTATGATAGTTAAAAGCTGATATAGGATTTAGATTTAATAAGATGTTTTTAGCCAAGGAATCCAGAAATACCTGAATCCTGCCCCAGACCACAGCTGTCTCTTGCCACAAGGTTCCTAAGGAAGCAGACCGCAGGGAATATTGGCAAGGGAAAAACAGAGATAAACGTCTGTATTATTCTCAGGCCACTGCATCTGAAACTCAACTAGTAGGCTTAACTTTGCTGCGTTTTACACTAAAGACTCAAGGGGCTTTGGGTCCAGACTGGAATCTCAGGTCTTATCTCTCTCTAACGAGCCAAATACAGGAAGAAACAGAAAAATGCTAAGTCTGGAGGAGGTCCTGAGTCTAGTGAAGACCAGATACCTATATGGGGAGCCATTTGCCTAGAGATGGTACTGCAGGTTTTGAAACTACATGAAATGACCCAGTCGATGAGGAAAATAGGAAATAAAAGACCAGAACTGAGACCTGGGGAGATAAGGAAGTACCACCTAGGGCTGGGGGAGTGACCAGAAGCGGGGAAATGGGGAGTATATGCTTTCCTCACAGTCAAGAGGTGGAGAAAAAATACTTCAAGGAGTACATATACTATTATTCAAATTCCACTGCTGGCTCAAATGAGATGAAGATGAGAAAAGCCCACTGGATTTAGCAACGTGAAGATCATTGATGACTGAATACCCAATGTAGATGGTAGAGGTAAGTGAGAGCTTTGCCACCGACTAGCTGTGTGAGCATGGGCAATCTTTGACTTTTCGTCTTTCAAAATGTCAGTCTGCAGATGATTATGATGATAACAATAATTCCTAATTCGAAATATTGTTATGAAGATAAAATGCGATAACATATACTAAATGCTTAACAGAGAGCCTGCCTCATCATAAGCTTTCAAATATTAGCTGGCTATTAGCTCTGGAATAGTAAGCAAAGGTCAAAGGCAAATCAATATCCCTTGCTCTTATCTCTCACATGAGCACTATGAGATATTCCACAGTAGTTTTGCCACACATGTCCAACTAATCTTCAGTTTCCCAATTCTTCTGTTCTCTTCTCCTCCTTAAATTCTAAAAGTTATTCTCACCAACACAGTCATTCATTTGCAGAATCGAAGTTCACAGCATTTCCATGAGGCAAAGCAGCACAATGCTTTCTAAATAGCAAATATATTTTGGTACAAGAAATGAAGAAGCCAAACATCTTTTTTAATCTGAAACTCAAATCTCAAGGTACCACTGCCATCCTAAGCAGTTATCAGTTACTGCTGAATATGTATGCACAGAGTAAATATGCAAATGAAATAACAGTGAAGTATGTAGCCTCCAAATTTACTGTACCTAATAAAATTGTGTGCTGAAATGCTTTTATCTGCCCATACTGTGTCTATGGTAGAATGCTGGTGATCTAATAAAAAATTTTTAAAAATAAAAATAAAATAAACCTTTAATTCCCATTTGACATCCTTCATAGTAGTAATCTCTGTGCTGACAGGTGGCTAGTAATTTCAAAAGTAATTATGAAGATTCTATCTGCAGATGTTTGGGAATGTACTACAAATTCTTATAAATGGGTACCTTAGGACTATGTAAAAAATGACGGTTAATATAACCTTTAGTATAAAGAGACATGTTCTCCTTAGGCACATCTGGAAGACCTGTGCGTGGAAGTTACAGTGGGCAAGGGGGCCGTACAGAGAATCTTGGCATTCCATGAGTGCACAGGTCTCACGATGTCAGCAAGACGCTGATGTGGTGCAAGCATTCTAAGTCTTCACCCGCCTCACCTCCCACTTGGGCTCAACTTCAGGACAAAGGCCAAATGGATAATTCCTCCCTTTTCTTTTTCCAACAAAAGGAATAAACTAGGTCAATATATCAAGTTTATAACTGCTAACAAAAGTCAATGGGCGTTCACAGATATATTTTCTTCCTACGAGTGTTCTTTAAATGAAATGTTCTGCATGTAGCTGGAATGTAACTGTTTGTTATTCAACTTCTCAAATGATGACATTCTCAAAAAAAGTACAAGTATTATTTGTCAGGAGCTGCGTTTTGCTAAACAAATTAAAAAATGCCTATTTACAACAAGGAGCTCAGGACCTTGTCCAAAGGCAGCTTTCTAATTCTAATTCAATTCTATTTCTATTTGACATAATTTCTTAAATTACAAAATGCATCAGCAGAATATATCCCTGCCATTGCTAAATTTTTCACTATTAATGATAACATGAGCCACATAGAAGTGTGTGGACCAATAAATTTTATGCATAATTTGTCCAGTGATCTCACGTTTCTTTAACTATCCCTCTATTACTTTTCACTTTTGTGGAGTAAAAGAGATTTGTCTATAAAATTGCTCTGCAGTCTAGTACCAGCAATCACGTAACTGAAATCAAATATTTAAATATTCATTCTTCGTATTACAGCACTAAATTCTATTTAAAGTAATCAAAGTCCTTGCTGACAATAGTCTTTATCATTTCAGGTCAAAAATTACTTATTCAAACAGTTGCGTCATAACACTCATAACTGCCAGCTCTTTTTCAGAGATATGAAATATTATAAATTATATTTGTTTGGAACTTTGTGAAGTTCTGTTACACACCTTTTATTTAGGTTTTGATACAATGTAATAAAATAAGCAGGTTTATTAGTCTGGTTTTATCATCTACAAAACTGAAGCTCAGGAACATAAAGCAGCTTTTTGGATTATACACCTAATACACACACAAACCAAGACGCATGAACTGAAATCTTCGGGTTCTCAGCTGTCCACTGCTGACTACTCATGACCTCTCTTCTGAAGATCGCGTTTTAAAAGACAGCCTTCCCCTTCAAAACACTCAGCCCTTTTCACAGAGATTCACATGGGTTTCCGTGTATTGAAGGATTAACCTTACTCAAAGAGAGATGTGCTTTAGCTCCCTCCAAGTGGGAGGATTCTCTGGGAAGAATGTCTGTTTGCTTGGGGCCTTGGCCACCAAGCAGTCTAACATGAGAGCTATGATGAGGCCTTTGGGCCACAAAGTCACCACACTATGTCCAGCAGGGGCAGAGACTAAAGGTCAGCCATGTGAGAAGGCAACATGGAGTCCCAGTAAAATTAGGCACATTGAGGCTCTGGTGAGTTTCTCTGATTAGCAACACTGTGTGTCTTGTCCCACATCACTGCTAGGAACATAATGTTGCCTGTAATGCCACAAGGAGAGTCCAACGAGGAGCTCCGTATGAGGAACCCTCCTGAACTCTGTCTCATACGCCACCTCCCTTGGCCGATTTTAATTTGCATCTTCTCTCTGCCATAAACCACATTTGTTGAGTGTAACACTTTCAGTGAGTTCTGTGAGCCCTAGCAAATTATTGAACCTGAAGAACATCTTGGGAACCCCCAAACTGGCAAATGGTGTCAGAAATGAGGGCAGTCTTGTGGACTATACCCTCCAACTTCACCTTTGGCTAATTTCTCACCTTCATATGAAGGCAATATTTCTTCACATGATCAGTTGGTTAGTCTTTACCTTAAAAAGAAATCCATTTTATCAGAAAAAAAATGTGACTTATTATAAAAACAACTTTGTGAGAATTACCAAAATTTTAATTATACCAATATGGAAAAGAATTATTCAGGTATGTAGTGTTTTCTCTCTCAATAGTAGTCAACTTACTTTGCTATAATAGAAGAAATCCGAACAATATAATTCCCAATGTATAATAGTTCTTTTCTTTGTTGCAATTATAAAGCCGACAAGGCTGTGTGTTATTTCTACTTGCAAAGTATTGTTTTTTTTCCAGAAAATTTTTGACAGCACAAGTCAACCAAAGTAGTAAAAGAATATCCTGTATTTAAGCCCCCTAAACACTGAGAAAACTAAGAAACTGATACCCATATGTATAACAAATCCAACTTGGAAAGTGCATAAGTCGGTTCATAAAGTTTTAGATATTGCTTGAGCACAAAACTCTGGTGTCTATGCTGCACATGCATCACTCGAATCCTCCTTTTACCAATAAACAGAGGTGAAATAGGATCTTTAATCCCTTCAGGACTGGGGTGATCCAAACGTCTTTCTAAATAGAGTTTCTTACTATAGAAACCAGTGAATATCCTTTCATGCTTTACAGTGTGCCAGAAATATGAGCTTTTCTATTGAAAGGAAATCTAAAATGAAGAAACTGGGAGAGAATTTAAATATCCTGGAAGATACCATTGAGCTTCTTAAAATTTCCTCGTTGAGACTTTGACTAAAGGAAAAACCTTTAAAAAAGGAATCTCTTTTCCCAATGTCCCAAAATAATTACAATAAAAGTGAAGTGTCACTATTATTGGTCTTAAAGATTAATTTAAGACCTAAAACATATCCTACATAACTAAAAACAGTACAGCCATCCAAAAAGCGTTATCTTAAGTTTCCCTTGTCTCACTGTTGTACATTCTTACGAAAGTTTTGATACTGAGTAACAACCATATTATAGCTTAACAGTCTTTAAAGTAATGTGATTTTGATTTTCTTCAAGAGGCACTGAGTTGATAACATTGACTAATGAGCTATAAAACAGTACTTAAAGAGGAGACATCAAGTTACATGATGATCTAAAAGAGCCCAAAGAGGCATCTGAAAAAATCTAACCCACATTTAGTTGTTTGTTCCCTTTTGAGTTTTTATTCAAATTGATTTTTCTCTTAGTCTGCAAATTAAAGAGAAAAAATTGTGCCCAAATGGATTTATTGTGTCTTCAATATCACTTAGAGCAAACACAAAAGGACCCACCAGGCAACATCCTTGACTAAAAAGGGAGGTCTCTGGTAGCATTTACACACCCGTTATGCACAGGTTCTAGTCAACCTGCTCAAACCACAGCAGAGGGGGGACAAGATTTTACAGTCATGAGCACAAATGTTTCTCTTTATAGGCCATTTGCTTTACAGCCTCATGAATCTGTGAGAAACAACAGACTTTACGAGGATTTTCCATGGGAAAATGTTCATGAGTCTTAGTAATGGCCCAGTTATCATTTCATCAACATCACACTGAGTTTCATTGTCAGGCCAAGGTTAGTGCAGGTAAGGAAACTGTCACAAAAGGCCTTCATGTTTCTGATTAGAAAATCGTTTCTCCTAAATTCTTTCCTTCCAGGCTTTTCATCCTCAGCTCTCTTCTTTTCCAGGTTTTTCTTTTTTTTTAATGGAGCAAATCCCTGCTCTTTGTAGAAAACAAGTCAAATACCAAATCCTCCTTGAAGCTTCCTCTGACAAAACTCTGCCTCCTTCCAGGAGGTCATCACGCCATCCAAAGTGATCCTTGAATACTTGGCACCTTGCATCATTGGCACGTACAGCTTTATATTGCAGTTATTTGTGACACCTTTTTGATTTTTGTATCTGTAACACTTAGCAGAGACACAAAGTTGGCATTCAGTCAGTATTTATGGAATTAAAAAACAGATGAAAGAAAGAATACAGTAACCATGAGATTATGATTAGTTATCATTATACCCGAAAAACACTGATAGTCATAATATTAACGAGTTATTAAAATCTTCATAATCCAAATAAGAAGTAAATACAATTTCAAGTAATTTCTGCTTTAGCAAAAGCAAAGAACAGTATTAAATTCCTAGTTAAAACAAGACGAAATTGATCACATAACAAAGACATTTTTCTTCCATCCTCAAGTCATTCTATATCTATCATCATTTTAATAGTCCTCATTATAATCCAAATGGTACATCTGAAATAATCATCTGAAAGCAATATGGCCAGCATATGAGGAAGAAAAAGTGATAAGATATTCAGTGGGAATGGTCATCTCATACAATAATTCTTACTGAACTCAAGTTTGTGGGTTCTTATATCATGTGAATATTAAAACTACATCGAAAACACAGTCATGTTTCATGGACTCATAGAAGCGTGGAACCACTGGCTTTTATTGAGAAAGGAGACTGGAAAAGGAGACGAAATACATACAAATATTTACCAAACAAGTTAAGCCTCCTTTATTTTACAGATAAAAAAAACTGCAGCCCAGACAATGAATGGCCAGCCTGTAGAAGAGCACTCTCCTTGTTGACTCTGGTTCACATTAAGGAAAGGCAACAGACGTAACTTTAAAGTCCATTTCACATTTTATTCTGCCAGGACCTCTGGGCACACAACTTTATTGCTACTACTTACACGTCCATGTGAGAAGGACCGGGAGGTTTTATTCCAGATGCAATGGCTCCCATACAATAGAATACCGACAGGTTCTAACAGGAGGAGCCTTCCTCAGGAAGACGCGGAGAGTAACTGATTTTATGGGATAGTAAGGCAAAGTTGAGGAGCTGGTAATTTACTCTAGTTTTTTTTTCTAAAGTAGTTGTAGTCCTACAATAATGTCTCATTTGTGTGTTTAGTTAGTATCATTCTGAGTCATTGCTACAGACTGTACTTCTGGCCCCCAACTAGCCATCTTACAAATATGGGCATCTATTATCAGGTTTAGTAAATAAGCATTTCCATTTAGTTGAAACCCTCCCACTGGAAAGCCATTTCAAAGACCAAGCCCTACTGAAACAGCAATGGGTTCTTGTGGGGGTTTTTCATTTGTTTGTTAATGATTGCTTAATTTTTTAAAGGTTACTCATCAGTATCTGGTGATGTGTTTCTTATCTCTGAATACTAATGAAAATTACCTGTGGAACTGTCAAAAAAAAAAAAATTGCACCAAACAACCAAGGAGGATATAATTCAAGACTTGCAACTTTAAAGAAAAGCTACATGACTTAATGGCTTGGATGGCACAGAAAATTTTCTACTTCTAAATTAAAACTCAGTAGCCTAACACCTTATAGCCATTTGGGGAGGTCCAGTGGTCTTGTGCATATTGGTACATTTCTTCCAAGTGCAAGACAAGTTATTGAAGCTTGAATCCACCTACCATTTAATAAGAGTGATAATGCTCCGTGGGTCTCTTTGGAGTTGGGAGGGAATGTATACCATATTTGAACACAATGCTCATATCCATTAATTGACTGGCCCCACAAGCTGCCAGCTGCAAGCGGGGCCTAGAACAACAGAAGGCTCTGCAGCAGGACCAAGCTGCAGCGCTATCGGCCAGCTGCCCAGGCCAAAAATCTGGAATCGCCCTTTGCATTTATTATTCTCATGCCCCACCTCTAACCACTAAGGAAATCCTGTTGCTCCTAATGATTAAATATAGTTAGTCCAACCACTTTGATCATTTTCATGGTTACTACCTGGGACAATGGTTCCCAAGCTTGGCTGGAAACTCACGAGCTCACCTCCTCCCACAAATACACAGCTACCCAAAGAGCAATTCCCTAAAAGGGATCCAGAAGCTAGCTAAGCAGCTCTCACACTTCGGACAAATGTGAACATACATCAAAATGGAAAGTCTGAGCCACACTCTGGCTGTAAATCCCACCCGTGACACAGTGCCATGCACCTCCAAGCTTCTCCCTGAGGAGCAAAAGGCTTGGACCGCACATCTGGTGTCCCAGATTTTAGACTCTCACTGGAAGGATGGGCCCCCAAAACATCCACCTGTGAAAAGCAGTGGGGCTTGTGTCCAGGAGACCCTTGAGACTCCTGGAGACAATACTTAACTGGCGCGCTGGCACGTGACGAGGCTATCTTCCCAGGCTGGGCATGACGAGACCACTGTGAATGCCGTGAGCCGAACTGCCCTTGCACCCCAGGAATACACCCCGCTTGTTCATGGTCTATGACCGTTTAATGTACTGTTGAAGTTGACTTGCTAATATTTTGTATCTTAGATCTTTGCATCTATGTTCACTGAGGAGACTGGCCTGTAATTTTCTTCTCGTGTTCTTGTCTTGGTTGTGGCATGTAACCCATTTAATGTGCTCTTGTACCTGGTTTGCTAATATTTTGCTGATTGGTTTTGCATATATATTCATGAGGGAGTTGATAAACATATATTCATACCCTCTCAACTATCACCACTAGAAATTATTCATATACAAATGTCATATCTTATAGAATATGTAAATATATCGATATTTAATATGCATAACTTAAATGAAACAGAAAACAACTAATATTAAATCTTAAAATCTAGCAGTGTATAAATTCATTTTCTTTGATTCCAGGTATTTAGAAAAAAAAAAAACCTCAAACTTCCTCTTTTTGGTGCTACACTAAATCTGAAGCAATTTTTTGCATCTAATGAGCATTTTGATCACTAGTGGGTCAAAATGCTCATTAGATGCAAAAAATTGCCCTCCTTCTGTGGATCAATGAAATCCTTAAAAGCAACCCGGAACTGTGAGCGCGCACTGGTCTGGTCTGTTCGAGCTCCACGCTCTCTTAGAACGTGGCCTGGGGCAAATCTCTGGCCCTCTTATTGCCTCAGTTCCCTATTCACCAAGGAGGTGGGTGAATAAAGTGTTTCTAAGTCTGTATCCTCATCTCAAAAATCTTGTAAGTCTAAGATAAATTCACTTTCCCAGCACAATCCACAGTGAATTGTCTCATGTTTATTATTTAAAAAGTTAGAAATTGCTCTTGTCTCTGACCCTGCATTTTTATCATTCTGTATTTTTTATAGTCATTCGTCTTTGAATGCAAAATATTTGCAACAAGAAAAGTTACAAAAAATTTTTAAATTTTGGTCCAGTAGTGCATTGGAGGCTTCTTATACCAGCTTGCAAAGCAGATTACATTTACAAGAAATTTGCAAGCCTATTATTAGATACAACTAATATTAAAACTTAAATTAGATACTTATAATAAAGTGGAATGTATATGTGTATATATATTTAAAAGACAATAAAACTCAAAACTCATCATTTTCTAATTATTTTATATATTTTATCGGTAAGGTAGAATCCTTTCCCGAATCCATATTCAGCGAGAATATGTTGGTAGATTGAAATCAGCAATGGTGAGAACATCTATACAAGGGGAATAGGCAAAAGTTACAAATCAGGGCTTTTTTTTCTGGGAGGGGAAGAGTCTGTTAAACACTTGCCAGCATACTACAATTTGTGTTACAAACTCACTCTCAGTGCACAGCTCTAAAAGTAAGAAATTAATAAACCATATGGTACTATATGTTTAAAACTCAAACATGCAGTTTTTATTATTGGAAGCCTTTCCTATCCCTGCTTAGCTGATAGTCAACCTTTCCTTGTGAGGCGATGACAGAAAATAACACATCTGTCTGAGACTGACTGGTGGTTCAATCTATCAGGCTTTTTAATTCAAAGAGAGAAAATCACTTTCATATTATTTCTCCCAAGCAATTGCCAGGAAAGAGAATCGTCTCATAATCTGGGATATTTGTAGAGTATGACTGCTATCTTCCAAGATTCTGGACCACAGCGAGGCAAATTTTTTCTGCCAAGAATCGGAAAGTAAATATTTGGGGCTTTACAGGCCATACCATCCCTGTTTTAATTAACTATTCAACTGTATCACTGCAACGTGAATGCAGCTATGGGCAATACATAAAGGCAAGGGCACGGCTGTATTCAAAAACAACTTTACCAGTTTAGAGCCAGTATGGAAAACAGTATGGAGATTCTGCGAAAGACTAAAAATTGATCTACCATGTGACTTAGCAACCCCTCTACTGGGTATTTACACCAAAGACTTGAAAACATATATCTGAAAAGATATTTGCACACTGATGTTCATAGCAGCATTATTCACAGTGGCCAGGACGTGGAAGCAACCGAAGTGTCCTACAACAGAGGTTTGAATAAAGAAGCTGTGGTACATATATACAATGGAATATTACTCAGCCATAACAGAGATGAAATACTGCCATTTGCGACAAATGGATAGATCTCAAGATAATCATGCTAAGCGAAATAAGCCAGGCAGAAAAAGTTGAAAACCACATGATATCACTTATATGTGGGATGTAAACCTAAAAGCAACAAACGAACAAGACAAACAAACAGAGACTCATGGACACGGACAACAGACTAGTGGTTACCAGAGGGCAGGGGGTCAGGGGACAGGGGAGGTAGATGGAGTAAAAGAGGTCAAATATATGACAGAAAGAAATCTAGCTATGGGCAGTGAACACACAATGATACACACACACACACACACACACACATATGCCATACTACTAAATTGTACACCTGAAACTTACTGGATTCCCTTAA
The DNA here is from genome assembly GCF_902729225.1 of Pteropus medius. Classification (NCBI taxonomy): domain Eukaryota; kingdom Metazoa; phylum Chordata; class Mammalia; order Chiroptera; family Pteropodidae; genus Pteropus; species Pteropus medius. The sequence continues at coordinate 4,624,116 of NW_024348304.1, forward strand.
CCGATGTTACCATAATAAAAATAAAAATAAATTAAAAAAACTTTAATTACAGAATGGGCAGCAGGGCAAATTTGGCCCATGAGCTTTAGTTTGCTGACCGCTGTGGGAGACAGTTCCTAGAACACTGTAAGTGCTCGATAAACATTGAGTAAGTGAGCTTGGGTAGTCTGCTTGAGCTGCCGTAACAAACAGCATGGGCTGAGTGGCTTACACAACCGACACATATTATCTCACAGTTCTGGAGGCTATGAGTCCAAGATCAATGTTCTGGCCAATTCAGTTTCTGGAGAAGCCTCTTTTTCTGACTTGCAGATGGCCGCCTTCTCACGGGGCCTTCTCTCAATGAGCAGAGGAAGAAAACTTTGGTGCCTCTTCCTCTTCCTACAAAGGCACCAGCCCTATGGATTAGGGCCTCAAGCGCAATACCTCATTTAACCTTCATCACCTGCTCATAGGCCCCATCTCCAAATATAGTCACATTGGAGGTTAGGGCTTCAAACATATGAATTTGGGGAAGGGACACAATTCGATCCATAGCATTCCACACCTGGCCCCCCAAAATTCGTGTCTTTGTCATATGCAAAATACATTCATTTCATCCCAAGTGCACCCAAACTCTTAACTCATTCCAACATCAACTCTAAAATCCAAAGTCTCATCTAAACATCATCTAAATCAGACATGGGTGAAACTGGAAGTATGATTCTTCCCAAGGCAAAATTCCTCTCCAAAATGCCTATGAAACCAGACAAAATAAGTGTTTCCAAAATACAATGGTGTGACGGGCAAAGGATGGATATTCTCATTCAAAAAACGAGAAATTAAAAAGAAGGAAGGGGTGACAGGTCCCAAGCAAGTCCAAATTCCAGCAAGGCAAATCAGTTTAATTTTAAGGCTTGAGAGTAATCCTCTCTGGTTCAATGCTCTGCCCTCCAGGCCTACTGGGGTGGCAGCGTCAAACACACAGCTCTGTCGGGCAGCTCTGCCCCTTCAGCTCTCCCCCAGAGTGCTGCCTCTGCATACCAGCAGGACACTTGGTCTACCAACACTGAAGAGGAAACAGAGGAGGAAGCAGCCCTGCCTGTGGGCCTTGCAGTAGGCACAGCAGCCACGATGGTCTCTGGATCATCTTCAGAGTCATTCTCTCCTCTTCTTGAATGATAAAGCGTGTTTGCAGCAGAATAGCTCCACTGTCCTATCCTACAGAGTGCAAGAGTCCTCCATCCTTCCCTGTGTCCCATCTCTATCCCCTTCACCAAATGATAATCCAGCCACGCCCTTGGTGTTCTCTTCTGGACAAGTCGAGAATTCTCCAAATCTTTAAATTCTGATTCCTTTTAACATAACAATTCCTTCCTCAATTCATGTCTCTCTTTTCACATTTCACTACAAGCAGTCAGAAGAACCAGACTGTACCCTCAAATGTGCTTTGAAATTGTCCTCGGCTAAATACGCAGTTTCAAGGCTTCCAAATCCTGCCTTCCATGAAACACTAGGGCACAGTTCGGCCAAGCTGTCTGCCCCCTTATGACAAGGACTCCCTTTCCTCTGTTCCAACAATCTGTTCCTCATTGCTGAGACTTCACCAGAATGACTGAATAGTCGTATTTCTACCAACGTTCCGTTCCCATTCTGGAGGCTGAGTCCAAAATCAAGGTTCCAGCCAGTTCAGTTTCCTGTGCGAGTTCTCTTCCTCATGGAGGATGGCTGCCGTCTCTCTGTGTGCTCACGTTCTTTCCTTGGTGTGCACAGAGAGAGCTCTACTGTCTCGTCCTCCTATTGTAAGGATGCCGGCTCTGCTGGTTTAGAGCCCACACTTATGACCTCATTGAACTTGTATCACCCCCACGCAGGTGACTCCAAATATGGTCACAATGGGGGTTAGGGCTTCAACATGAATTCTGAGGGAACACAAGTCAGTCCATAGCAGAACTGAATATCGGACCCAGGACTCTGTTTTAATGATTTGCTCTTTACTCATATTTGCGAAGCACTTTATAGTTACAAATCTCTTCCTGGGCCTTATCAAACTTTATGCAATGTATACAAAAAACTTGGACCGTATAGAAGAGAAAACTACTAAAACAAAGAAATCTCTCCCCACCGCACTCCCCTCATGGACTTAGCTTTTGAATGTAAGCATGAATAGGATAAAGAACTGATTTATCTGATGGATTACTTTATCTGTCTGTCCCATGCAACTGCTTCATTATGGTGTCTTAAACTTGTCAAAGAAAAGCCTAATACATTGCAGCAAGCACATTCTTGGCTGACAGTGAGGTAAAGTATAGCTCCACAGGTCTTGCTATTAATAATTGCGGTATTGTTGATGTTAGATGCAGGTCCAAGAGATATCTAAAGTTTTCTTCATCAGCATAAAACTTGGCTGGACCATTTTATTTGTTTCTTTAAATTTATTTATTTATTTATGTGTGTGCAAGAGACTTACCATTCCATGGCTTTGTCAAACAGATCATTAGAAAGGTTTTCAAATTGGGATTTTCTTTTTCTGAACTATTTTGGTGCAGATAGCCAGCTGGAATCTATTGATGGTTTCTAAGTATATAAGTTAAGGAGGGGAAGAAGGGGGCTTGAAAGAGGGAGATAGAGTATCGGGGCCTCAACTTCACATGTGTTTCACCAAATATAATTGTTTTACTCTGGAGTAACATTTGCAAATGAATGTAAAATTGCCTATAAGACAGAATAGGTCAGAGAAAGCAATTTTTATTTTCATTGGCATCTACAAAAGGTCAAATTTGTTTTTGTGATTTCATCCTAAATTTATTCTAACAAGGTTATTGTTTTACTACTTTGAAAAATATACCTTAAGACAATTAATGTTGCAATATTACATCCATTGAAAAATTAGTACAATATATCAAGCAAGATCTGTATCAACCTACACTTCAGCTAAAACTAATTATATCTGAGAGTTTTAAAATGTACACTTTAAAGGAGACTCAAAAAATATATTGTGGCCTCAATTATTACCCTCCTTTTCAAGGAAACGGATGCATGTTGATTTTTCTTGGATTTTTTTTTTTTAATCATTTCAATCATTTTCTAAGTAAGTAAGATCACAGTGAGGCCCGCTGAAACTTTCACATGAGATCAGCTACAAAGAAAGGGAGACCTGAAGACAGTGGAGCTAGAGCTTTGGAACTAGGCTAGGGGCTGACCTCAAGGAAGACAATCAGAAGTCTAAATAAAAGTGATCGATCTGGCAATAGCAAGGCGGGGCTTAATCCGAGCCAACATCTTTATATGCTGGAGTCTGCTCCAGCAACTGGGCTGTGAAAACAAAAATTTCCAGGGAGCGACAAAACTCCAGGTCAAGTGAATGCGTGGTAGGGTTCTAATGGCGGTGACTCCTTTGGTTTCTAGCAAGCATGTGACCCTCACTTGGGGGCCGCAGAGAGTGAGGAATCAGGGATCAGGCAAAGGAGTTTTAAGGCAGGATTTCAGAATCTGATAATAATTAAGATCTGTATTTTATTTGTTAAAAGATTTCCTAACTTCTCCGGCTCACAGCGAGGTCATTTTTTCATTGAACAGTTTGTCCCTTAGCAATCGTGAACGTAAACAAAGTATTTTGCAGCTTTTAAAGCACTTGCACATGTATAACTTAATCTTCACAGCACACCTGAAACTGGAGTGGGACCGGTACTTCCACACTCACGTTATCAAACAGGAGACCGACGACCATGCAGCAGCAGGGCCAGGACCGCCTGAGTCTCTCCAGTGCTCGTCCAGCGCTGCGCCATGGTGCCCTGGAAGCGGATGATGCCGAGGCCCTCCCTCCTGATCTCTTCCATATGTACGTGAGAGGATGCGGATGGAAGCGACCCACTGTCTTGGCTGCACGCTGGCCCTTGTCATCACCCAGTTCCTCCTCTAAAGCCTTAACATCGGTATTCTACTCGAAAGAAAATCTCCCATCCTATTGTTTCACTCCCACTAAACCCACCTGAACTTCACTGAGATCTCAGTCATCTGAATCCTTCCTTTTGTCTTCCCCATTTAGCTCTCTCTAAATCTTATAGCCTTTATTATTAGCATCCTCACTTTCGCTCATCTGTTTGTCCTCCTGCCACATCTACCAATCCCATCTGCTACTCACAAGCCAACTTTTAGAGAGAACTTGAGTTGGCATTACACAATTTTTGTCTTTCTCTCTGACTAGATCACTCTTGCACTTCTGTGATAGTGTTCTAAACTTTCAGCGCTGCCCTGATGCCCTTATGCTACTTTTGCCCTGATCATTCTCTTAGATGGTATTTTCTACAACATCAAGGTTTTCCAAATCAGATTCTCCTTTTCCAAAACCCTCATGTTCTTTACAGCATCATTTCTTCACCTCTGCTTTGAGAACTCCTTGCCTTAAATCTCATATCCTGCCACATTCCCTTAGTCCTCCTAAACATCTTTTTCATTTCCACTCTCTTCAATCTACCCTTTAGTGTCATCAACTTCTTTATATTAAAAAAAAAACAAATAAATTAAGTTTCTTCCAACTTCGAAAGAACTCTGGATATTTCATCTCCCAAATCTTCACAAATAAATTTCTTAAAAGAGTGTTCTATACTTCTCATCTCTTCTTCTTCTTTCCAGCCTAAATAGTCCATCCACTTCACATAAATTTCTACACGGCCAATAATGCAGTAGATCGTAGAGTAGTCAAAGTAGTAAAATGTGTCCATTCGAAAATTGCATATATCTGCTTCACTTTGTCAAGGAACATCTGTAATGTGAAACATGCTATTTGTTTTAAATTTTGTTTTAGGATTGATCATTTTTCTTTTTTAGGGAGGGGGGCTTGGAAAAAATTACTTCCACATTTAATTTGATCATTTATAAATATATTTCCATTATTCTAAGTTATTATTTTTCAAAGAAAAGTCAATGGAATAGAAACATATAGATTGATCAAGCATTTCCACTGAAGATAGTATTAAAATTTCACAAAAATAAAACATCTTTCATAACCAGAGTACCACTTCATGGTTTGTTTTTTAATTGGAAAGTCAGCCTTTAATTAGGGATATATAGGTGTGTGTGTTGTTTGTTTGTTTGTTTTTATGTGTGTTTTTACTTATAAACCTAAAAAATAGCCTTTTATTCAAGCTTTTTCTAATCCTTCCACTCAAGTCTCCAGTGTATTGATTTTATGCTGAATAATGGTGAAGCAGTTTCAATATTCAAATTTTACTCTTCCACGGCCTAAGTGCCCATGTCTCTTACTTGCTTAGCGTCTGAATTCATTTAGACATGGTCTAGCTTCTATTAGGCTGTTGGCCAAAGACCTGAGGTAACTGTATGACTGCTTCGGGAATGTTTTTACAGTTCCCCATCCAGTTTAAGACAGAGAAAAGGAGGGTCTGTCAGAGGGTTCCATAGGGATATTACTGGTGTCTTCAGGCATGGCCATATTATGTGGGAATGGGGCATTTACATTTAATTATGGAGCAGTTGTTCGAATGGGAAAAATGTTTATTCAGATATATGCAGATTATGCAGTACTGTCCTCATCCTTAAATGCCATCTCTCGCTGTGGTATTTTGGAATTTCAGCCTGTTTTGAGGCAAAAACAATATTTAACTGCCTTTATCCACGCACAGGAAAGCCTTCCAGGCGCCAGGCGCTTCCCAGTAGGGAATCCCTTCACAGTAAACCACATCACTTATGCTCATGGTGCTGATGGTAGGGTCTCGAAACCAAACCGAACCAGCCATGATCGTGGGTTGTCACACAGGAAGGTGCAGAACCAAGCGTTGCTAACTCCAGATTAACCGTGATACTACGTACGCTCTAGTGCTAGTTCCCAAACCACTGGGATGCACTGAATACATGTTTCTATAATGAAAAGATTCTAAGGAGAGGGCAGATATTGTTTAACAATCAAGGATCACAAGGGAGCTCATTTGTTTCTCTTTTCCTAGTGGACACGACACATACTTAACTCTGTTAATTGGAAGCTGATTACCAATTGTAGACTCTACTAGCCACTGACTTCTCAGTTTCCCGCTGGCTCCCAGACTTATGGATGACACATTGTTCATTAGCAACCCCACCCAAAGCTGGGAAGGAGAAAAAAAGATAGACACAATTTATTCAGCTCTTTGTTAGGAGCTCTTAATGAACAGGATATGGAAACTGTTCATTAAACTGAGGCTTTGGGATTACGAGTAGATGTCAATTACCTGTGGATCTCCTGCTCTCTAAATCATGGATAATTGAGAGTTGGTTACATTAAGACACTTAGGCCACAACAACCTATTTCTTGTTTAGTTTTACCTCTGGTCTCTCCATTCCCTCAGATTATAATAGTATGTCCTAAACATCAGGTTTTGCGATCATCGAAGTCTGATACCTTCCTTGAAAGGAGCAAAAAATATTAGACATATGCCCATGCATACGACACTTGCCTGTGGGTAATTATAATAAAATCTTTGAGTTTTGCATTAAAAGTAGACTCCAGGTGTCATTTACTTTCCTCATACAGAATACATTAAGATACAATCTGAGAAAGAGAAAAAAAATTAAGCCTGTCAGATCTTTAAAATTTAATAGGCTTTAACCATTCTGAATTTGATGTTGATATTTTGAGACTATTAAGTTGGATTATTTTCCTACTTTGTTATATGTTAGATAGATTGGGTTTTAATTTTAATTTTAAACAGAAGGAATTCAAAGTAAGTAAAATGAAACTGAAATCTTATCTGTGCACCAGGCTTGAGTTTTACATACACATATATTAGACCATTATGCTTTATCATGATGTTTTAATTAGGAAGAATAAAAGGGATTTGAGAGGAATCTAGAGATATATAAAGAGAGCAAAAGTTCAACTGAGAACAAAAGAAAAAAAGATGTTTATATGAACATTAAAGGCATGGACCTAGAAATTTACTGTATTGCTGAGTCAATAGCAATTAATTGACATTATAAGATTAGCATGAGTCATATTCAGATGCGATCTTTGTCATCCTAGATAACACTGAAGGAAAAAAGACCTAAGGATTAAACAAATAAAGAGCAAAACGATTATTTGTTAATTTATTCAACTATCATCAGTTTAATATCTGAACACTAGAGTTCGAGTTCTTTCTGATTGCAAAGAGCTCCAGAGAAATAACAATAAAATGAGAAATCTGGGGTGATACTGAAACACAAATAGTACACCAACAATCCTTGAGTTTGAAGGTGACAACTAGTGGTCATCAAATTTACTTAACTTTCCCAAGAGATTTCATCTATTCCTTTCGAGATTAATGATGGCAAAGCTTTATGCAATAAAATCCACTTATTTATTTAAAACCCATTATAACTCAATCACTAAAGAGACAGTATTATTAGAGAATAGAATTTGTTTTAAACTCCAAGGCTTCACTGCAATGAGGGCAGAGAGCTAACATCCAGAATCTTTAACCTTAAGTCCTTTCTGTTCCTTTCAATAACATTTTATTGGTGACCTACTACATACCAGTTAAATCCCTTGGCTAAAGTATAGTGTCTATGCTCCTAAAAACCCTAGAAGGAGAATTATAGGAAAAGAACCTAAGACCTTATGGGAAAATTAAATTGGGAAGACCTACTCACAACAGAACAATACTTGTACAGAGAAAAACAAGCAAAGGAATGTAAGTTCATCGTTTAATGGAGACCTAGCATCACCCAGTGACTGCAATGATTTTGGTTCTGAAGCTTAGAGTTGCTTGTCATTCCCATATCCTTGATCCAAATTTCTTTCTCTTATGGAAAAGTTTATAAAAATATAAATCAGCATTTTCTGGAATATGCCCTAATTCATAGTAGGGGAGAAGAATCTTTTAAGCCCCAGCACCCTTACCTACAATTAAAATTGAAGAAAGTTTCTCTGATTTAACCCTCTGGATTTAGGCAGTCGGTCACTATCAAGTCTGCAAATGAATATCTAATTTTATACATATTGTATAGTATAAATACAGCTCATATTGGTAGTCGAGGTTTAGATCAACTCTTTCTTAAACCATATTCCAAGGGGTTTAGTAGCAATGATTTAATCTGTTCTCTCATAGATCATATAGCCTAAGAATACACAGTGAACTCTTATGTGGGTTTCTAAAACACAGTTTCTACTAAATTTGGCTTCCTTGCTTTGACACCCTAAAGTAAACAACATAAGAAGATGAATTATCTTTTATGCATTAAATTATACTTTTTAAATTGAACTATAATTTTAAAATAAAACTGCAGAAAAACCTGAATCTATCCAAATTACAGTGTCAAAGTATCTCTCCAAAGTCTAAAGACTAGGTGAGCTTAAAAGTTGCAAATGGCTAGTTTCCTGGGCTAAGTCGCACAGAAAACCTACATAGATTTTTATAATTCGGAATTAGTTGCCTGCATTTAAAAAAATCACATGATGTTACATAAAACCTGTACTTCTCATTTCTCTAGGAAAGCAAAATCAAATTTACCAACAATTGACATGCACCTTCCAGCTCATCAGAGTTCCCAATACTTCCCATTGACTCACTTCATTTTCCTTACCTGACGAATCCCTGTATGAATTTGAGTTTGTAACCCTTGAGCTGCGAAAATTTTTGGTAAGCGTATAATATCTATATTAATTATTATAGGACATTCGACATTATCCAGGATACATGGATTGATGAATTCTCACCAGTCCTTCAATACAAATAATCTCTCTCTCTCTC